>NC_052316.1:5380000-5690000 GCF_016432855.1 Salvelinus namaycush
TTTCCAGGGTCTATGTGACCCTTTGAGCCTGAAACGGACTGGCATAGGGAATTTTGGGCAAATGCCTGGTGGGCTGATCCATCTTTAGGCCAATGGGTAATTAAAAAAATATTGAGTCTGTTAAGAAATGTTATCATTATTTTTGGGGGCAGAATTACCATTTTGGCTAATGGGCTGCTGTCCCATTCAGATACCAGCCCAAAGTAGTTTAGTAGAACGGACAATTTGCCCCTGGTGCGCTGATTTATTATTCCAGTCTGCCCCTGCGTTGAGGCTGATGCCCACTTGTGCCACTGTCTTATATATGATTCTGCTCATGCACGACTGTGGGCATATTGTGGGTATATTACTAGTTGGTAGGGCCCACAGAACCCCGGTGACATAAATCTCTTGGATGGCTGATAAGTTAACAAATGGCTCGCTGACCAACGTTTGAAAATAACCCATCCGACTGGATGATCCGTCCTAGACAATTACCAGCACGGGGTCCTGTCTTGATTATTCATCATACATAGTCATACACCCCAGAGCAAGAGGCGGGAGACAAGCGACAAACTATGTGAAGAATAAGCTGTTGAGAAAAGAGAAACTGTACAGATATCCCTCCTCCCAAAAACTTAATTTGATGGGAGATAGGGCACTGTGAATTTCCGGGCCGATCGAGCCGTTTGGACAGGGTTGAACTGTTTGGCGACGTACTGAAAACCAGAGCACCACATTCCTCCACAACGACACAAGAGTCGGAATTGGCGCTATTTGCTGCAGTATCACTAAGTCCCAGCGAGTCCGAAAAGTCCTCTAGGCTCAGGTTTTGGGAATCAAAGCTGTATTGACCCCGAATGAGGAGATACATGAACAGACGACTGTGTGCAGTGCTGCTGCACGTCTGTGTTTTTGTTTGTGTGTGCAGTGCAGAAGAGAAGGATTGGAAGAGAGGGGGGAAACTTACGATCATTGGATCCCATGCTGATTAAGTCATCAGAGTCCACGTTGTGAACAATCGCCGCCTTGTACCCGGCCTTCTGAGCGTTAAGGACCTGCGGGAGACAAAACCTTTGTGTTCATTGTGTGTGTGTGGTTCCTATGGATCAGTGTGTGTTCAGCCAGCCCATCCCACCTAAATATCTTTGTACTGTATCCATTCTGTGACAGCTATCTCCGTAACTACTTTGTAACTGACATCACTTCAGGACAGGGAGTGTGTGGTTCAGTTGAATATTTGTCAATGTCCATGCATTTGTATACTATGTGCGTATAATGATAATGACATGCTATATGGACACACCACCACATGAAGGAGAACAAGGCAAGACTTTGCATAGCATGTAATGTAGCTGAACACATAGCATTCTGAAAGAAATCAATGGCTAAAATAACTTATTTGACATAGTAGCTTGTAGAGGGTATGTAATCAGTGGTGACCCATCATTCAGGGCAGGTGGGGCAGAGCAGAGGCCCACCTGTTTCGTTAAATTATAAAATGTTATTCTGGCATTAATTCGTGCCACATATCAGTTCAGCATACAATGTAAAAAAAACAATCCTTGAGTTAATAAAGCAGCATACAAACTTGGTCTATTTCTTGAGTAAGGCAGCTCCAAAATGCATTGGTTTCAGCCTAGCTCACTGCTTTCTGTGGTGGAGGAGCAGCCAGCAAGAGCACAGAGCATAGGCGTTGTTAATCTTATCTGGTTGTGCCGTGATTGGCTCAGGGTTCTGTCACTCATGGGGACACTACGTCACCACAGAATCTACTGGAGAGATAGGCAGTTCAACCCCGCTTGTGTGCTGCCATAGATTTACCGTAAAAGTGCCCTTCCAAGAAGGCTTAAGGTCATTGGCCACATATAAAATGACATCAAATCACATTATATCTCCCGTAGCTTTGATTGGACTGATCATGTCAACATCATACTTTCAAAATCTCAGCTAGCAAATTAGCTAGCTAGATAAGCAGTCATCATCATGAATCACGGTGACGATCTACTGGCAAATGCTTTTCAATCCTTGTCATATGACGAGAAATTAGAGATAAAATGTCTCTGTGCCATTGGACATAAACGTCACACAACAAGTCGGAAATTGCAAATTCGACAATGAGAGGTTTGGAAGGAAGCAGTGGCTGACTGAGTGTTGCTTCCCCTGCCTGCTTTTCGGTGGAGAGGGTGTGTGGTCCAAGTCTGGGTTTAAGGATTTAAAACATCTGAAAGTCTCTCAAAACATGAGAATTGTGCATCACATGTAGACAATGCTGTTAACCTGGGATTACTGGGGAAATCAAACATTGTGGCTCAGCTAGACATATAGACGAGCCATGTCCTTCACAACCAACAAACGGAGGAGAATAGGTACATGCTTGCCAGAATTATAGCATGCATTAAATTGTGTGGTAATTGTGAGACAGCACAAGGGCCATGACGAGTCAGCCGACTCCTTGAACTCAGGCATTTACAGGTGTATTTTTGAGAGCATGCGTGAAGGAGATTACTGGCTACAAAGGCATTATGACGACCAACCCTTTCTTAAGGGTACATTAAGCACGATCCAAAACAAACCTTTGGATTGTATCTATGACGTGTACAGAGAAGCTATAGCTAAGGAGGTGTCTGAGACTCCTTTTGCATCTGTACAAGCAGACTGACGTCTCCTGTAAATCACATATGGTAATAGTGCTGCGCTACATGTTATCAGACCACAGTGTGTGTGTGAGCTTTTTGGAGTTTGTAGAGGTTAAGGACAAACAAAACTGGTGTTTGCCTCTCCAACACCATCAAACAAGTCCTAGCGCCACTGGACGTGAAGGAGAAGCTGGTTGTACAAACTTACGATGGGGCAGCGGTGATGAGTGGTGAATGAGATCACCATCAGTGAGGCATATGACCTATCCATGAAACTTAAGGATCACACATTTCTGCAACTGCTCAAGTTATTTTCTTTGGTCATGTCAGAGGTGGATGTTTAGTACAATTTAATGCAGAAACGAACCATTGACGCAGCAGGAAATGCCGGCGCAATCGACAACTTCAAGGTGAACATGAAAAAAATTGGCGCGCAAACTGATGCACTGGCCAAGAGGACATGTCGATGCCACTGAACCAGGGCAGAGAAACCTTGACACTGCACCTGTGATGGAGGCATGCGACACAATCGCTGCTCATGTGCAAGAAAGGTCTTCTGAAAGTGACCACTTAATTGTGGCAAAGTTGGTAGACAACTAGTTTTTACCCCAATATGAACATTCCTTTCCGACCGCAGAGCTCCAGTGTTCTACCAAGCTATGGCCCGTGGGAAACGGACCTCTCTACCGGCATGAGAACGGTGCTGTCCGTCCCTACCAGAATCCTGAGCTGCACACTAGAAAGATGTCACTTTCTTTACTGAAATCACTCTATGAGGACAACCTGCAAAAGGCTTTTGTCTGAGACGGTCTCTTTTCTCAAAATCATTATCACCACTAATCTGATGACAACCGCTGAGTCAGAGAGAAACTTTTACACCCTTAAAATGATTTTTAAAAACCTACACACGCAACACCATGGGCCAGAAAAAGTTGAATGTATTGGCCATGTTGTCAATCCAGCATGACTTCATCCAGAGAATACCAGACTTTGATGACAAAGTCATTGAGAAAATTTCCCACAACCAGGACCGCCGTGCCACCTTCCTGTTCATGTGAGCACAACACAACAACGGTGAGTCCAAAAATATATTTTGTATGCTGCTGCATAAATAATGTAAATGCCAGGGAGATATGTATACAGTATAATATTCTGGTATCATTTTCTGTAGCTATGCTAAGCTAACAAAATGTATTGTTCATTCAGACAAAGAGGATGAGAGAAGAGATGGTTGTTTGAGGGAATCGAGATGCTAGCAGACATTAGCGCAGGGCTGCCTTTTTGTTTGTCACTGGAATTTTCTGCACTCGGTGTGTGTGAGTGTACACATGTTTGTGTTGAGTGCAAAGCTGTATAAGGCCCAGTATTTGCCTGTGAGGGTGTATTGTGTGTGTGTGCATCAATGACTACAGTGTGTCTGCAACCGCGAGTGTCTACGCAGGAATAAATACTTTTTGTGTGTTCTGAGAGCTACCGCAGGCCACAGTGTGTACACGTCTGTGTGTGCGTTTGTGTGTGAACGTCTGTGCGCGCGCATCTGCGTGTGTGTGCTTCTTGGTTTGTGTCTCCATATGTATGAGGCTGTCTTTGAGAAGAGCCAGCAGATGATTCCTGTCGCAGTCTCTCCCCCATCCCCTTCATTCCCACAGCATTAAAGTCTCCTATGAGAGAGAAAGTCATCCCCCACAGAGGAGACGAATGCAAAACCATTGAGGCCCTGCTAAGAAACTGGAATCTACATAATCCTATCTTGACTGTGACAACAGGAGATTGGTCACAAACATAAAAACGGAGATAACAGATGATTTGTGTACTCAAAATTGTGACTGTAGGCGGTTAGTTACAAAAACGCTGTTTTGGTATGATATCTTGAGCTAAGAATGCTGCTAGTGTTTTGACAACTCTATGATGGTGGCGGAAGTAAGGAGCTTGACTTTGGGGCTATGTTTTTTGTATTCTTATACGTGTTTTTTTCATGTTCTTTAAGGGTTTTAAGTGTCCTTGTTTTTCAGTGTAATCGTGAGAAGCCCCTCAGGCTGCTTCACCTCTGATGCCAGCATGTGGTCTGCCTGCAATCTGAGAGGAATTCAACCTCTACTGGCTCACAGAATGTTTGCATGGGCAGAGATAAGGACATTCAGTGCATTCCTCTCAGACTGCAGGACGAGAGAGAGGGAGAGAAAGAAAGAGAAAGAAGATGAAAAGAGAGGGGGTGCAAATCAGAGCCTACCAAGACACAAATCTTCACATTGATAAATCGATAACATGCATACGCACGCATGCTTGGATGGACACACAACCACACACAGCAAATCGCTATTTTCTTGATCCCAGACTGAAGGCACAACATGTCTGCAAACTAACGACGGAGCAACAACAACATCCTCGATCACAATTTAACAGCACTTATTGTGCTTGTTAATTACTGTAATCCCCGGGAAGAAAAACCATATCAAATAAAAAATAATATTTGTCACATGTACGAATATAAGGGGTGTAGACTTTACCGTAAAATGCTTGCTTATGAGCCCTTCCCAACGATGCAGAGTTAAAAAAAGATTTGGAAAATGTAAATAGTAACACAATCAAAAGCACACTCCATTAATGATGCGCTTCCATTGCAGTTAGCTTGACAGTGTCTTTATTGAAGTCTATACCTCTCAACCGAGGTCCATGGGCAGACACAAAATCTTTGAGTCTAAAGGATAACTGCAATACTAAATGGACATAGTGTCTTTGTGAAGCCTTTGCGAAGGGTTAATAAGCTGCGTATGATGCAATATAGAGTCTGGACCATCTGTGTAGCAGATATAGACTCTAGCGTCCTGATGTGGCGGTGACACAGTGGGGTGCAATGTGAGCTTTCAGGCAAGCATCTGCACATGCTTCCGTTAAGTATCAGCATGTGTGTTTGTGAATGGATGTGTGAATTTATAAATCACAAGTAACTGCGTCAACCAAGGAATATTTATTGGTGGTCACTGGTCAGTCACCAAAGAAATGTGTTAGCCATCTCCCATGCACAAACATTTAAGTGCACTGAGGACTGTTGATGATAAATGACAAATTCACAAAATAATTGTTATTTTCTTCTCTGCTTTTTATCCCATTTCCAGGTTCACTTTCAGTGCAGTGAAGTCAGCTAAAACTTTTGAATTTAGCAAAAATAATAATTTAAATATATGTTTTTTAAGCTCCCATGCAGTCTTTTTAATTCAATTTTTAAATCATCACTGTATGACTAATAAACAACTGTGTGTTTATTTCATGAAAAATAATTTAACGAGTCCGACGGGAAGAATATACTGCTTTCTAAGGGAACAGGCCCAAATCCCTGTCATTTGCGTGAAGAAAAGATTAAGAAAAAGGGGGCGGAGGTCGGGCCTTCGAATTCTGAGAATTCGTAGGCGAATGAGTAAACCCCCACTGCCATCCGTTCTATTGGCCAACGTGCAATCATTGGAAAATAAAATCGATAATCTACGACCAAGATTATCCTACCAACGGACATTAAAAACTGTAATATCTTATGTTTCACCGAGTCGTGGCTGAATGACGACACGGATAATACAGAGCTGGCGGGATTTTCCATGCACCGGCAGGACAGAGAAGCTACATCTGGTAAGACGAGGGGTGGGGGTGTGTGTCTATTTGTCAATAACAGCTGGTGGCGATGTCTAATATTAAAGAAGTATTGAGGTATTGCTCGCCTGAGGTAGTGTGGTCTACAGTTTATCATAAGGTACTCTATCTACCAAGAGAGTTCACATTTATATTATTCGTAGCCGTCTATTTACCACCACAAACCGATGCTGTCACTAAGACCGCACTCAATGAGCTGTATACGGCCATAAGCAAACAAGAAAATGCTCATCCAGAAGCGGCGCTCCTAGTGGCCGGGGACTTTAATGAAGGCAAACTTAAATCCGTTTTACCTCATTTATACCAGCATGTCACATGTGCAACCAGAGGGAAAAAAACTCTAGACCACCTTTACTCCACACAGAGAGATGTATACAAAGCTCTCCCCCGCCCTCCATTTGGCAAATCTGACCATAATTTCATCCTCCTGATTCCTGCTTACAAGCAAAAACTAAAGCAGGAAGTACCAGTGACTTGCTCAATACGGAAGTGGTCAGATGGCGCGGATGCTACGCTACAGGACTGTTTTGCTAACACAGACTGGAATATGTTCTAGGATTAATCCTATGACATTGAGGAGTATACCACCTCAGTCATCGGCTTCATCAATAAGTGCATCGACGACGTCCCCACAGTGACCGTACGTACATATCCCAACCAGAAGCCATGGATTACAGGCAACATCCGCATCGAGCTAAAGGCTAGAGCTGCCGCTTTCAAGGAGCGGGACACTAATCCGGACGCGTAAGAAATCCCGTTATGCCCTCAGACGAACCATCAAACAAGCAAAGCGTCAATACAGGATTAAGATTAAATCCTACTACACCGGCTCTGATGCTAGTCGGATGTGGCAGGGCTTGCAAACTATTACGGACTACAAAGGGAAACCCAGACGCGAGCTGCCCAGTGACGCGAGCCTACCAGATGAGCTAAATGCCTTTTATGCTCGCTTTGAGGCAAGCAACACTGAAGCATGCATGAGAGCACCAGCTGTTCTGGACGACTGTGTGATAACGCTCTCGTTAGCTGATATAAATTCTTTAAAACGGGGCAACATTCAGAGAGCATCCTGACCAGATGCACCATCGAGAGCATCTTGACCGGTTGCATCACCGCCTGGTATGGCAACTGCTCGGCATCTGACCGTAAGGCGCTACAGAGGGTAGTGTGTACGGCCCAGTACATCACTGGGGCCAAGCTTCCTGCCATCCAGGACCTATATACTAGGCGGTGTCAGAGGAAAGCCCAAAAAAATGTCAAAGACTCCAGTCACCCAAGTCAGACTGTTTTCTCTGCTACCACATGGCAAGCGTACCGGAGCGCCACGTCTAGGACCAAAAGGCTCCTTAACAGCTTCTACCCCCAAGCCATACGACTGCTGAACAATTAATCAAATGGCCACCTGACTATTTACATTGACACTAACCTGTACCCCCGCACATTGACTCGGTACCGGTACCCCCTGTATATAGCCTCGTTATTGTTAACACAATAAATTATCTTTTATTATTTTTTACTTTAGATTATTTGGTAAATATTTTCTTAACACTTTCTTGAACTGCACTGTTGGTTAAGGGCTTGTAAGTAAGCATTTCACAGTAAGATCTACACTGCATTCGGCGCATGTGACAAATAAAGTTTGATTCGATTTTTTGATTTGGTAAAAAAAAAAAATATGTATTTCTCTGAATCTCCTTTTTCCATTAAAATGCTCATTCGAATCATGTGGGCAGATAGGATCATCTAGACTAGTCTACAGCCTAACCCGCTTACCCCGTCAAAGTGGGAGGATACATATGCAAATAAAAATATGAATGGTCATTGGTCAGAATAATCAGATCGCAGGGTTTTTTATAGATCAAAAACTTAGGTGGTGGGCATGGCAATGGGTACAGGACTTTAGAGAACCCATCTTGGTGGGTTAGACATTTTTATATATTTAAGCCAATTTCCTGCAATTCTACACATTTCTCCATGGAGCTAATCGAAATTGTTTCAATTTTAAAGCAAATCTCCTGCAATTCTACACATTTTGCCAAGGAGCTGAAAGAAAATGTTACCGTTTTAAAGCTAATTTCCTGCAATTCTATGCATTTTGCCATGGCTAATGCTTTGTTCTTTTGTTCAAACATAACAAAATCAATACTGTTAAATTCATTGTTTTGAGAATTTTCAATTCGCCCTGACTCTAGCTTTTATTGTGGTGATTGTTAGTTTTCAGATTATATTATAAAAGATATATAGGTCCATTATCATTTCTACATATTTTAAATCTTGTTTTAGTCAGTTAATAAGTTTACACTGAAAGCATCTTTCCAGCCCGCCCAAGGATTTCAATGGCAGAAAAATCCCTAGATCAGATTGTGATATTATGTCAAAACTCTATCCCACCTGAACAGGGTGAAATTCCAGGCAAAAAAACCTCATAGTGTGGAAATATATATTTATAAACAAGGAAATCATGTTTTTGACTGCACTGCCCCTTTAAGTATTTTGTATGTGTATTGGATAGCGAGAGAGAGAGCTGAAATGTAGGAGAGAGAGCGTGCTGAAAGAGCAGTGGACCGGATTCGAACCTATGCTGACAGCGATACATCGTACATGTGTACCCTTTTAACCTTCAATGCCAATTTGATCAATATGTGGTTTACTAGATAGCCTAATTAACAGAACTTTGCAATTAACAATAATTTCATTAACTGTGCCTTGCTTTTTCTGCCTCAGTGCTCTAAGTACTCCCTCATACCAGAAAACATATGAGGGAGAAATTAGAGCACTGAGCAGAAAAAGCAAGGCAATGGTATGGAATGGTATATTTAAAAAGGTAACACTAGTAATTCATTTCCCAAATGTAGTCATTTACTCTGCACTTATTACTTAATTACCATGTGGCTACAAAACAGTATCCTAGGTATTTATCTGGTTATGTTATAGTCCAAAAACACTAACCAGAAAGTGTAACAAATGTAATGTTAAAGTTGAACTTAGGGGAGGGAAAACTGATCTCGTATCAGTTTTGAAGGGTAGAGGTAACCGGAGCATTTGCAGTGGTGGTAGTGTGTGTCTGTGTGTGTGTGTGTGTGTGTGTGCGTGCGTGCGTGCGTGTGTATTCATGAGAGTCTACAACATGTTGTAGTTTTCCAGTGCAGGAGCAGCTAGGTAGGGCGTGAGGAGTTAAGAGGAAGCTTATCAGACATCTCTCTCATTGGTCATGGATTGATGGAGCTGTATAAACTGTGCCACCTGGAGATGCATGACTAACTAGTGCAGTACAGTTAACCCTTGGAGTGCCACAGTGTATGGGTAGGGCAGAGAGTGCAGAAAGTTGTATAGTAAAATCAAAGACTACTGCAGAAACTATGAGAATATAAAGGTTCAGAACTTTTGTGAAACATCACATTTGTGAAAAATATATGACAAATGGTGTTCAGAGATCGATGCGAGGGGTTGAGTGGAGCTGAAAGGTGGGACTAAAAATATCCGTAAAAAGTATATAGGTTCAGAACATTTGTGAAACAGCACAGTTGAAAAATAAACTCAGCAAAAAAAGAAACGTCCCTTTTTCAGGACCCTGTCTTTCAAAGATAATTCGTAAAAATCCAAGTAACTTCACAGACCTTCATTGTAAAGGGTTTAAACACTGTTTTCCATGCTTGTTCAATGAACCATAAACAATTGGATCCAAGATGGCGTAGCAGTGTAGGCGTGTTTTGTTTGTCCTCTCGTGTACTTTTGTATTTTTCGTATTTTTTGTATATATTTAAAAAAAAATCTATCTCTTTTCGATTTTTAATTCAATTATACCTTCCGGTAACCTGCCTCACCCAATGTGATACGGAATCGCTATTATTTTTAACTTTGGAACACATTCAAGAACCTCCAGTAGCTAACCAGCTAATCAGCTACAAGCTATTTAGTCATTTTTAGCCACTGCTAGCGGCTTTTACCTTCTGCACAGACACCAGCCCTGTTCTTAGCCTGGATATTACTCACCAATCTACCAGCATCGGACTGTCTCTCCACAACAACGCCGGATTCCTGCCGTAATCCCTGAGCCACTACTTCTGATCCTCACAGCTAGCTTGCAGCTAGCTAGCTCACAGCTAGCTTGCACCCTCCGTGGCACCCATTACCGAAGCTATCCCTGAGGCCCACCCCCGGCCTACTCAGCTGTTTACCCGAACCCCACTCATACACGACTAGAGCCCAATACTCCACCGGATCCTTGCTGTAAACTCTGGACCTTGGCACCGGATCACCACTGCTACCGATTGGCTATAGTGGCTAACGCCACTGCCATGAAGCTAGCACCAGTTAGCAAACAAAATTCTACAATACCTCTTTCGCCATCTGGCTTGGATTCTCTGTCGACACGGCGCCCCGCCGCACCACCACGTCTGGTCTGCCGACGAATACTCCATCCGCTGTGCCCTCAACCGGCCTCCGTCTGAGCAGACCCCCTCCGTCTGAGCAGACCACCCCCGGGCTACTAACTTTAAACGCTGCGTGCTAGCGTAGTGGCGGCTTCCCTGTTCCACCTACTGCTGCCCCCTGGACACTATGATCACTTGGCTACATAGCTGATGCCTGCTGGACTGTCCATTAATCACGGTACTCCATTCTGTTTATTTGTGTTTTATCTGTCGGCCCCAGCCGCGAACTCAGGCTCTGTGTGTAGTTAATCCGACCCTCTCTGCCTAGTCATCGCCATTTTACCTGCTGTTGTTGTGTTAGCTGACTAGCTGCTGTTGTCTCACCTGTTGTTTTAGCTAGCTCTCCCAATCAAGACCTGCAATTACTTTATGCCTTACTGTATGTCTCTCTCAAATATCAATATGCCTTGTATACTGTTGTTCAGGTTAGTCATCATTGTTTTAGTTTACAATGGACCCCGTAGATCCACTCCTCATACCTCTGATACCTCCTTTGTCCCACCTCCCACACATGCGGTGACCTCACCCATTATAACCAGCATGTCCAGAGATACAACCTCTTATCATCACCCAGTGCCTGGGCTTAGCTCCGCTGTACCCGCACCCCACCATACCCCTGTCTGCACATTATGCCCTGAATATATTCTACCACGCCCATAAATCTGCTCCTTTTATTCCTTGTCCCCAACGCTCTAGGCGACCAGTTTTGATAGCCTTTAGCCGCACCCTCATCCTACTACTCCTCTGTTCCTCGGGTGATGTGGAGGTAAACCCAGGCCCTGCATGTCCCCAGGCACCCTCATTTGTTGACTTCTGTGATCGAAAAAGCCTTGGTTTCATGCATGTCAACATCAGAAGCCTCCTCCCTAAGTTTGTTTTACTCACCGCTTTAGCACACTCTAACAACCCTGATGTCCTTGCCGTTTCTGAATCCTGGCTTAGGAAGGCCACCAAAAATTCTGAGATTTCCATACCCAACTATAACACTTTCCGTCAAGATAGAACTGCCAAAGGGGGAGGAGTTGCAATCTACTGCAGAGATAGCCTGCAAAGTTCTGTCATACTTTCCAGGTCTATGCCCAAACAGTTCGAACTTCTAATTTTAAAAATTAATCTCTCCAGAAATAAGTCTCTCACTGTTGCCGCCTGCTACCGACCCCCCTCAGCTCCCAGCTGTGCTCTGGACACCATCTGTGAATTGATCGCCCCCCATCTAGCTTCAGAGTTTGTTCTGTTAGGTGACCTAAACTGGGATATGCTTAACACCCCGGCAGTCCTACAATCTAAGCTAGATGCCCTCAATCTCACACAAATCATCAAGGAACCCACCAGCTACAAACCTAAATCCGTAAACATGGGCACCCTAATAGACATTATCCTGACCAACTTGCCCTCCAAATACACCTCTGCTGTCTTCAATCAGGATCTCAGCGATCACTGCCTCATTGCCTGTATCCGCTACGGGTCCGCGGTCAAACGACCACCCCTCATCACTGTCAAACGCTCCCTAAAACACTTCTGCGAGCAGGCCTTTCTAATCGACCTGGCCCGGGTATCCTGGAACGATATTGACCTCATCCCGTCAGTTGAGGATGCCTGGTCATTCTTTAAAAGTTACTTCCTCACCATCTTAGACAAGCATGCTCCGTTCAAAAAATGCAGAACTAAGAACAGATATAGCCCTTGGTTCACTCCAGACCTGACTGCCCTCGACCAGCACAAAAACATCCTGTGGCGAACTGCAATAGCATCGAAGAGTCCCCGCGATATGCAACTGTTCAGGGAAGTCAGGAACCAATACACGCAGTCAGTCAGGAAAGCAGTCAGTCAGGAAAGAAATTTGCATCCTGTAGCTCTAACTCCAAAAAGTTCTGGGACACTGTAAAGTCCATGGAGAACAAGAGCACCTGCTCCCAGCTGCCCACTGCACTGAGGCTAGGTAACACGGTCACCACCGATAAATCCGTGATAATCGAAAACTTCAACAAGCATTTCTCAACGGCTGGCCATGCCTTTCTCCTGGCTACTCCAACCTTGGCCAACAGCTCCGCCCCCCCCGCTGCTACTCGCCCAAGCCTCCCCAGCTTCTCCTTTACCCAAATCCAGATAGCAGATGTTCTGAAAGAGCTGCAAAACCTGGACCCATACAAATCAGCTGGGCTTGACAATCTGGACCCTCTATTTCTGAAACTGTCCGCCGCCATTGTCGCACCCCCTATTACCAGCCTGTTCAACCTCTCCTTCGTATCATCTGAGATCCCCAAGGATTGGAAAGCTGCCACGGTCATCCCCCTCTTCAAAGGGGGAGACACCCTGGACCCAAACTGTTACAGACCTATATCCATCCTGCCCTGCCTATCTAAGGTCTTCGAAAGCCAAGTCAACAAACAGATCACTGACCATCTCGAATCCCACCGTACCTTCTCCGCTGTGCAATCCGGTTTCCGAGCCGGTCACGGGTGCACCTCAGCCACGCTCAAGGTACTAAACGATATCATAACCGCCATCGATAAAAGACAGTACTGTGCAGCCGTCTTCATCGACCTGGCCAAGGCTTTCGACTCTGTCAATCACCACATTCTTATCGGCAGACTCAGTAGCCTCGGTTTTTCTAATGACTGCCTTGCCTGGTTCACCAACTACTTTGCTGACAGAGTTCAGTGTGTCAAATCGGAGGGCATGTTGTCCGGCCCTCTGGCAGTCTCTATGGGGGTACCACAGGGTTCAATTCTCGGGCCGACTCTTTTCTCTGTATATATCAATGATGTTGCTCTTGCTGCGGGCGATTCCCTGATCCACCTCTACGCAGACGACACCATTCTGTATACTTCTGGCCCTTCCTTGGACACTGCGCTATCTAACCTCCAAACGAGCTTCAATGCCATACAACACTCCTTCCGTGGCCTCCAACTGCTCTTAAACGCTAGTAAAACCAAATGCATGCTTTTCAACCGTTCGCTGCCTGCACCCGCACGCCCGACTAGCATCACCACCCTGGACGGTTCCGACCTAGAATATGTGGACATCTATAAGTACCTAGGTGTCTGGCTAGATTGCAAACTCTCCTTCCAGACTCATATCAAACATCTCCAATCCAAAATCAAATCTAGTCGGCTTTCTATTTCGCAACAAAGCCTCCTTCACTCACGCCGCCAAACTTACCCTAGTAAAACTGACTATCCTACCGATCCTCGACTTCGGCGATGTCATCTACAAAATAGCTTCCAATACTCTACTCAGCAAACTGGATGCAGTTTATCACAGTGCCATCCGTTTTGTCACTAAAGCACCTTATACCACCCACCACTGCGACCTGTATGCTCTAGTCGGCTGGCCCTCGCTACATGTTCGTCGTCAGACCCACTGGCTCCAGGTCATCTACAAGGCTATGCTAGGTAAAGTGCCGCCTTATCTCAGTTCACTGGTCACGATGGAAACACCCACCCGTAGCACGTGCTCCAGCAGGTGTATCTCACTGATCATCCCTAAAGCCAAAACCTCATTTGGCCGCCTTTCCTTCCAGTTCTCTGCTGCCTGCGACTGGAACGAATTGCAAAAATCTCTGAAGTTGGAGACTTTTATCTCCCTCAACAACTTTAAACATCTGCTATCTGAGCAGCTAACCGATCGCTGCAGCTGTACATAGTCCATCGGTATATAGCCCACCCAATTTACCTACCTCACCCCCATACTGTTTTTATTTATTTACTTTTCTGCTCTTTTGCACACCAGTATCTCTACTTGCACATGATCATCTGATGATTTATCACTCCAGTGTTAATCTGCTAAATTGTAATTATTCGCTCCTATGGCCTATTTATTGCCTACCTCCTCATGCCTTTTGCACACATTGTATATAGATTCTCTTTTTTTTCTTCTACTATGTTATTGACTTGTTTATTGTTTACTCCATGTGTAACTCTGTGTTGTTGTCTGTTCACACTGCTATGCTTTATCTTGGCCAGGTCGCAGTTGCAAATGAGAACTTGTTCTCAACTAGCCTACCTGGTTAAATAAAGGTGAAATAAAAAAATAAAAAATAAAAAATTAATGAACATGCATCTGTGGAATGGTCGTTAAGACACTAACAGCTTACAGACGGTAGGCAATTAAGGTCACAGTTATGAAAACTTAGGACACTAAAGGGGTTTTTCTACTAACTGACAAACACCAAAAGAAAGATGCCCAGGGTTCCTGCTCATCTGCGTGAACGTGCCTTAGGCATGCTGCAAGGAGGCATGAGGACTGCAGATGTGGCCAGGGCAATAAATTGCAATGTCCGTACTGTGGGACGCCTAAAACAGCGCTACAGGGAGACAGGACAGACAGCTGATCGTCCTCGCAGTGGCAGACCACGTGTAACAACACCTGCACAGGATCGGTACATCCGAACATCACACCTGCGGAACAGGTACAGGATGGTAACAACAACTGCACGAGTTACACCAGGAACGCACATTCCCTCCATCAGTGCTCAGACTGTCCGCAATAGGCTGAGAGAGACTGGACTGAGGGCTTGTAGGCCTGTTGTAAGGCAGGTCCTCACCAGACATCACCGGCAACAACGCCGCCTATGGGCACAAACCCACCATCGCTGGACCAGACAGAACCAGACACCAGACTGGCAAAAAGTGCTCTTCACTGACGAGTCGCGGTTTTGTCTCACCAGGGGTGATGGTTGGATTCGCGTTTATCGTCGAAGGAATGAGCGTTACACCGAGGCCTGTACTCTGGAGCGGATCGATTTGGAGGTGGAGGGTCCGTCATGGTCTGGGGCGGTGTGTCACAGCATCATAGGACTGAGCTTGTTTTCATTGTAGGCAATCTCAACGCTGTGCGCGTTACAGGGAAGACATCCTCCTCCCCCTTCCTGCAGGCTCATCCTGACATGACCCTCCAGCATGACAATGCCACGAGCCATACTGCTCGTTCTGTGCGTGATTTCCTGCAAGACAGGAATGCCAGTGTTCTGCCATGGCCAGTGAAGCGCCCGGATCTCAATCCCATTGAGCATGTCTGGGACCTGTTGTATCGGAGGGTGAGGGCTAGGGCCATTACCCCCCTGAAATGTCCAGGAACTTGCAGGTGCCTTGGTGGAAGAGTGGGGTAACATCTCACAGCAAGAACGGGCAAATCTGGTGCAGTCCATGAGGAGGAGATGCACTGCAGTACTTAATGCAGCTGGTGGCCACACCAGATACTGACTGTTACTTTTGATTTTGACCCCCCCCCTTTGTTCAGGGACACATTATTCCATTTCTGTTAGTCACATGTCTGTGGAACTTGTTCAGTTTATGTCTCAGTTGTTGAATCTTGTTATGTTCATACAAATATTTACACGTTTAGTTTTCTGAAAATAAACGCAGTTGACAGTGAGAGGACGTTTCTTTTTTGCTGAGTTTATATTGCAAATAGAAATCAAAACTAGATGGTCTTCAGAGACAGATGGGAGGGGTTTAGGGTAGCTGATGGATCGGACTAAAAACAAACAAAAGATAACTAATGTAAAATATACTTTGTCAGTAAAATGTATATAGTATGTATAAGCTGGAAGTAGAATTTTAAGTGTTGTTAGCTATTAGTTTACTCCAATTGGGGGAGGTGTGGCAGGGTTAGGGGAAAATAAAACATAAAATATTTCAATATAGATTTTATATAGCACCAGTCAAAGGTTCGGACACACCTACTCATTCAAGGGTTATTCTTTATTTTTACTATTTTCTACATTGTAGAATAATAGTGAAGACATCAACACTATGAAATAACACATATGGAATCATGTAGTAACCAAAAAAAGTGTTTAAAAAAATCTAAATATATTTTAGATTTTAGATTCTTCAAAGTAGCCACCCCTTGCCTTGACAGCTGTACACACTCTTGGCATTCTCTCAACCAGCTTCATGAGGTAGTCACCTGGAATACATTTCAATTAACAGGTTTGCCTTGTTAAAAGTTAATTTGTTTAATTTCTTTCCTTCTTAATGCGTTTGAGCCAATCAGTTGTGTTGTGACAAGGTAGGGATGGCATAGCCCTATTTTGTAAAAGACCAAGTCCATATTAATGGCAAGAACAGCTCAAATAAGCAAAGGGAAATTACAGTCCATCATTAATTTAAGATATGAAGATCAGTCAATCTGGAAAATGTCAAGAACTTTGAAAGTTTCTTCAAGTGCAGTCGCAAAAACCATCAAGTGCTATGATGAAACCGGCTCTCATGAGGACCGCCACAGGAAAGGAAGACCCAGAGTTACCTCTGCTGCAGAGGATAAGTTCATTAGAGTTAACTGCATCTCAGATTGCAGCCCAAATACATTCTTCAGAGTTCAAGTAACAGACACATCTCAACATCAACTGTTCAGAGGAGACTGCGTGAATCAGGCCTTCATGGTCGAATTGCTGCAAAGAAACCACTACTAAAGGACACACCAATAATAAGAAGAGACTTGCTTGGGTCAAGAAACACGAGCAATGGACATTAGACCGGTGGAAATCTTTCCTTTGGTCTGATGAGTCCAAATTTGAGATTTCTGGTTCCAACCGCTGTGTCTTTGTGAGATGCAGAGTAGGTGAACGGATGATCTCCACATGTGTAGTTCCCACCGTGAAGTATGGGAGAGGTGGTGTGAAGGTGTATAGGTGCTTTGCTGGTGACACTGTCAGTGATTTATTTAGAATTCAAGGCACACTTAACCAGCATGGCTACCACAGCAATACGCCATCCCATCTGGTTTGCGCTTAGTGGGACTATCATTGGTTTTCAACAGGAAAATGACCTAAAACACATCTCCAGGCTGTGTAAGGGCTATTTGACCAAGAAGGAGAGTGATGGAGTGCTGCATCTGTAATGGGTGCGTGCTGGTGGCAGGGAAGTCAGACGCAGGAAAGTGAACTTGGTATAAACGGAGCAGTTTAATAAATAAAATAAAAACTCAGAAAACCAAAATATACAAAAATAAAATAAGTGGGTACAAAACCCGTCGCACACCAGAACATGACTTGCACAATAACATACAACAAACAATCACCGACAAATACATGAGGGGAAACAGAGGGTTAAATACACAACATGTAATTGATGGGATTGGAACTAGGTGTGATGGAAGACAAGACAAAACCAATGGCTGAAGTCGTGACAGCATCAGATGACCTGGCCTCCACAATCACCCGACCTCAACCCAATGGAGATGGTTGGGGATGAGTTAGACCGCTAGAGTGAAGGAAAAGCAGGCAACAAGTGCTCAGCATATCTGGGAACTCCTTCAAGACTGTTCGAAAAGCATTCCTCATGAAGCTGGTTGAGAGAATGCAAAGCTGTCATCAAGGCAAAAGGTGGCTACTTTGAAGAATCTAAAATATATTCTGATTTTGGTTACTTTTTTGGTTACTACATGATTCCATATGTTATTTCATAGTTGTCATGTCTTCACTATTATTCAACAATGTAGAAAATAGTAAAATAAAGAAAAACCCTTAGATGAGTAGGTGTGTCCAAACCTTTGACTGGTACTGTATATATTTACAAAAAATATGTATGGGGGATTGGAAATGATGCAGACAATTACATTGATGGAAGCTACAATATCTGCAATATTAAAGCTGATCTACCCCCTAAAAAAATAGTATTTAAAAAAAGAATATGGAATGTTTAAGTACTGCTCTAATGAGTCAAACACACGCACACGACCTTACGCGAGACAGTGGGCACAACAGTGGGATCCATAGCCTTGGTGGTGAGACAAAGACAGCTGACAGCATCAGTAATTACTGCCGCATCGGGGTGTGTGTGTGTGACTGTGTGTTGCTGCGTTGGAAGCCAGCACTGCTGAATCATGGCTCCTCAAACGGTGGTGCAGACAACAACCAACGTCTCCTGGACTGGAGTTGTCATCCTCTCCTCTCCTGGCCAACTGAGGCTCTCTCTGTTACCATCCCCTCCCCCTACTGTTTATACAGCAGCTACACATCAGTTCCTCTCTTCACTAGGCTGGATTCACACTCCTTGATCTCTCTCTCACTCTCTTTCTCTTGCACTTGCTCAGTCTGCCATCTCTCACGTTCTCTCTCTCTCTCCTTCTTTAGTTCTCCCTCCCTTTCCCTGCATCAACGTCTTGTCCTCCATGCCAATTCCTCTACTTTTATCCACCCCTCCCTCTCTCTCTCTCCGTTCTCGCTCTCTCTGCATTAACCCCTTTTGCCTTCCCTGCCAATTCCTCTCGAGACTTTTCTTCATCTCTCTCTCTCTCGCCCTCTCGCTCTCTTGCTCATTTGCTTTTAGGAAGAATCTGGTGCAAAGTGTAGCTTGGTTTCAAGGTTCAGACTTCTGACTAGATAAGAGCTATTCAAACTGCAGGAAGGGGCTTTGCAACTGATAATACTACAGCACTGAAACAACCGTGCAAGTGTGTGTGTGTGTCCGCCACTCCGTGGAGATGACGTCACAAGGCCACATGTCATTAAGGTCAGGGGAGCAGAGCAGCAGCGCAGACTGTGTTGATACGAAACAGCACGGATACATAACAACAGGGACACAACAGGAGATAAGTCACATCCTGGCTCGCGCTCCCCTGATCCAGACTAGTCATACACATAGGCTATGTGTACTTTTATATGTTTATGGGAAACTGTCCCAAACTGCCATAAAACACAATAGATGTCAGGCTAGTAGAGTAGGCTAAAGGGGAATCCCGTTGTCATTCTCTCTATAGGTTTAATGAAATGAGAGAGAGGGAGGGAGACAAAGGGACAACAGGGCTACTCTGCCATTGTGGATCAGGCAAACACGTGTGTGTGTGTGTCTGTCTGTGTGTGTGTGTGTGTGTGTGTGTGTGTGTGTGTGTGTCTGTGTCTGTGTCTCTGTGTGTGTGTGTGTCACAGTAACCAGAGAGAGCGTGCGAGAGCACGTAATTATATAACACAATCATTGTGTGCCTGCGTGAATGTATATTGAGAGTGTATGAGTGTGTGATGTGTCGTGTGTGTCAAGAGAGTGGCAGGAAAAGGGTTGGTTCGCCGGCTGGAGGGAGGATGGAGGGACTCTTTTGACACAGGCGGACAGGGGTGAGGGGGGTCGGAGAAAGGGGGGTGGTGTGGGTGGGTGGCGTGTAGTGTCAGGTTTCCTTCCCAGTCTCCTTCCCCCACAGCTGGGGTCAGATGGGTCACCAGCGAGCCCCCCCCCTCTCCCGCTCCTATTTCAGAGGCCCAGCAAGCAGGAAGTGTTAACCTTACCCCCTCCTCCTCCTCTCGCTTCTTCCCCACTTCCCCTTTAGCTGCGAGCCCTCTCCCTCGGGAGGCTGGAGTTCTAAAAGGAGCAGCAGTGCTGGAATCCCCTTCGCCTCCCACACGCACACACACATACAGTGCATTCGTCAAGTATTCAGACCCCTTGACTTTCTCCACACTTTGTTTTACGTTACAGCCTTATTCTAAAATTGATGACAGATTTTTTCCCTCATCAATCTACACACAATACCCCATAATGACAAAGCAAAAACAGGTAATTGGAAATGTTTGCGAATGTATAAAAAATTAAATATGACATTTACATAAGCATTCAAACCCTTTACTCAGTACTTTCTTAAAACACCTTCGGCAGCGATTACTGCCTTGAGTCTTCTTGGGTACGACGCTACAAGCTTGGCACCCTGTATTTGGGGAGTTTCTCCCATTCTTCTCTGGAGATCCTCTCAGGCTCTGTCAGGTTGGATGGGGAGCGTCGCTGCACACCTATTTTCAGGTCTCTCCAGAGATGTTCGATCGGGTTCAAGTCCGGGCTCTGGCTGGGCCACTCAAAAACATTGAGAAACTTGTCCCAAAGCCACTCCTGCATTGTCCTGGTTGTGTGCTTAGTGTCGTTGTCGTGGTGGAAGGTGAACCTTGGCCCAGTCTGAGGTCCTGAGCGCTCCGGAGCAGGTTTTCATCAATGATCTCTCTATACTTTGCTACATTCATCTTTGCCTTGATCCTGACTAGTCTCCCAATCCATGCCTCTGGAAAACATCCCCACAGCATGATACTTCCACCACCATGTTTCACCGTAGGGATGGTTCCAGGTTTCCTCCAGACGTGACACTTGGCATTCAGACCAGAGAATCTTTTTTCTCATGGTAAGAGTCCTTTAGGTGCCTTTTGGCAAACTCCAAGCGGGCTGTTATGTGCCTTTTACTGAGCAGTGTCTTCCGTCTGGCCACTACCATAAAGGGCTGATTGGTGGAGTGCTGCAGAGATGGTTGTCCTTCTGGAAGGTTGTCCCATCTCCACAGAGGAACTCTAGAGCTCTGTTAGAGTGACCATCGAGTTGAAGGTAGGCCTTGAAATACATTCACATGTACACCTCCAATTGTACACCTCCAATTGACTCAAACGATGTCAATTAGCCTATCAGAAGCCATGACTTAATTTTCTGGAATTTTCCAAGCTGTTTAAAGGCACAGTCAACATAGTGTATGGAGTGTGGAGTGGTTGAAAAACTAGTTTTAATGACTCCAACCTAGGTGTATGTAAACTTCCGATTCAACTGTATGTAAATAAGGTACGTGTTTAAATGTTTTTATACATTTGCTAACATTTAAAAAAAAACTGTTTTCGCCCTGCCTGCCTGCTGTCATTATGGGTTATTGTGTGTAGATTGATGAGTTAGAATAAGGCTGTAAGGTAACAAAATTTGGATAAAGGGATGGGGACGGAATACTTTCCAAATGCACTGTACACTCTCCAGTTCACCCATTAACGCTAGTAGTCCCCTCACTTGATCACCTGTACCCCATCCCACACCACCACACACTCCCACAGAGTGGCATGTCTACCCCGGCACATCAAACCCAACACTCACAAGCTCTCAGACTGCCCCGGACACTCAACAGACTGTGCATTACTGTATCTCCCTTTATGTCTGATGGTACTCAGAAACAATCCATTTTCATTCACTTGATCACATGGTACTGTTTAGCGCAATGCTAAAAAAAACACATATGCTGCGAAACATTTCCAGACATTTTTTTACCTCCCTCTGCTCCCCTATTTTGAGCCAAAATAGATTCCTGGATTCTTCCTTTGTTTCTCTGACATTTGAGCTTCTGGTACAGTTAAAAGTCTGGGAGCTGTACAGCTTTGGGGGTGGACGGGGGTTGTATTTAAGGATCTCCTTTTTCTGTACCCCCCCCCCCCCACCTGCTTGATTGGAGATTTATTAATGGTCAATCAAAAGCCTGGAGGCCAACGTAAGACATTAACCCATTCTCTCTCTCTCTCACACACACACACACACACACACACACACACACACACACACACACACACACACACACACACACACACACACACACACACACACACACACACACACACACACACACACACACCACGCCCCTCCTCAAACCTAAGGTCCGTCCACCTACATTATGTCCCTGCCCTTTCCTGAACGCAGTCTCTTGCGCATGCCAGTCCCTCCCCAGCTCTTAGGTAACTCAACTGCTGTAAGAGAACACATCTGTCTGGCTGATCCTGAGTCAGGATCGGTGGCTCTGTGCTGTTTGACTATAGGTAGGAGTTGAAATTCAAGGACTGATTCTACATCAGATCTTAGAGCCAGACTTTCTGCTAATGCTTTGTAAACCTTTGACATCTGCTGTTCTGTGGTCCAGGGGAAGAGTGGGATATTAACTGACTTTGATTTGGGACTGAACTGTCCCTTTAAGTGATCCAATGTCTGGCCGAGTGTGGTATCGGCTGTTCTTAGATCAGTTTGTCTGAAATGCTGACTGATAAGGGGTTCAGTTTGTATCATGGAACAGGCTGATCTGAGGTCAGGCTTAGTGTGTGTGCTAGCGTGTTTGTCTCTGGCTGATGCACGGCGAGCTGGAGAGGGCAGGGGGGCATCCGGTTTCAGTCCTGCCTCGGGAACACCTCGCTGTGTGGTGTGTGTGTGATGCAGAAAGGCCTTATAAGGCATGGAGCGGGAGAGGGACAAGGGAGAGAAAGCCCCACACTACAGCCAGACCGCCTGTTCTAGAGATCAAATCAATTAATCTCCCTCTAGCTTTCATTCTCTCCCACTCACTCTCTTCCATCTCTCTTGACATCTATCATAGAATCCATTACTCCTTACATCTCATAACCCCTCCCCCACTTCCACCTCTTCCCTCCATCAATCCATATATACTTCTATCATTAGCCTAGACTCTTCACTCATTTACAGTGCATTCGGAAAGTATTCAGACCCCTTGACTTTTCCCACACTTTGTTACGTTACAGCCTTATTCTAAAATGGATTAAATCGTTTTTTTCTCTCATGAATCTACACACAATACCCCTTAATGACAAAGCAAAAACAGGTTTTAGACATTTTTGCAAATGTATTAAAATAAAAAAAACAGGAAAAAGTTATTTTCATAAGTATTCAGACACTCGAAAATAAGCTCAGGTGCATCCTGTTTACATTGATCATCCTTGAAATGTTTCTACAACTTGACTGGAGTCCACCTGTTGTAAATTCAGCTGAAGGACATGATTTGGAAAGGCACACATCTGTCTATATAAAGGTCCCACAGTTGACAGTGCATGTCCGAGGCACAGATCTGGGGAAGGGTACCAAAAAAATTCTGCAGCATTGAAGGTCCCCAAAAACACAGTGGCCTCCATCATTCTTAAATTGAAGAAGTTTAGAACCACCAAGACTCTTCCTGAGCAATCGGGGGAGAAGGGCCTTGGTCAGGGAGGTGACCAAGAACTCGATGGTCACTCTGACAGAGCTCCAGAGTTCCTCTGTGGAGATGGGAAAACCTTCCAGAAGGACAACTATTTCTGCAGCACTCCACCAATCAGGTGAAAAATAGGAGAAAAATAGTGAGAAATAGGAGAAACTCCTCAAATACAGGTGTGCCAAGCTTGTAGCGTCATACCCAAGAAAACTCGAGTCTGTAATCGCTGCAAAGGTGCTTCAAAAAAGTACTGAGTAAAGGGTCTGAATACTTAAAATACTACATTTGAAAAAAATCTAAAAACCTGTTTTTGCTTTGTCATTATGGGCAGGGTTGGGTCAGTTATTTTCTAAATGTAATCTGTTACAGTTACTAGTTACCTGTCCAAAATTGTAATCAGCAATGTAACTTTTGGATTACCCAAACTCGGTAACGTAATCTAATTACATTCGGTTACTTTTAGATTACTTTCCCCTTAAGAGACATTAGAAGAAGACAAAAATGTATGTTACCAACTGAATGACATCTATTGCAGGATAAATCAATGTTAAAGTTTACATAGCTGGTCATATATGGATGTTCAATTTTATTTTATGGGTTGGTTATGTAGGCTTCTTCTAACCCATCGCTTTCTGCTACATATAATAATACGATTAAATTATATCTTTACATAAAAAAAACAAAGCCTATCAGAATTCCAGTCATTCCAATAAATGTTATACTCCTTTATCTTCAAGAATAGGACTTGGAAGTATAGATTAGCCAAATTGTTTTACCCGAGCATGACCCCAAAACGAAGGATTTATTATCCAGCCCTACTCTGTTGTTTATGATTTTGTTGTCAATGAGGACTGATTGGACTCATTGATTCGAGTTGAAAAATAAATAATGGCATTCTTTGAGCACTACTGAAAAGTGTGATTTACATGTGAAAACTGAATGCCATATGCTGCATTTGCTAAAGGCCTATTGTTGACCTTTTTGTTGGTGACACTTTGATATCTTGATAATATGCAGCTGTTTAAAGGGCAAATCCACAGATGAAACAATAACAAAATGGTCGCCCTGCCTCTGTTTTTGTAAAAAGCTGAGGGATGTGCCTGGAAAAATGTAACCACTCTCAGATGAATAGACAGAGCTATGGATGCAAGGACAGAGACCATCCATTATATAAAAATAATTGTTTGTTATTACTGTAAAACAAGCTTATATTTTGGGTTCTCATGGAGTGTGACAGTTAAACTAAGCTCATGTGGGATTTATAAATTATATTCTTCAAGAATCAATGGAGATATGTGTATATATATATATATATATATATATATATATATATATATATATATATATATATATATAAATAAAGTGTATAAGTCCAAAAAGTGATGTAGCAACTACAGATTTCCCCTTCATGTCTATCAAAAGTATACAAGTTTGAGCATGTGTCCATTAAACCTATGGATTTATTTATTTTTATCAGAATGAATTAGATTGAGCAATAAAAGCCCCCCATAGGCTTGGATTAAAAGTAATCCTCGAAGTAATCATCTAGTTTTTCAAAAGTATCTGTAATCTGTTTACAATATTTTTGCTGGTAACATAACGGATTACAGTTACCGTTTTTTTGTAATCCCTTCCATGTAACGGATTACATGTAATCCGTTACTCCCCAACTCTGATTATGGGGTATTGTGTGTAGATTAAAAACAATTGAATCCATTTTAGAAAAAGGCTGGAACGTAACAAAATGTGGAAAAAGTCAAGGGGTCTGAATACTTTCCGAATGCACTGTCCTACTCCTTGTATCCTTCCACTTCCCCCTCCTTCTCCATTCCTAATTTCCTGCCTCTACTCCTGTTCGCTGCACACGGCCTCACTTCAAGGTTGGATGGATCGAGTGGTGCTCTCCACAGCTCCTGGGATTTATTAGGAAAACAACTCCTCCTCCACACACATACACACTTTCCGCAGACAGACACATTAGAGTCGAGAAGTTTCGGAGTGCCGCACCGTAAAAACTAAATGGCTCCTTTGTTGCTGAGAAGAAGAAAATAGGCCTAATATCCCGCTACACTCAAGTCTTCCTGGATTTCCCATGCATAAAATGTTGTAACTCGGGAATAAGAATTTATGCTTTCCCCCTTCTTAAAGGGAAAAAAAACATGCCCTCCTCTCTCGTTGGTTGTGATGTTGGCGCAAGGTAAAGGTGTCTTTTCCATACCATGTTAAAATGACAACAATGCTTTTATTTGCATTTCTGCAGAGAGCTGCTGAGGGCACCCAGTTAATGCACCACATCAGTAGACGAACCAGAGAAGCAGGGGATGAGCAGAGGGGGGGGGAAGGGGGGATTGGAAAGAGGGAGAGATGGTTCAGTGCCAGCACAGGAAGTCCTGACTGGGCAACAGCTATTTCCTGTGTACTGTGCTGCATGTAAGAACGGCTCGAGGTAGAAGTTGTGCCTAAGTATAGATCTAGGATCAGCTTTCCCAATCCCATCCCTAACCATATCCATCAGGAGGTAAAAAAAGGAAACTGACTGTGGATCAGTACTCAGGGCTCCCGAGTGGCGCAGCGGTCTAAAGCACTGCATCTCAGTGCAAGAGGTGTCACTACAGTCCCCGGTTCGATTCCAGGCTGCATCACATCCGGCTGTGATAGGGAGTCCCATAGGGGACAATTGGCCCAGCGTCGTCCTGGTTTGGCCGGGGTAGGCCGTCATTGTAAATAAGAATTTGTTCTTAACTTACTTGTCTAGTTAAATAAAGGTTCAATAAAAAATTAAATACAAATAAATTACAGGCAGCTTCATTATAGACCATAAGGGAGCCTTTAGGTAGGAACTACCTTCAACCACAGATCTAGGATCAGATTACCCTACCCCCAATCGTAACCCTAACCATTAGACGGATTCCAAAATATCTAATCTTGTGTACGTGGTTAGCAACAAATTATACACCACATGGGGAGGTTTGTGTGATTGCGATGCACCCTACCTTGATGTCAAAGTTGCAGTCGAAGCGCCTGATGAGCACGATGAAGGCACCAGTGAGGTTGTCCCGAATAGGGGGCGGGTCAATGGGTTCGCAGGCATTTTCGGGCCGTGCACCAATCAGGAAGCCCTGTGGGTGTGACATCACAGTACAGTTAGAGCATCAGTTATGTGTCTGCCATTCAATTGAACAACACCCACAAAACAGGTCAAGTAAAAGAAGAGTGTGGGAGTAGGAGCAAAAAGTAGAATCATCACCACACACAGAGGAAATGTGGTGGTGTGCATATTCATAGTTGCTCTCCTCAACAGAAACTGGAACCTAAATAACAATTCTCTGGAAGGTCAAACATCTCAAATGAAATCCATTGGAATCTAGAGAGAAATGGTGAATCTGCAGGCTGGTGAGAGACTGAACAGAAATAAGAATTTAAAAATAGGCTTAAACAATTCAAAATGGCTACAGCAATAACAATACAGAGCCAGAATTATGTTTAAATTAAGAAACATAATGCTTTATTCAAACCCTCCCTTGCCACGAGATTAGTAAGGCAATGTCCCAAATGGCACCCAATTCCCTATTTAGTGCATTACTTTTGACCAGGGCCCACAGGGTCAAAAGTAGTGCACGAAATAGCTAAGTCCCAAATGGCTCCCTAAGTCCACAGATGAAACAAACCCAAACAAGAGATCATATCTTGGCATTGAATTCTTCTGGTTGCCCAAGATGTCCTGTGCTGCAGGACGAGAGAGACAGCGAGGAGAGAGAGAGAGAGCAAAAGGGAAAGACGGAGAGGATAGAATCAGCCCAAAAGCCAAAGACAGCTCAGAGTTTGGCTGCAACTGTTTGAGATAGCTAACCATATTGGCACCTAAAGTACTTCTGTTAGAATGCTATTTTCAACAGATTATCGGTGCCAACATGGACTGTGGAGTCCACACAGAGCACTGCATTAATGAAACCTAGCAGGTCCTACAGCTCTGGGAGTCTGGGACCCGCCTCGGGCATGACTCGGCCTGTCAGAACACAGCCAAAGGGGCAGGCCCAAGGCCGAAGCCAATCACCAGCAGGCCAGCTGAGAATGACAGAGATACTGTCCAATCACAAGCATACTTCCTGAATTTGAGGGCCTGCTGCTGTCCAATGATTAAGGTTCTGTTCAAGTGTTTCCATGTAGGGAGAGATGTCCCGAGGTGTCTTCAGTGAGTGAAACGTTCATAACATTGCAGACAGAAATGTAATAAATAGAGCTGACATAATTCATTAGCTTCACATTAAACGATAACCGTGTTATGTGGGGATATGTTGATTTTATCATATTTGTCCTGTTTCCTTGCACTATTAAATCCAGTGTAATGCGTTTTCATATCCTATCAGGTGCAGATGGTAGTCAGATTGTAGTCAGGGGTGGCAGGCTAGTCAGAGATAGAGATGAGGCCTATGTCCCAAATGGCACCATATTCCCTTTATAGTTCACAACTTTTGTTGTTGTTGAGCCCTATGGGGTCTGGTCAAAAGTAGTGCACTATGTAGGCAATCGGGTGCCATTCAGGACACAAAGAAGGTGTAAATTGCTGCGGGATTTGGTGGGGGTGGGCCCATGACTCGGCAGCTACAGTCAGCTGTGAAAGTGATGAGTTCATTTTAGTGGAGGAGCTAGAGTTCGCTCTCTGGAGCAGTGCCAGTGCAGAGCGCTTCAAAAAGGACCCGGCCTTCCCGGCTCGTCAGCCCTTTTTGTTTTTCTGTGAACACAGTGCACGTTGACACGCACACAATGCTGAGACTGGTAGGTGTCCCTCAAAAGGAGGAACATTAGAAAGACCTGTGTGTGTGTGTGTGTGTGAGCGCGTGTCTGTGTGTGTGTGTGTGTGTGAGCGCGTGTCTGTGTGAGTGCGTGTCTGTGTGTGTGTGTGTGTGTGAGCGCGTGTCTAAATGGTACATACACACCTATCACAAGCTGCCATTCTCTCCAAATGACAGGAATGGAAAATGAAACAGTAAAATGTATCAAACATACCATCACTTTTCAATAGGATGGATAGAAACTCCAAAAGCTTTTGTTGTTACATCCTTGATTTCATACAAAGAGATGGTGAGGAACTGGCACTGGAAGCTGTTGTCTACTTTATCTGGACTCCTGTTTTCAAAAGGAAAACAGACTAGAAATCTCCCTGGATACCTTCTGCAAAGCCTGCTATGACGATGCCACTGTCTCACATTTTCACGTGGTTCAAAACAAGCTACAATAGCGCCCCCTGTTGGCAATGGACCCACAAAGAAACCCAGAGGGAAGTCCCTAACCACAACCGTACAGAGCATTGTATAATTGAGGATGAATTCAATAAAACACCTTCAAGTTCAACAACCAACTGTTGGTTCCAGATTTTGAATCCGGGGCCAATGTTGGTGAATCATTCCCTAAACATATAGACCTAGAAGAGGAACCATTTCAATTCCGGAGGTGGGTTTTCTCTTTAGCATAATGATTCACTTTTCAGTGACTTTCCACTCTAGAGGAGAGCGTGACTAGATCATGCCACCGATTAAGCCTTTACCCCTCTCCTAAACCACCACCAACAACTCCTCCTGCTCCTCCTCCAGGGGTGCTGAAGTATGGCTGCCCTCTGCTACTGTACACCCAAACTGTGTATCTTTCGAAAGGTTTGGGATACAGCAAAATACTAATATCTGTTGGCCATTCATGAACATTAGACACTAAAGTAATCTTCCTCCTGCACTGCGGCATTGCACGGTGGTCGTGATACCTAATCAGACTTCGAATCAAATACTATTTTAAATCTTTCAAATACTCTGAGTGTTTGCTCTAGCCTACCTGGAATGCAAGATTGGGACTATTACAATGTTGGGACTATTCTATTGTTCTATTAAACCAGGCAAGTTTAATCGAGCGCAGATTAAGATTTCAAATGATTTCAAATATCCTTTTTCTTCTTCTTCACAGATCTCTACCTAATCCAGTGGTGGGCCGTCAGGGCCAGCAAGGCCTTCTCTGCTGGCCTAAACATCATCAGAATATATATTTTTTTAAATATATTTTCCCACAAATATGTATTAAATTATTCCCCAGAGTAAGAATTATACTCTTCATTTCATAGCTTTCCTCTTGGTTGCACTGCTTCCAGCCCCAGGTTGAGATTTGGAGGGCTGGTCTTTATGTTAGATCTTTTATCCAATCATATTCAGCCATCATGTGTTGCCAGGGGTCTAAAATCTGCCCTCAGGCCTTCAGAATCAACAGTGCGGGCGCTTGTAGCTTAAAGTGAATGGAAATGAAAATTTTGTGTCAACCAATCAGCTTTAGAGTTGGCTATTGTACGCCTGCTGGCTGGCTCCAGTGTTACACAGGAGCCAGCTAGCAGGCGTAGTGCGTGCACGTCTTTTGATTGGATTACCAATATTGAGAAGCAGGTCCTATGGGCAGGTCTATGCAGATCCTCAGAACTAGGAAACTGAATTTGATAAACGAATTAATTTGCGTACGACTAAGCTGTTTTTTCAACCCACAATGGCGGAAGGAGGAGAAGATATCGATTTGGTCGAGGATATAATTATAACGCCATTCTCAAGACGAACTTTTCAAGAAAAGTTAGACATTGTAAGGAGAGGTCGCCCGACGCCGACGCTACAAAGCCTGTCACAGGCGGGAAAGGGGTTCGTTCGCCACTTTCAAAGTTCCAACTACGAGCGCTATCAATGGCTCACAGGCTCCGAGAAGCACTGCAAACTGTACTGCTGGGAATGCCTATTATTTGCAAGTGATCGATTTGGTGTTTGGAGCCACACTGGCTTTGCAAACTTGAGTTGTCTAACCAAGGCAGCAACGAGACACCAAAGTACGGCTGGGCACTTACAAGCAATGGTGCTTTTGAAAACTTTTGGGGACACCCGAGTGGATCTACAGCTCAATGAACAATCGCGCAGGGCAACGGAGCTGCACAATGAAAAGGTGAAGAAAAATAAGGAAATATTGAAAAGACTCTAATATTGAACTTTCTTTTAGGGGACACGATGAAAGTGCTGACTCCACAAACAAAGGGAACTACGTGGAGCTTCTTTCTTTTCTTTCTGAAAGCAACACAGATTTACAATACCACCTGTCCACTAACAAAGTGTTCATTGGGATGTCAGGCAAAATACAAAATGACCTAATTTATGCTATTGCTGAAGTGATGGGAGAAGAGATCAAAATGGAGACTAAAAAAGCTCCCTTTGTTGCTGTTATGGTGGACGAGACAACAGATGTGGGAAATGCAGCACAGCTCTCACTCGTCCTGCGTTATGTGACGGACACAGGAGTCAAGGAGCGATTTATCCGATTTGAAGATGTGACAAGCGGCAAGCTCGCTTGTCACATTTCCATTTTGATCTCTTCTCCCATCACTTCAGCAATAGCATAAATTAGGTCATTTTGTATTTTGCCTGACGTCCCAATGAACACTTTGTTAGTGGACAGGTGGTATTGTAAATCTGTGTTGCTTTCAGAAAGAAAAGAAAGAAGCTCCACGTAGTTCCCTTCCCGTAGTTCTTATTTTCCGTTTCTTGGAGGAAAATGAATGTAGTCTGGATAAAGTTGTGGCACAGTGTTTTGATGGCGCAGCAGTCATGGCATCTGGACTCAATGGGGTGCAGGCTAAAGTTAAGGAGAGGGCACCGATGGCCTTATTCATTCACTGCTATGCACATCGACTAAATTTAGTACTGACTCAAGGAGCCTCAAAGCTTAAAGAATGCAAGGTCTTCTTTGCCAACCTCAATGGCCTTGCAGCATTTTTCTCACGATCCCCTAAACGCACGCAACTGCTGGATGACATCTGCAAGCGTCGTCTTCCTAAGGTTGCACCAACGAGGTGGCAATATACATCTAGATTGGTCAATGCAGTCTTTGAAAAGAGAGTTGCCCTAAAGGAGCTGTTTAACCACTTACTGGAACATCATGATGACCATGACGGGGATACTGTGCTTATGGCTGATGGATTTAATGCACGTTTGGATGATTTTGAGTTTTGTTTTTTGCTTGAAACATTCAATGGGATTTTTAATTATTCGGATGTGCTTTTTGGAATTCTACAGAAACAAACTTTGGATGTACAATTCTGCCTGACAAGGGTGAACGAGTTTTGTGACACAATTGAGCGAGAGAGGTGCAGGTTCAGTCAAATCTACGATGACACAGCGCGCATCTCAAGTTCACCCAGCGCACGCAGAGGCCCAGCACAAGGAGACCCTCGCACATACTATCAACAACTCCACAGCAATATTCTGGACAACATTCTTTGCCAGATACGAAACAGGTTTCAAGACCACGAAAAATTAATGTTTCTCTCCCTCCTGGACCCCCGGCACTTTCAGACCTACCGGGAAAAATTCCCGCAAACAGCCTTCTCCAGCTTAACAGAGAGTCACGGAACAATGTTCGACCTATCCAAGCTAAAAACAGAACTGACTGTAATGTATGCTATGACTGATTTTGAAGGGAAAAGTCCCTCTGATCTCCTTGATTTCCTTAAGCAGAAAAATCTGAATGAGGACATGGGGCAACTTTACACATTGGCATGTGTGACAGTGACTATCCCTGTGTCCACGGCTTCTGTCGAGCGGTCATTCTCGGCCTTAAAGCGAATCAAAACGTATTCCAGAAATGCTACTGGACAGACTCGGCTTTCAGCATTAGCCTCCATGTCGATAGAAAAGGACTTATTGGTGGAACTAAAACACACAGATAGACTGTACAACAGAGTCATTGAAGTCTTCTTGAGGAAAGAAAGGAGGAAGGATTTTGTGTTCAAATAATCAGTCTTTGGTGAGTAGGCATACAATGCATGTTATTTTTTATTAAATGTGTATGTATGTTTCGCATTTTATTTCGTTAATATTAAATACCCTATATATTAACAAAATAAAATGGCAAATAGCCTATGTTGCAAATTATTTGTTTTCTTTCTTTTATTTTCAGTGAATAGTTATGTGTCTTTATCATCACGGTGAAACTGCTTTGGGTGCGACAATGCGCTGTTTAGTGAACACACTGTATTTATTTTTTGGGGGACTTAAAGCTCAAAGTTTGTGGACCAGAAATGGATAGAAGAAGAATATTAATATAACTCTGTTGCACTCGACTATGTTCTTGCCTATTAGTTGAACTGTACTGTATTGTACTCTTCCCCTGCAATTCTCTGAATAAAAATGTCAATTTCAAGGTGACGCAACGCCTGGTTATACTGCGTTTCTGTCTAAATGTATAGTGTCTAGAGCCATGGCATTATAATGATGGTAATAAGAGGTGGATTAATTCGGGTGGGACTGTGTAGGACCTCACTGAAGGCCCAGGCCCCAGGCCCACGGCACGCTACTGACCTAATCCAAGTGGGAAATGTCACAAATACAGAGCAAAACACAGATTTTCCCCTGGTATCGACAGAAGAAAACACAGGAATAATTCATTTGCCTCCAGCTTGTGCTGCTGTGTTAAGATTAAAACGAATTTATCAAAAGTCAGAATAATAGAGTAGGTTTCATAGATACACTGCACACAAAGGTGTAGCAGCTCAACTGTTTCAACTGTACGGAACAATGTCTAGGCCCCTTCAATCCCATGATGTCATATGGTACAATTAAACTACCAAGAACATAACAACTAAGCATGACACACAACAATAATCTCACAAGTAAGGTTCCTTTTAGACAGCACAAAAAAAATGGTAAAAATGGTATCTAGGCTAGTAGAGCCAAACATATCTCATCTAGGAAATCAAGTAGTCTTGGCACCCAGAACCAGATCAGATTGCATACATTGAAACTAGTTCAGTGGAGTTTGCTTTCTCCCTCCCTGTAGTGCAGAAGGGAGAAAGCTGGAAAAAACGGCTCATGTGACTACTGATGTACACTACATGACCAAAAGTATGTGGACACCGGCTCGTTGAACATCTCATTCCAAAATCATGGGCATTCATTTGGAGTTGGTACCCCCTTTGCTGCTATAACAGCCTCTTCTCCTCTGGGAAGGCTTTCCACTAAATGTTTAAACAATGCTTCCTTTCAGCCACAAGAGCATTAGTGAGGTCGGACACTGGTGTTGGGCGATTAGGTCTGTCTCGCAGTCGGCGTTCCAATACATCCTAAAGTTGTTCGATGGGGTTGAGGTCAGGGCTCTGTGTAGGCCAGTCAAGTTCTTCCACACCGATCTCGACAAATAATTTCTGTATGAACCTCGCCATTAATATTTCCCTTCAACGGAACTAAGGGGCCTTGCCCAAAACGTGAAAAACAGCCCCAGACCATTATTCCTCCTCCACCAAACTTTACAGTTGGCACTATGCATTGGGGCATAGTTCTCCTGGCATCCACCAAACCCAGATTTGTCCGTCGGACTGCCAGATGGTGAAGAGTGATTAATCTCCAGAGAACGCTTTTCCACTGCTCCAGAGTCCAATGGCTTTACACCACTCCAGCCGACGCTTGGCATTGAGCATGGTGATCTTAAGGCTTGCTTGGCCATGAAGCTCCAGACGAACAGTTCTTGTGCTGACTTTGCTTCCAGAGGTAGTTTGAAACACAGAAGTAAGTGTTGCAACCGGGGACAGATTATTTTTTACACGCTACGCGCTTCAGCACTCGGCGGTCCCGTTCCTGTGAGCTTGTGTGGTATACCACTTTGCGGCTGAGCCGTTGTTGCTCCTAGACATTTCCACTTCACAATAACAGCACTTACAGTTGACCTGTGCAGCTCTAGCAGGGCAGAAATTTGATGAAGTGACTTGTTAATAATAATGAGGCAGGAGGGGATGCTTACTGTGCTATTTTCTTTGTTTTTTCACATTGTTTTTAACTTTTTATTTTATACATAAAGTTGCTGCTACCGTCTCTTATGACCGAAAAGAGCTTCTGGACATCATAACAGCGATTACTCACCTCAAACTGGACAAAGATTTCTTTAACGAGTCCGGCGCGAAGGATGTATTGTTTTCCGGAAAACAGGCCCAATCCTTGTCATTAGCATGAAGAAAAGGCAGAGATACCAAAGGAGAAGGTCGGGGTGCCTTGTTAGGATTCGTAAGCGAGTAAGTAAATCGCCTTTACCATGGGTTCTATTGGCCAAAGTGCCACTGGAAAACAAACTCGATCTGCGGTCGAGACTATCCTACCAACAGGAAATTAAAAACTGTAATATCTTATGTTTCACTAAGTCGTGGCTGAACGAAGACATGGATAATATACAGTTGGCTGGGTTTTCCGTGAATTGGCAGGACAGAACAGCTATGTCTGGTAAGATGAGGGGTGGTGGTGTCTGTCTATTTGTCAATAACAGCTGGTGCGCGATGTCTAATATTAGGGAGGTCTCGAGGTATTGCTCGCCTGAGGTAGAGTACGTCATGATAAGCTGTAGACCACACTATTTACCAAGAGAGTTCTAAACTATATTATTCGTAGCTGTCTATTTACCACCACAAACCGATGCTGGCACTAAGACCGCACACAACGAGCTATAAGGTCATATGCTAACAAGAAAATGCTCATACAGAAGCGGCGCTCCTAGTGGCCAGAGACGTTAATGCAGGCAAACTTAAATCAGTTTTACCTCATTTCTACCAGCATGTCACATGTGCAACCAGAGGAGAAATAAAACCTAGACCACCTTTAATCCACACACAGAGACGCATACAAAGCTCTCCCTCGCCGTCCATTTGGCAAATCTGACTATAATTCTATCTTCTTGATTCCTGCTTATAAGCAAAAACTAAAGCAGCAAGATCCAGTGACTCGCTCAATACGGAAGTGGTCAGTTGATGCGGATGCTATGCTACAGGACTGTTTTGCTAGCACCTACTGGAATATGTTCTGTGATTCATCCAATGGCATTGAGGAGTATACCACCTCAGTCACCGGCTTCATCAAGAAGTGCATTGACGACGTCATCCCCACAGTGACCGTACGTACACATCCCAACCAGAAGCCATGGATTACAAGCAACATCTGCACCACGCTAAAGGCTAGAGCTGCCGTTTTCAAGGAGCGGGACACTAATCCGGACACTTGTAAGAAATCCTGCTATGCCCTCAAACAAACCATAAAAACAGGCAAAGCATCAATATAAGACTAAGAATGAATCCTACTACACCGGCTCTGATGCTCTTTGGATGTGGCAGGGCTTGAAAACTATTACAGACTACAAAGGGAAACCCAGCCGCAAGCTTTCCAGTGACGCGAGCCTACAAGATGAGCTAAATGCCTTCTATGCCTGCTTCGAGGCAAGCAACACTGAAGCATGCATGAGAGCACCAGCTGTTCCAGACGACTGTGTGATCACGCTCTCCGTAGCCGATGTGAGCAAGACTTTTAAAGAGGTCAACATTCACAAGGCCGCAGGGCCAGACGGATTACCAGGGCGTGTACTCAGAGCATGTGCGGACAAACTGGCAACTGTCTTCACTGACATTTTCAACCTCTCCCTGACAGAGTCTGTAATACCCACGTTTCAAGCAGACAACCATAGTCCCTGTGCCCAAGAATGCAAAGGTAACCTGCCTAAATGACTACCGCCCAGTAGCACTCACGTTGGTAAACATGAAGCGCTTTGACAGACTGGTCATGGCTCACATCAACACCATCATCCCGGAAACTCTAGACCCACTCCAATTCGCATACCGCCCCAACAGATCCACAGATGATGCAATCTCAATTGCACTCCACACTGCCCTTTCCCACCTGGATAAAAGGAACACCTATGTGAGAATGCTGTTCACTGACTACAGCTCAGCGTTCAACACCATAGTGCCCACAAAGCTCATCACTAAGTTAAGGACCCTGGGACTAAACACCTCCCTCTGCAGCTGGAACTTGGACTTCCTGACGGAACATCTACCACGCTGATCCTCAACAACGGGGCCCCTCAGGAGTGCGTGCTTAGTACCCCCCTGTACTCCCTGTTCACCCACAACTGCGTGGCTAAGCACGACTCCAACACCATCATTAGGTTTGTTTACAATACAACAGTGGTAGGCCTGATCACCGACAACGATGAGACAGCCTACATGGAGGAGGTCAGAGACCTGGCAGTGTGGTGCCAGGTCAACAACCTCTCCCTCAATGTGAGCAAGACAAAGGAGTTGATCGTGGACTACAGGAAAAGGATGGCCGAACAGGCCCCCATTAACATTGACGGGGCTGTAGTGGAGTGGGTCGAGAGTTTCATGTTCCTTGGTGTCCACATCACCAACAAACTATCATGGTCCAAACACACCAAGACAGTCGTGAAGAGGGCAGGGGACTGAAAAGATTTGGCATGGATCCCCAGATCCTCAAAAAGTTCTACAGCTGCACCATTGAGAGCATCCTGACTGGTTGCATCACCACCTGGTATGGCAACTGCTCGGCATCCGACCGTAAGGTGCTGCAGAGGATAGTGCGTACGGCCCAATACATCACTGGGGCCAAGCTTCCTGACGTCCAGGACCTATATACTAGGCGGTGTCAGAGGAAGGCCCAAAAAATGGTCAAAGACTACAGTCACACAAGTCATAGAGAGAACAGTCTGCTACCGCACGGCAAGTGGTACTGGAGCGCCAAGTCTAGGTCCAAAAGGCTCCTTAACAGCTTCTACCCCCAAACTATAAGACTGCTAAACAATTAATCAAATGGCCACCCGGACTATTTACATTGAACACCCCCCACCTTTGTTTTTACACTGCTGCCACTCGCTGTTTATTATCTATGCATAGTCACTTTACCCCTACCTACATGTACAAATTACCTCGACTAACCTGTACGCCTGCACATTGACTCGGTACCGGTACCCCCCTGTATATAGCCTCATTATTGTTATGTAATTGTATTGTAACTTAAAAAAAAAAAAAAAAGACTAGTTTATTTAGTAAATATTTTCTTAACTCTATTTCTTGAACTGCATTGTTGGAAAGGTGGCATCCTATGACGGTGCAATGTAGAGTGGAGGTCAGAGGTAATCAGAGAAGAGTGGAAGTCAGAGGATGCCACTTGATTAGAATGAGGAACATAACATGAAAAACATACTGTTGCCATTCTGTTTACCAAAAAATTATAAAGGGGGTGTTTTCAAGGCCAGGGATGTGAAACGCTCCGAAACGTTGCAAATAGAAAGAGAATTAGAGCTGACATGACTCCCTATTCTATCTGACAGACAATCGTTTCTGTTCTAAATTATACATTTCATTTGAAACGTTCTGTAATGTTACATCCCGTTTTGGACAGACCAGATTTCGCAGGGGAACCTCTCTGTTAATCCCTGCTAACAATTAACGAGCAGTTATGAACATCACGAAATGATGTTCCTGGGACATCACGAAATGGTCGCCTAAAGTCGTCAGGATGTTGTGTCATGGTCCTCTGGAGGTTTTGTCTAGTTCTCGGTTTGGCCCGAGGACAGTTTAGGATGTTCTTGGGACATTGTGTATGGTTCCCTGGAGGTTTTTGTCTAGTTCCTGGTTTGTCCCGGGGACGTCACCTGATGGTCTCAAATAAACGTCCCGCTCCCCCCCAAATAAGAAACGTTGTACCTAGGGCATGTGGTCCATCAAGGCCCTGATTGGTGAACCACTGATCCATTCACAGCTCTTGACTTTTGGCAAGGCTAGGGACACCCACACAAATAGTGTTTTTAACAGTGTTTTCAACTTACATATTTTACACAATTTGGCCAGCATTAGTGTGTCTGTTTATTCATACCAAAATTATTATTTAGCATGTCCTCACAATCTCTTGGTTCACAGCATTCCAATTTTCCTGCTACGCCACCATGTCTGTACCACTAGCTAGGTTTCCATCTAATTGGCGACAGATTTTCATGTTAATATTCTAAAATCTGCATAAAGAAAATACAAACATTTTCCCACCAGTGGTGTGTTTCCACCAAACTGACTTGTTGCAGATAAAAAGCAGTGCGGGATGACGTAGTGCACACAAAATGTAGTTTTTTATGTACCGAATAAAATAAAAATCCAACCAGGAAGTGGGAAATCTGAGGTTTGTAGTGTTTCAACTCTTTGCCTATCCAAGATACAGTGGAAATGGGGTCATGTTGCACTTCCTAAGGCTTCCACTAGATGTCAACAGTATTTAGAACCTTGTTTGATGCTTCTACTATAAAGGAGGGGGGAATGAGAGGGGATTGAGTCAGAGGTCTGGCAGAGTGCCACGAGCTGGCCACGTGCATTCACATGAGAGGTAGCTTGCGTTCCATAGCATTTCTGAAGAAAAAGGAATTCTCCGGTTGGAACATTATTGAAGATTTATGATATAAACATCCTAAAGATTGATTCTATACTTAGTTTGACATGTTTCTACGGACTGTCATATGACTTTTCGTTTGAACTTTTGCCTGGACCTGCCAGCGCATCGTCAGTTTGGATTGTGTACTAAACGCGCGAACAAAAGGAGTTATTTGGACATAAATGATGGACTTTATCCAACAAATCAAACATTTATTGTGGAACTGGGATTCCTGGGAGTGCCTTCTGATGAAGATCATCAAAGGTAAGTGAATATTTATAATGCTATTTCTAACTTTGTTGACTCCACAACATGGCAGATATCTCTTTGGCTTGTTTGGGCTCTGAGCGCTGTACTCAGATTATTGCATGGTGTGCTTTTTCGGTAAAGCTTTTTTGAAATCTGACACAGCGGATGCATTAAGGAGAAGTTTATCAAAAGTTCCATGCATAACACATGTATTTTCATCAACATTTATAATGAGTATTTCTGTAAATTGATGTGGCTCTCTGCAAAATCACTGGATGTTTTGGAAGCAAAACATTACTGAACGTAACGCGCCAATGTAAACTGCGATTTTTGGATATAAATATAAACTTTATCGAACAAAACATACATGTATTGTGTAACATGAAGTCCTATGAGTGTCATCTGATGAAGATCATCAAAGGTTAGTGATTAATATTATCTCTATTTATGCTTTTTGTGACTCCTCTCTTTGGCTGGAAAAATGGCTGTGTTTTTCTGTGGCTATGTACTGACCTAACATAATCGTTTAGTGTGCTTTCGTCGTAAAGCCTTTTTGAAATCTGACACGTTGGCTGGATTCACAACAAGTGTAGCTTTAATTTGGTGTATTGCATGTGTGATATCATGAAAGTTTAATTTTTATAGTAATTTATTTGAATTTGGCGCTCTGCATTTTCACTGGATGTTGGCCATGCGGGACGCTAGCGTCCCACATATCCCAGAGAGGTTAAATAGAAAATGTGCCTACTCTGGTCTTGGTGCGCTAGCCAACAGCTCGCAGATACAGTGCGGGTATGCTGTGTGGGTAGTCTACATGATGAGATTATGGATAAGAGCAAGACTGTTATTTTTGTCAAAACGGCAGTCAACCATCTTTCATCATGTCACCAGAATAAGACCCTTGACATTTATTGGAAAGGAGCATCAAGCTCATGGCATGCACTTCCATCAAGCTCATGGCAGCACCGTGAAGTTCATCATAACTTATTGCGGAGAGGCCATTGTGGAGAGGTTGGAGTCTGTTTGATTGAGTGTGTGGACAGGTGTCTTTTATACAGGTAACGAGTTCAAACAAGTGCAGTTAATACAGGTAATGAGTGGAGAACAGGAGGGCTTCTTAAAGAAAAACTAACAGGTCTGTGAGAGCCGGAATTCTTACTGGTTGGTAGGTGATCAAATACTTATGTCATGCAATAAAATGCAAATTAATTACTTAAAAATCATACAATGTGATTTTCTGGATTTTTGTTTTAGATTCCGTCTCTCACAGTTGAAGTGTACCTATGATAAAAAATTACAGACCTCTACATGCTTTGTAAGTAGGAAAACCTGCAAAATCGGCAGTGTATCAAATACTTGTTCCCCCACTGTATATATACACACAGTATGACTTTACTCGAATAGAAACTGTGGATGGAAACGTGGTTACTGACTGATTTCACCTGTAGAACTACTCTTACACTTTGCACTTCAAAGTACAACTCAGCTCTGTTAAAATAACACTCATCATAGTGATTCAGGAGTAACATTAAAACAGAATAATATGCTCCACAAACATTAGATATTTATACTAAAAACCCCAAACTCAAATTGTTGAGAAGTAAATTAAATGAGCGAATAGTCAGATTAATTGATCATTAAAATAGCAGTGCAGAAGTCACTCTTTTTGTTAAGTGCAGAGAAGTATTATAGGGGATGAATGTGTAAGGAACTCTGGAAATTCTACTGACTTCATGGCGCAGCACAAAGATCAGCATACCCCAAATCCAGAAGTTGTGAGTTCAAATCTCATGTGGGGTCATATTGAAAAGTCAGTAAGTACTACAGTGGTTGCTCCACTAAAAGTTTTGCAATTATGCTGCGGGATTTAGAGGTAATTTGTGGTTTAGTGCGGAACCCTGCGTCACCACTTCATTGCTCCAGACCAGCGCAAGGGGGAGTTAGAGCACTGATTATGTTTTTGGGTCCTACTGTGTCTCTAACTGACAATGAATGGGTGACATAAACCTAAATAGAAACTGATAATTGTGCACGACTTCAGTATTACTTACTAAAACTGTTGTTACACTAAAGTTTTTATTATTTAATTTTGGTAGGATTATTTTGCTCTTACTGTAGTACTGTAGCCCACTCTCGACCGGTCACGTTGTACAGCGCCTGAGTGGCGCAATGTTCTAAGACACTGCATACAGTGGTTCCTCCTTTAATAAAAGTTGAGTCATACTACGGCACACCTTTCGTGCTGCCGCAGCATTCTGTGGCACGTCGTTTAATTGTCAGCCATTGTTTCTGTTAGTGCTAGTTTGACCCCAGAGGGCATCTTTGAGAAGCATTTGATAGTCTTCCATATTGGCATTACCAAAGGCGGGAGACCGGGGTTCAATCCCCCGACGGGGAGGAAGGAGTAAGCTGTCCTTGTAAATAAGAATTTATTCTTAACTGATTCCATATGTGTTATTTCATAGTTGTGATGTCTTCACTATTATTCTACAATGTAGCAAATAGTAAAAATAAAGAAAAAACCTGGAATGAGTAGGTGTGTCCAAACTTTTGACTGGTACTCTCTTAATTAATTTGATTAATAGTATGGTGTTTCTATTCCATAAAAAAAACAAAAAACCCTCTAGGTTTCTGTTAGGATGGAACGGAGAATTTGGCAATGTACAACATGACGCTCATAAATTCATGTCAGTTTGTGAATTCAGACCGTTTCGCTCTCGGAGCGCACACTGGACGCTCGGGCCGAGGAGTAGGGTTGATTTGAGCGTTCTGGCCTTACAACAGCATTCAAGCACCCAAGCTAACGTTGGCTAGCTTGCTAGCTACTTCCAGACACAAATGAGACCACTCTGACCATTTTACTCACCCTAGTAGAGCTGGTTAGGCAGTTTTTGTGTTAACCAGAGCGTTGGTAACTAACTGTGCTGCTGGAAACAATTTAATTATGTTCGTAAGGACAGCGTAGCTAACAAATTGTCAGCCAACATAATGTGTAAGGTAAGTTATTTGAAAAGTCATTACTTTATTACATTGAGTAGCAAGCTACCGCGAGGACGCGCCCTATCGACTCTGCGCCTTGAGCATGCTTTTGGTGCACAGTCGAAAGCGCGCTGGACTTCGGGCAAGAAGGTTGAGGGTTCAAAACCTGCTACCTGCTTGTTTCATTTGAAGTCGTGCACAATTATCAGTTTATTATTTGTTTTATACTGCCCATTCATTGTCAGTTTGAGACCCAAAAGCATAATCAGTGCCCTAACTCCCCCTTGGTCGTTAGGGCAAATCTGGTCTGTGATAGGACAGGGATTTTTCACACCTAGCTCGGCTATTAGACTATTATTTAGTAAAGGTTGAATAGTCTATTGTTCAGCTATTAGCCCCCCTCCCCAACTTGCAACAAATTGATGTATTTTTGTCGAGAGCAAAACGTTTTTATTTTGAATCATAAATAATTGTTCTGAAAGCAAAAACGAGGCTTCAAAGTAAAACATTTTTTTGCAATCAAATATTTTGTAATGGAGCGCAAAACTGCATTTTATCCCCCAAATATTTTGAGAACAGAAAATGTATTTGAAAACAAAACTCCAATTTAATTTCGCTATCAACCACCCTCCATTTTGGCCATTTTTTGAGTGTCAGTTTGGCTACAACCAATACTGTTTAGCCTGGTACTAAGATGTATAATGTCTCCATCAAATCTAAGAAGTTATTTTAACTTTTTTTATTCTTACTTATTCGTAGACAAATGTTAAATGATGTATGAAATAGGAGTTGTTCTTCATCAACTGGTAATACATAAATAATGAAGCAGGTTAATAGTTTAAACATTTCACTGCTTTTTTTCAAGATACAACAGGTAAGTATATTATTTTGTATACGTATTGCATATTTCCCATCACCTAATGAACAACCACAATACCAGTCTGGTGTTAAGCTTTCTGTGCTGTATTGACTTATCCTGAAAATGACGTCTGACAATGACATCGGTCATATCTCAGTTATTGTTTTCATATCTACAAGAAATAAGCTATTTTCTTTACTTTCAGAGTGCGAGCTGATCAAGGGGTTGAAAATGTACATATTGCCAGATGTTCACTGTCCGAGGAACAGGCCGTGGAAGCTTTATTGCTGGCAAAAGTGTCCATAACCATAGATAATTCAACTGTTTAAGGACCATTGCACTAATAATGGCGCTGACCAGGGAAACGTTCCCGCTGTTCTTAGTGCCAGTCTGCACGTTTAAACTAAAACAATGTAACTAATAATGGCATCTTTATGCTTTCGTTAATAAAATAATGATACAAATACTCTTTCAAAAAGACGATGTTTATTTAGTTATGGATCCATAATGAATTACTATGGGAATAAATATCACTGAATTACAGAAATATTGGAACAAAGTTGGCTAATGAAGGTAAACTAATTGTTGCTTACTGGAAAATACTCTTTCAAACACAAATGGTCACGTTGTACAGCGCCATTATGATTATTAGCAGGTAGCTGGACAATAGACTTGCCTAGGAGGGTAGGGGGAGAATTCTATCGCCAAATGTATTTCTTAGTTAGGTTGGCCGTGATTGGTTGCCATTTCAGTTTAATCCATCAGAAAAGACAAAACAAATAATACAACAAAAAGTATTATTATTATTATGTATCACATCCGACCTTGATTGGGAGTCCCATAGGGCAGCGCACGTTTCTCTCCCTCTAAAAACAGAAATAAATGTTTTGGCCTTTAGAAATATTATTTTAGCCTTTATTCAGATTAAAATCGCTCACTTAGTTTTTTTGAAAAATAAATAACCTCCAAAATATCGTTATATATTATCAAGTTTATGGCACAGTCATACAGCCCGGCACCTACATAGAGCTGAGTGACTCACTCATTCATGGCTTTGGATCAAAATAAATAAGTACCAACATCCTTTCTAATAGTCTTTAATAAAGAAATGTTTTGGTTATCCTGACCTGGACACCATGTAAACAATTATAATAGCCCATTATGGTCTATTAGGAGGACAATATACCTTTACCAACACCTCTCTGTATTTTGATACTTTGTGGATGGGGCCTCCCGAGTGGCGCAGCTGTCTAAGACACTATTGGTAGGCCTACAGTATATCGAAAAATATGACTCGACTCGCCGCCAATAATTACATATAGAGGATCGGAAGATTCTAAATTAAAACCAAAAGCCGCCTTGTGGGTCTCCCGGTGGCGGCCGGCACGGGTATTGAACCTGCATCTGCACGGCACAGGTATCTTGTAATGTGCTGTTAAATGTGGTGTAGGTCTTATTTATTTAAAGAGCATATTGAAGTTAGAAGCCACAGCATTTGAAGCAATAGCCTACAACCGTTTCGCACTGCTCTGAGACAAGCATGGGGATTGGTCTTGATAAATCAATGAGATAGTTATTTTCACTGAACCTCTGTTTGGATATTGGTTAGACTACAATTATACAATTATGGTGCAGAAATGTTATGCTCTTAGTGTAACGTTTATTTAACTTGGCAAGTCAGTTAGGAACAAATTCTTATTTCCCCGTCGGGGAATTGAACCCCAGTCTCCCACACGACACAGGGATTCTTTAGCTAAATAGCCCAGTACTGTAGCCTACTCCCGACAATCATATTTTCCGTTCCATCCTAACAGAAACCCAGAGGGTTTTTAGTTTTTCTTGGAATAGAAACACCATAATATTAATCAAATAAATTAAGGAACATTTCTTAAAATCAGTCCCATATACTATGTTCTTATAAAAAAAGGTTTTAAATTCTCTAGTACAGCCACTTTTGAAGGCTATCAAACGCTTCTCAAAGATGCCCTCTAGCACTATCTAGCATTAATGGTACCAGTGGTTGGCACTTAAATAACGTGCCATAGAATTCTACGCTGCAACTTTTAAAGGACGAACCACTGTAAGTGATCATGTCAAATAATAATATACTATTGCCATTGTTTAAAGATTTTTACACTATTTTAGCTGAACAGGGTACCACTTACTTAAAAACCCTGATACCATTACTTATAATGGTTTGGGGCACCTGGGACAATCAAGGGAGCTTCAGGGGACCATGACACAACGTCCCAAGAATGTCATAAAAACGTCCTCGGGGACATCCCTAATACAAACCGAGAACTAGACAAAAAAACAGGGGTCCATGACCAAAGGTCCCAAGAATGTCCTAAAAAGTCTTCATGGCCGTCCCTGGGAAAAACCGGGAACTAGGAAAAGGTCCCCTAGAGATGTTCCCTTGGGACCATCACACAAGGTCCTAAGGACTATTTTATTTATCCCTTATTTTACCAGGTAAGTTGACGGAGAACACATTCTCATTTACAGCAACAATCTGGGGAATAGTTACAGGGGAGAGGAGGGGGATGAATGAGCCAATTGTAAGCTGAGGATGATTAGGTGACCATGATGGCATGAAAGCCAGATTGGGAATTTAGCCACTTTTACTCCTACTCTTACAATAAGTGCCATGGAATCTTTAGTGACCACAGAGTCAGGACACACGTTTAACATCCCATCCGAAAGACGGCACCCTACACAGGGCAATGTCCCCAATCACTGCCCTGGGGCATTAGGATGGATGACTGCTACTGGCACCCCAACACCACTTCCAGAAGCATCTAGTCTCCCATACAGGGAATGACCAGAACCAACCCTGCTTAGCTTCAGAAGAGAGCCAGCAGTGGGATGCAGGGGGGTATGCTACTGGCAAAGTAAAAAAAAAAACATCCTGAGAATGTCCTAAAAAAGGTCCTGACATGGTCTTCAGTGACATCCTGGGAACTTATAGGGAACTAGACAAATGTCCCCCAGAGAACATTCCCTTGGGACATACCATCACGGTCACTTAATCAAGGACTAGTAAAATAACGTCCTGAGAATGTCCTAAAAAGATCCTGACATTTTTTCATTTTTTACATTTAATCTTTATTTAACCCAGACAAGTCAGTTAAGAACAAATTCTTATTTAAAATGATGGCCTACCCCGGCCAAACCCAGACAACGGCTGCATCACACAGCCGGACGTGATGCAGCCTGGATTCGAACCAGGGACTGCAGTGACACCTCTTGCACTGAGATGCAGTGCCTTAGACCGCTGCGCCACTCGGGAACTTACAGGGAACTAAGCAACTGGCACACTTTCCTTCTGTGTAAGAGAGTTGTATGTTTCCAGTTGTGCCTTCGAGGGTGCTCTGGCCTTCCTCTCAGATTCTGATTACAGTAGTTTTAGGTTGCATCCCAGATGGCACCCTATCCCCTTTATAGTGCACTACTTTTAACCAGGGCCCACAGGGACCATAGGGCTCTGGTCAAAAGTAACATTTAACATTTAAGTCATTTAGCAGACGCTCTTATCCAGAGCGACTTACAAATTGGAAAGTTCATACATATTCATCCTGGTCCCCCCGTGGGGAATGAACCCACAACCCTGGCGTTGCAAGCGCCATGCTCTACCAACTGAGCCACACGGGACCAGTAGAAAAGTAGTCCAATATATTGGGAATATGGTGCCATTTGGGATGCAAACCTAAAACTACTGTAATCAGAATCTGAGAGGAAGTCGTACAGCCTAGCTGTAAACTGTGCCATTTCGGGGCATGGGAGGTGTGCGGTTCCTCTCAAAGAAAGACCAGACTGAGGACCACAGTGAAATCATAGGAGATAAACAAGCTGGTAAGTGTCTGGTGATTCTGGTAAAAGCTGCAAGCTCCTTTGTGGGAGGAAGTTTATTCTCAGGACCGCAATCCCTTGGACATGGAAGCCTTGGACATGGAATTTCTGAACATTCTTCTCTCAGTTCTTCCATTGTTCACTAGCCTTTGCAGATCGTCCAGGAATGGATAGGTGAAGGCAATAAGAAGGAAATAGGGATGGGAGTGGTGTTCCTTAAGCACATGGACTTGTCCAACAAAGAAAATACATTTTTGTTTTCTGTTGCAAAACGTTTCACAAAGTATTAATTTGCGTGCCCTAATGAACACGACCAGGGTTTAGCTCCTGCTTGGACCTCCCCAATCGTCTCAGATCTGCGACGGAGACTAGACAAGGTTTAGCGAGGAGGGAAGGGGACAGCTTTTTTGGAGTTAGACGCAGCCAGACAGAGTTCTGGGTAAGTGCACCCGACGACACAGATCAGCACTCTGCTGGCAGGATAAGCAGGGGCCTTGACAGTAGACCGGGATACAGTCAACACGGTTGACACGCTACAATCACAAACCAATTTGTTAACACAGCAGGACAGGGCTATGGTCCAAACACTGAAACACTGCACACCGATACGACCACAACCGCAGCAGGGAGACCTGCTGAAGCCAAACGGCATTGGACCGAAGACGTAGAGACCATATTGTTTGTACAAGATGGAATGATAAGTACAATATGGAACAATATGTCAAAGCAACATGATGAGGCCTAGGGTGTTGGTCACCACGCTTGCCTTCCTAAAAGCCACAGTGCATCCACAAAGAGCCTGGCAGAGAGTTCAAACGGGTGGGTGAAGTGGCAGGGCTTCGCTCCAGTCAGAGGGGGGTGGAGAGGCTGGGCTTCGCTCCAGTCAGAGGGGGGTGGAGAGGCTGGGCTTCGCTTCAGTCAGAGGGGGGTGGAGAGGCTGGGCTTCGCTCCAGTCAGAGGGGGGTGGAGAGGCTGGGCTTCGCTCCAGTCAGAGGGGGGTGGAGAGGCTGGGCTTCGCTCCAGTCAGAGGGGGGTGGAGAGGCTGGGCTTCGCTCCAGTCAGAGGGGGGTGGAGAGGCTGGGCTTCGCTCCAGTCAGAGGGGGGTGGAGAGGGGGAATGAGAAAGAGTGGTAGAGTAAGAGAGTGAAAAAGGTCCAGTCGCCAGGACCACAAATACAAATTCCATCTAGACACCGTCGCCCTAGAGCACACAAAACACTATACATACCTTGGCCTAAACATCAGCGCCACAGGTAACTTCCACAAAGCTGTGAACGATCTGAGAGGCAAGAAGGGCCTTCTATGCCATCAAAAGGAACATAAAATTCAACATACCAATTAAGATCTGGCTAAAAATACTTGAATCAGTCATAGAGCCCATTGCCCTTTATGGTTGGGAGGTCTGGGGTCCGCTCACCAATCAAGATTTCACAAAATGGGACAAACACCAAATTGAGACTCTGCATGCAGAATTCTGCAAATATATCCTCCGTGTGCAACGTAGAACACCAAATAATGCATGCAGAGCAGAATTAGGCCAATACCCACTAATTATCAAAATCCAGAAAATAGCCGTTAAATTCTACAACCACCTAAAAGGAAGCGATTCCCAAACCTTCCATAACAAAGCCATCACCTACAGAGAGATTAACCTGGAGAAGAGTCCCCTAAGCAAGCTGGTCCTGGGGCTCTATTCACAAACACAAACACACCCCACAGAGCCCCAGGATAGCAGCACAATTAGACCCAAGCAAATCATGAGAAAACAAAAAGATAATTACTTGACACATTGGAAAGAATTAACAAAAAAACAGAGCAAACTAGAATGCTATTTGGCCCTAAACAGAGAGTACACAGTGGCAGAATACCTGACCACTGTGACTGACCCAAACTTAAGCAAAGCTTTGACTATGTACAGACTCAGTGAGCATAGCCTTGCTATTGAGAAAGACCGCCATAGGCAGACATGGCTCTCAAGGGAAGACAGGCTATGAGCACACTGCCCACAAAATGAAGTGTAAACTGAGCTGCACTTCCTAACCTCCTGCCCAATGTATGACCATATTATAGACACATATTTCACCTCAGATTACAAAGACCCACAAAGAATTCGAAAACAACCCAATTTTGATAAACTCCTATATCTATTGGGCGAAATACCAGTGTGCCATCACAGCAGCAAGATTTGTGACCTGTTGTCACAAGAAAAGGGCAACCAGTGAAGAACAAACACCATTGTAAATACTTATTTATGCTTATTTATTTTCTTTAACCATTTGTACATTGTTGTTACAATGTAATGTTTACTGTTAATTTTTATTGTTTATTTCACTTTTGTATATTATCTACCTCACTTGCTTTGGCAATGTTAACACATGTTTCCCATGCCAATAAAGCCCCTTGAATTGAATTGAGTGAGTAAGAGAGAGACAGAAAAAAAGGGGATTGATTGCTTGGAGAGATAAACAGAAAGAAAAAAACAATGAATGCGCAAGAGCGACAAAGAATAAGAGAGGGAGAGGACTGAGCGGGTAAGAAAAACAGAGAGAGAAGGAGAGAGAGCTAGAGAGAGAGTAGGCATGCCCTCATCGCTCAGCCTTTATAATCAGATGCCTTACGCAAGTAAGCCTGGCAGGCTGAACACATACAGTGACAGACGTGACCCCTGCCTCTTACTAGAACTCGGAGGGGAGGGGCTGAACTCATCAGTTGGCACCGCCGTCCCCCGTCCTAGCCCACCCCAAACTGAGTTGCCTGGGGGAAATACTGTCACAACAGCAGGTGGGGGCATTGCCACCATGGAGCCAGCAGACCTGCAATACCACGTCAGGCCATGCTCCAATGGTCTTGAATTATACCCTTTTCGCACTAACGTGCCGAAACGACCTGTACTGTGCTGGTTTAGATATGTTCTCTTCACATGGTCTTTTCCAGCATGGTTCCAGAAACGATGGTGGATGTGTAACCAGGCCAGCACAGTTTGGCTTGGTTTAGCTTGACTTGGCTCAGTAGTGTGAAAAGGGTATTAGAAAGCTAGCTTCCTTTCCTAGCCTCCTTTCCTTCATGACGACTGAACTGTGAGGACTTGAAAGGTGCACGCACAATGGTGAAATCCTATACAGACCTTGATTCACTAATCAGTTGTGAAGGAAAGGAGACAGGGAAAGGAAGCTATTTAAGCGTATTTGGACCTATAGATAACTGCCAAAATAAAGGAAACACTTGAGTAAATGAGGGATACAAAGTATATTGAAAGCAGGTGATTCCACACAGCTGTGGTTATTGAGTTAATTAACCAATTAACATCCCATCATGCTCAGGGTCAAGTATAAAAAATCCCAGTTGCCCATTATTTTGGCAACAATGTCTAGAAGAGATCTCAGTAAGTTTCAAAGGGGGGTCTCAAAGGAGTATAGGGGGTTTAAAGTGTTAAATTAAATTAATTAGTTAATTAAAGTTGACTGTGCCTTTAAACAGCTTGGAAAATTCCAGAAAATTATGTCATGGCTTTAGAAGCTTCTGATAGGCTAATTGACATAATTTGAGTCAAATGGAGGTGTACCTGTGGATGTATTTCAAGGCCTACCTTCAAACTCAGTGCCTCTTTGCTTGACATGTTGGGAAAATCAAAAGAAATCAGCCAAGACCTCAGGAAAAAAACTGTAGACCTCCACAAGTCTGGTTCATCGTTGGGAGCAATTTCCAAACACTTGAAGGTACCACGTTTATCTGAACAAACATTAGTACGCAAGTATAAACACCATGGGACCACGCAGCCGTCATACCGCTCAGGAAGGAGACGCGTTCTGTCTCCTAGAGATGAACGTACTTTGGTGCGAAAAGTGCAAATCAATCCCAGAACAGCAAAGGACCTTGTGAAGATGCTGGAGGAAACAGATACAAAAGTATCTATATCCACAGTAAAACTGATCCTATATCGACATAACCTGAAAGGCCGCTCAGCAAGGAAGAAGCCACTGCTCCAAAACCGCCATAAAAAAGCCAGACTACAGTTTGCAACTGCACATGGGCACAAAGATCGTACTTTTTGGAGAAATGTCCTCTGGTCTGATGAAACAAAAATAGAACTGTTTGGCCATAATGACCATCGCCGAAGATCACCATCCCAACCGTGAAGCACGGGGGTGGCAGCATCATGTTGTGGGGGTCCTTTGCTGCAGGAGGGACTGGTGCACTTCACAAAATAGATGGCATCATGAGGGAGTAAAATTATGTGGATATATTGAAGCAACATCTCAAGACATCAGTCAGGAAGTTAAAGCTTGGTCGCAAATGGGTCTTCCAAATGGACAATGACCCCAAGCATACTTCCAAAGTTGTGGCAAAATGGCTTAAGGACAACAAAGTCAAGGTATTGGAGTGGCCATCAGAAAACCCTGACCTCAATCCTATAGAACATTTGTGGGCAGAACTGAAAAAGCATGTGCGAGCAAGAAGGCCTTACAAACCTGACTCAGTTACACCAGCTCTGTCAGGAGGAATGGGCCAAAATTCACCCAACGTATTATGGGAAGCTTGTGGAAGAATACCCGAAATGTTTGACCCAAGTTAAACAATTTAAACGCAATGCTACCAAATACTAATTGAGTGTATGTAAACTTCTGACCCACTGAGAATGTGATGAAAGAAATAAAAGCTGAAATAAATAATTCTCTCTACTATTACTCTGACATTTCACATTCTTCAAATAAAGTGGTGATCCTCACTGACCTAAAACAGGGAAGTTTTACTAGGATTAAATGTCAGGAATTGCGAAAAGCTGAGTTTAAATGTATTTGGCTAAGATGTATGTAAACTTCCGACTTCAACTGTAACTTATAAATGCCTCCTGAGCTTAGTTCAACTGTCGTACCCCGTCAGAACCCAAAATATGAGCTCATTTTACTCCAATGTATGTAAACAAAGTAAATGTAAACAAACACTATATAACCTCAAAACGTGGTTACCCTGCAAACAATAATGAGTCATTAGGACGTCCTGGGACGTCACGGAATGGTGGCCTAAATTTATCAGAATGTTGTGTCATGGTCCCCTGGAAGTTTTGTCTAGTTCCCGGATGGTCCCGGGGACATTCCTGAGGATGTTTTTAACACTTTCTTGGGACATTGTGTCATGGTCCCCTGAAGGTTTTTGTCTAGTTCCCGGTTTTAAATCTCAGCTCTGTTAAAAATACATGGAAGAATAACTATACTGAAAACCCATAATCTGCCCCACCAACAACTATACTGAAAACCCATACTCAAATTGCTGAAATAAGTAAATTAAATCAATGAAAGAATAGTCAGATTAACTGATAATTAAAATAGCAGGGCAGATGGAACTCTTTAGCTAAATGCAGAGATGTATTATAGGTAATGAATGTGTAGGGGACTTCTGAAATTCTAATTACTGACTGTGGCGAAGCAGAAAGAACAGCATACCTCAAATCCAGAGGTTGTGAGTTCAAATCCCAGGTGGGGTCATATTAAAGAGTCAATAATAATGGCGCCGGAGGGGATGGCTGCTGTTTTACCGGCTCCTAACCAACTGTGCCATTTTGTATGTTTTTTCACATTGTTTGTAACTTATTTTGTACATGATGTTGCTGCTACAGAGATTATGGGTATCAGAACAGCAATTACTCACCTTGAACAGGAAAAATATTTTTTCAGTAATGAGTCCGACGCTAAGGATATACTGCTTCTCTGAGACCAGGCCCAAAACCCCAACATTCGCGTGAAGAAAATACGGAAATAAAGGGGGCAGAGATCAGGGTGCCTTGTGAGAATTCGTCAGCGAGTGGGTAAACCGCCTCTACCATCCGTTCGATTTTAATGCAGGCAAACTTAAATTCGTTTTACCTAATTTCTACCAGCATGTCAGGTGCAATCTGAGGAAAAAAACTCTAAATCACCTTTACTCTACACACAGGAGACGCATACAAAGCTCTCCCTCTCCCTCCATTTGGCAAATCTCACCATAATTATACCCTCCTGATTGCTGCTTACAAGCAAAAACAAAAGCAGGAAGTACCTGTGACTTGCTCAATACGGAAGTGGTCAGATGACGCGGATGCTACGCTTCAGGACTGTTTTGCTAGCACAGACTGGAATATGTTCCAGGATTCATCCAATGGCATTGAGTATACCACCTCAGTCACCGGCTTCATCAATACGTGCATTGACGACGTCGTCCCCACAGTGACCGTACGTACATATCCCAACCAGAAGCCATGGATTACAGGCAACATCCGCACCGAGCTAAAGAGCTTCCGCTTTCCAGGAGTGGGACACTAATCCGAACACTTATAAGAAATCCCGCTGTGCCCTCAGACTGATCATCAAACAGGCAAAGCATCAATACAGGACTAAGATTGAATCCTACTACACCGGCTCTGATGCTCGTAGGTTGTTGCAGGGCTTGAAAATTATTAGCGACCCAGTGATGGGAACCTACCAGACGAGCTAAATGTCTTTTATGCTCGCTTCGAGGCAAACAACACTGAAGAATGCATGAGAGTACCAGTTGTTCCGGACGACTATGTGATCACGCACTCTTTAGCCGATGTGAGCAACGAACTTGAAACATTGTACCAACTATTAACTTGGGTCCAGCCCGAAGCTTGTCATAGCGAACTTGACAACATTGTATAAAATATTCCCTCTCCAGTGAGCTCAGGACAGACACAGCTGTAGGCTAAGAAGCAGATAATAAGCAGTGCTTGACTTGGAGCTGAGTAACACCACCTCAAATGTTCTACTGCTTTTCTACTGCTTGAGCTCCTGTTCCTCTAGCTCAAATGTATTGTGGAGCTCCTGGACCTAAATATAAACCGTGCCAGTACCCAAAATGAGTACCGGAACCTGTTTTAGTCCAAGTTAAGCACTGACGTTTCCACTGGATCAGATAATTACATTTTTCCCTTTCACGCTGAGTGGTTAGATTTTTCAAATACATTGAAGAACTATTGTAATTCTCAATGGATGTAAAAACAGACTTTGTTTGCTTGTTGTTTGAGGTGAAGAAAACATTACTTTGAGAAGCTCCACAGGTCGTTAGTGGTGGTGAGTTAAGCCAATCAGAAATCCTATCAGATCCCCAAATGGACACATGTATATGCCTACATTTGCCCGCAGACCAGGTAGCATATAGGCCTACTTCTATGCGTGCAGGTCCTGACTCAACATCGTCAGGAGAGCTCCAAACAAAAGACAATGACTAAACTGACAGAACTAGTAAATGGAATTAAATAAACCAAAACTTGTTTCTCACAAGTGTAGCATAGGTTGTGCACTCTGCAAACAATGTGTCTACTCCGACAATGAGAAAATAAAGACAGGAATATAATATTGAAATGACCGTAACCAAAGTAACAAACATTGTAGATTCGATATTATAGGAATGAACGGTAAAAGTACTACTGGTGATATGTAATGCGGTATTGATATACACTAACAATCAAACACAAACAATTCACACAATTAAGTTATGAAACCATGAATGTGCACAATTTCCATTGTTCATCTGGGTGCATGGTCAATCCGACATCTGCATTGGCCATGCAGCACTTACGGTGGTGATATGGCCTCAGCAGAAGTCAGGTCATTCATAATTCTTGCATTTCGCAGAGCAGTGCAGAGCTATTGTCAAGGAAGTGAATTTGTGTTTATACAGGATGTACCGCCCACACCTACCGTCAACCAATCATGTCAATGCGGAACTATACAGAGCCCTCCGCATTTGAAAAAAATTTGGGAGGCACATGGCGATGAGATACAGAGCTGGATTTGTTTTCTGCATGCCTCCGCAATTGCGTCACACCCTCCATATGGAGTCTCCGACCACATTTTCAAATCAAGCATAAATTGGATTTTAGTCTAGGCCTCCTCAATGGATGAGTTCACTGAGATGGGCACAAATATATACAGTACCAGTTAAAAGTTTGGAAACACCTACTCATTCAAAAGGTTTTTCTTTATTTTTACTATTTTCAACATTGTAGAATAATAGTGAAGACATCAAAACTATGAAATAACACATATGGAATTACGTAGTAACCATGTAGTAATCATGTAGCTTTCCCAACAGTCTTGAAGGAGTTCCCACATATGCTGAGCACTTGTTGGCTGCTTTTCCTTCACTCTGCGGTCCAACTCATCCAAACCATCTCAATTGGGTTGAGGTCGGGTGATTGTGGCCAGGTCATCTGATGCAGCACTCCATCACTCTCCTTCTCAGTCAAATAGCCCTTACACAGCCTGTAGTTGTTTTGGGTTATTGTCCTGTTGAAAAACAAATGATAGTCCCACTAAGCGCAAACCAAATGGGATGGTGTATCGCTTCAGAATGCTGTGGTGCCTTGAATTCTAAATCAATCACAGACTGTGTCACCATCAAAGCACCCCCACACATCACACCACCTCCTCCATGCTTCACTGTGGGAACCACACACGCAGAGATCATGCGTTCATCCACTCTGCGTCTCACAAAGACACGGTGGTTGGAACCAAAAATCTCAAACTTGGACTCATCAGACCAAAAGAAAGATTTCCACCGGTCTAATGTCCATTGCTCGTGTTTCTTGGCACAAGCAAGTCTCTTTTTATTATTGGTGTCCTTTAGTAGTGGTTTCTTTGCAGCAATTCGACCATGAAGGCCTGATTCACACAGTCTCCTCTGAACAGTTGATGTTGAGATGTGTCTGTTACTTGAACTCTGTGAAGCATTTATTTGGGCTGCAATTTCTGAGGATGGTAACTCTAATGAACTTACTCTCTGCAGCAGAGGTAACTCTGGGTCTTCCTTTCCTGTGGCGGTCCTCATGAGAGCCAGTTTCATCGTAGCGCTTGATGGTTTTTACGACTGCACTTATATAAACTTGCAAAGTTCTTGAAATGTTCCGCATTGACTGACGTTCATGTCTTAAAGTAATGGACTATTTGCTTACCAAATAGGGCTATCTTCTGTATACCACTCCTACCTTGTCACAACACAACTGATTGGCTCAAATGCATTAAGGAAAGAAATTACACAAATTAACAAGGTTACACCTGTTAATTGAAATGCATTGCAGGGGACAACATCATAAAGCTGGTTGAGAGAATGCCAAGAGTGTGCAAAGCTGTCAAGGTGGCTACTTTGAATAATCTAAAATACAAAATATATTTTGATTTGTTTAACACTTTTTTGGTTACTACATGATTCCATGTGTGTTATTTCATAGTTTTGATGTCTTCACTATTATTCTACAATGTAGAAAATAGTAAAATAAAGATAAACCCTTGAATGAGTAGGTGTGTCTAAACTTTTGACTGGTACTGTATATTAGTCGACTGGTCGATTGTTTGGTCGTTAAGCAGTTGGTCGACCGAGATTGTTTTAGTCGAGCAATAACAAATATATATAGATATTTGTTATTGCTCGACTAAAACATATATATTTGTTATTGTTAGACTAAAACAATCTCGGTCGACCAACAGCCTAACGACCAAACAATCGACCAGTCGACTAATTGAGGTCAGCCCTAAACTCAATATTAGGAAGGAGTTCCTAATGTTTTGTACACTCAGTGTATATGCATTAGTGATCATTTTTGATAATCAATCCACTCTGTTACACATTTTTAGTTTTACATTAGAATGCCAATCTCAGAAAAACTATCTCAAGAAAAAATGCCACCGAAAATTAGATTCCATGCTTATCGTTCATATTCTGATGATGGTTATACTTTAATTTGTGTCAATGGCAGTGAAATGACTGGGTATGTAAACAGTCAACGTATGGACCATTGCTGTACCCACCTTGAGTCCATCGCTGGGCAACCAGTGCCCAAACCGTGCAGGCAGGTCATCAAAGTTTCCTGTTTTGTTGTCAAATGTGTACTGAAAGAGAAATAAGAATACAAATCATATCATGAACTACTTGGTGGTGTTAATAACTAGAAGCTCCAAGCACAGAGCCAAAATATATTTTCTGTAAGCCAGTGAGTCAGTCAGTCAGTCTGTCTGAATGTCTGTAGACCACGTCTGTCTGTTTGTGTATCTGTCTGTCTATCTGCCTTCCTGCATGCCTGCCCACCCACACGCCTGTCCGTCTCTCAGTCTGCGGGACTCACGGCAGAGATGTCGGCCTCGACAGGCAGCAGGTTGAGGAAGGCAAAGAGCTGCACGGTGAAGATGGTGTAGATCTGTGTGGCGGACAGCATCAGCATCCCCAGGGAGAACAGCATCTTGCATTCCGAGCTGTGCCAGTCGACTGACACACGGATGGACTGTCCCAGTGCTGGCGGCTCTCACACCTGCAGAGTGTACACACACGCACAAACACAGGTTTGTCACTGTCTGTAGGCCTACATCTGCTCTCCCAGCCTCCCACAGAACAGAAAACATAAACACACCACACCTGGGTTCAAATACCTAGGTCGTTTACGGCAATCTATGTTAACTATGGTAATTTATACTTGAATAACTTTTTTTTTTTTTTTTTCAGATATATAGTATTAATTTGTATATCTGTGTCCATATTGTCTATTAGTTTCTAGTGGATAGACCATGTGGTTTAAGAAAAAAAAGCCTAATTAATGATTTGTTTTTTCTAATAAACAACGGAATAATTTTCAATAAACTGCAACTTTTCCAACTATTTACTTTTTTCACAACTGCCACCAGTTTGGCGCCAAAACATTTACAAAAAAGACAAATTTACATAGTAAAATAAGTGTGTTAAAAAAAAGGATATCTCATGTTGAAACCGGCATATGTGTCACAATCGTTTGTAGAATTAACGGACCAAGGTGCAGTGTGCGTAGAGTTCCACATGTTTAATTAATGAAACTCACCAAAACAATACAGAACAAACTAAACGTGAAGTCAAATGCAGTGCTCACAGGCAACTACACACAAACAAACAAGATCCCACAAAAACCCAGTGGGAAAAGGCTGCCTAAATATGATCCCCAATCAGAGACAACGATAAACAGCTGCCTCTGATTGGGAACCATACCAGGCCAACACATAGACATATAATAACCTAGATAACCCGCCCTAGTCACACCCCGACATAACCAACATAGAGAATAAAAGGCTCTCTATGGTCAGGGCGTGACAGTACCCCCCCCCCCCCCACCCAAAGGTGCGGACTCCGGTCGCAAACCCTGACTCAATAGGGGAGGGTCCGGGTGGGCATCTCACGTCGGGGGCGGCTCTGGTGCGGGGTGAAGTACCCACTCCGCTCGCGGATATGGAGCCGGGTAGAACGCCGTGCCCGGACTGGGCATCGGCGTGGAGGAGGGCCCCGGCCATGGAGAGGGGTTGTACGCCGCAACCGGACTGGGCACCGGCGCCGAAGAAGGCTCCGGCCATGGAGTTGAGTTGACCGCCGTGCCTGGACTGGGCACCGGCGCAGAGGCAGGCTCCGGCCTTGGAGCGGGACTGGACGCTGTGCCTGGACATCGGCGCCGAGGAAGACTCCTGCCATGGGACTGGACGCCATGCCTGGACTGTGCCTGGTGCGTGGGGCCGGCACTGGTGGTACCGGACTGGTGACACGCACCTCAGGGCGAGCGTGAGGAGCAGGCACAGGACATACCGGACTCAGCCATCTCACGTTTGTGTGGTAGGGGAGATCTGCATGACCCGACTGTCTCTTCCAACAGCAAGACAAACTGCCTGTGGTTTAAAGATTTTGCTCTTATGAAGTTTACCACTTTAGTGACTGTATCCACAACATGGCTCATTTTCAGAACACATTTACAGAGCAGCACCTGATGAATAATGTAATGCAGGAAAATAATCTTCTGATCTGGGTTCAGCTCAGCTACTTGATCTTGTATCCATTTCAAAAGGCCAATGTTTTTTCCTGTCAAGTTTGGGCACCCATCACTGGTCACACTGGATAACTTTTCAAAACTCAGTCCCAGCTTTGCCGCACACTTATTAACCTCCTCCAATAAATATTTCCAGGTGGTTGTGCTCTTCATTGACTGCACTGAAGCAAGCTCCTCTGTAATTTCAAAGTCTGGGGTTATGCCTCGTAAGAACATCAACAACTGCGCCGTGTCACATGCACCACTGCTCTCATCCAGGGCCAAGGAAAAATAGGTGAAATCCTTTACCTTGTCGTTCAACTGTTTTTCCATACTCTCTAAGATGTCCTCAACAAACCGTGTCACTGTTCGTCTTGACAGGGAAACATTTTCAAACAGCTCTTTCTTGTCAGGGCAAAGTCTTGCTGCAGAGTCAATTAAACATTCTTTAATCAATTCGCCCTCAGCGAATGGCTTGCTATGTTTTTAGCAATTTTGTGGGACAGTACATAGCTAGCTCTCGCAATTCCGTCATTTGCTGAATGCAGTTTTGTGACAAGTCATTGCTGCTTTTGCAACTGAGAAAGCATCTCTTTGGATGCACTTGCCCTCTGCTCAGAAGACATATTCCTATATTTTTCTGCATGCTTCGTCTGGAAATGTTGGGACAAGTTGTAGTCTTTCAAGACAGCGACGCTCTCTTTGCACATTAAGCACACAGCTTTCCCTGATTCCTCAATAAATATAAATAATGAATGTCCACTCTTGCTGGAACATCCTATATTCATTGTCTGCTTTCCTTTGAAATCTTTGAAAAACTCACTTTTGCGCAATTTCTAGCTAGCTACTATTTGTAACTGACGTGTGTGTGTTAGCCTGTCAGTCACTGTCTGTCCTTGTGCAGTTGTTCATATGTGCCTTCAAAATAAATGTCCCACAGGCGGTGGGAGTTAAATCGTTACACAACGGCGAGTATTCATTGGGCTTTTAAAATGAATAACAAATACGTTTTTCAAAACTTTACTTTCGCAAATTCTTTGTGATCTGAGCATGATTCCGTGGCCTGTATTGAATCACGTCACGGGCCGTATACGTGCCCCCGGGCTGGCCTGCGATTGATGGAACCATGAATTCTGCTCTCTACCAAAAAATCCTGAAGGAGAATGTCCGGCCATCAGTTCGTGACCTCAAGCTGAAGCGCACTTGGGTTCTGCAGTAGAACAATGATCCAAAACACACCAGCAAGTCCACCTCTGAATGGCTTAAAAAAACGAAATTAAGGTTTTGGAGTGGCCCAGTCAAAGTCTGGACTTGAATCCGATTGAGATGCTTTGGCGTGACCTTAAAAAGGCGGTTCATGCTCAAAAACCCTCCAATGTGGCTGAATTAAAACAATTCTGCAAAGAAGAGTGGGCCAAAATTCCTCCACAGCGATGTGAAAGACTCATTGCCAGTTAGCGCAAACGCTTGATTGCAGTTGTTGCTGCTGAGGGTGGCACAACCGGTCATTAGGTTTAGGGGGCAATTACTTTTTCCACATAGGGCCATGAAGGTTCGGATAGCTTTTTTCCCTTAATAAATAAAATAAAAACTGCACAAAACTGCATTTTGTGTTTACTTGGGTTATCTTTGTGTAATATTAAAATTTGTTTGATGATCTGAAACATTTAAGTGTGACAAATGTGCAAAAAAATAAGAAATCAGGAAGGGGGCAAATACTTTTTCACAGCACTGTAGATACTTGTGAAGATGCTGGAGGAAACAGGTACAAAAGGTCATTTGCTGTTGTTCTGGGATTGATTTGCACTTTTCGCACCAAAGTACGTTCATCTCTAGGAGACAGAACGTGTCTTCTTCCTGAGCGGTATGACGGCTGCATGGTCCCATGGTGTTTATACTTGCGTACTATTGTTTGTGCAGATGAACGTGGTACCTTCAGGCGTTTGGAAATTGCTCCCAAGGATGAACCAGACTTGTGGAGTTCACAATTTTTTTTCTGAGGTCTTGGCTGATTTCTTTTGATTTTCCCATGATGTCAAGCAAAGAGGCACTGAGTTTGAAGGTAGGCCTTGAAATACATCCACAGGTACACCTCCAATTGACTCAAATGATGTCAATTAGCCTATCAGAAGCTTCTAAAGCCATTACATAATTTCTGGAATTTTCCAAGCTGTTTAAAGGCACAGTCAACTTAGTGTATGTAAACTTCTGACCCACTGGAATTGTGATACAGTGAATTATAAGTGAAATAATCTGTCTGTAAACAATTGTTGGAAAAATGACTTGTGTCATGCACAAAGTAGATGTCCTAACTGACTTGCCAAAACTATAGTTTGTAACAAGAAATTTGGGGAGTGGTTGAAAAACGAGTTTTAATGACTCCAACCTAAGTGTATGTAAACTTCCGACTTCAACTGTACGAATTTTTGCCATATTAGCATTGACATAAAATTTGGCTTTGGCGGTATACCGTATACTGATGTATTTGGAAATAGCCACTGGATGATTTTAATACCATGGAAACTATTTTTTTTTTAAAGTTTTCCCCCATACATTTTAATATTTGCAGATACTTTAAGTAAATACATGCAATCAACTTGTGCAATACATTAGGAGATAAAGCAAATTGCGTTTTTAATTTCACTAGTCACATAATTTTACATTATGAAGCTTATCGTAGTTCCCCAGACCAGTTGAGTCAGTCACCTGTTTGTTTTTAAATAGCACAACCGGAGCAGGTGAGTCCAGCTGTGTATTGACGGGGTCACGTTTTATATTGAAAGTCAAGTGTTTTTATGCTTCAATAAAGTGATAAGAGATGTGCAACTAGTTTCCTTCACAGAAAATACATTAATGCAACACATTCAGCAGAAAATAGCTTTTCATCAGATGACAACAGAAGTGTAACGCTATTTGGCTGGCAGCCACACAAGTAAATTAGCTTACAATGAAAAAGCAAGGTATTTTTTGCAAAGACGATGCAATCATATTTCTAATGTTTATCATAGAAATAATTTAGCCAGCTACATTTCCTGTTTTGATTAAAGTTAATCTTACATTTTAGCTGAGAAAAGTAGCTGGATATACTAAGAAAAGTACTGGAAAAAGGTAGCTACACATGAGAATTCAGTTAAGGGCATTCTGAGTGGAGAAGTGCAACTGAAGCACAAAATTAGTCTGATGCCGAGCAGAAATTACAATAAGACACATTTTAAATCTGCATTTACAAAGTCAACCTTTATTTAACTAGGCAAGTCTACAAAACGCAGCAAGATGACACTTTTTTTATTTTTTTATTTAGCGTGACAAAAATCTGAATTCTGCATTAACGCGACCCTTAAATTTAACTTGCTAGTTGATCTAAGTAATAGGCTGAATAATAAGGTGACGGGGCATCATATATTGTTAGCTTTCTTCCATGTTTAAGAAGTCAAAGCCCTTTGGATGAGTTATTTGTACAGCTGCCACTATCTTGATTTCCTTGCGTTTTTTCTCCTCTCCATTCTCCACAGCCTTCTCCTCTTCCCTCTTCTCTGAGCAGAGCAGGCAGGCCCGTTGCACTAGCAACTGTATCCTATACATGCTGCTCCAGAGCCAGTACTGCTCTTCCTTCAGACAAGCATGTCAAAACTTTTTTCATTTGTATGTCTCTCGTTCACAGTCGCTTGTAAATGTCCAAACTCACTAAAAATGACATGACATTCAGTAGCTTCTATATATGTATAACTTTATGAGCTGTATTGCCTGTCTTAGCAATTAGTTAATTTTCATCTCGTTAGCATATGTAGCTAGCAGCCTCCATTGAGATGCGCTATTACTTGTGCTAATTTTGTTAGCATTCTGGTAAAAGATGCCTAATTGGGTTTTTGCCTGTTTGGCGCCCCCTTGTGTACTCCGGTCACATTGATGCGAGTGCATCATTTGAGACGTTGTCAGCCAATCCATCTATTTCAAAGAGAGCTCCATAAACCACGTCCAGTGGGACGGATCAAGGCATGTTGCACTGGGACACATTTTAATACGGAGATAGGCCTCATTTTATGGTGGTTCTGTGTAGTTATGCTAATATATTTGAGACAAGTTTATTGCAGTTAATTTTGTCTTCGACTTAATAAGTAAAATATCTTTGAGTAGCAAACAGGTAAACGAGTCACAGACAGTTCGAAATAGAAAATATTCTGCCTGAGGTGGGCATTGTTTACTACCTGAATTCTTTGGATTATCTGGTTACTACCAGTGTTTCGAATAAATTGTGACTGACCGCCTTGATTCGGTGTTATGTAGGAAAATTTGAAATGGTGTTTTTTACATTGGATAAAAGCTGAGACACAGAGCTACAAACTGGAATCTCATACACTGCATTTGAGGAACAATGGGAAAGTAATTCTGCTTTGAAGTTTGATAAACTTGTAACCTCACTTTTGAGAAAATGGCCTTTGAATGTTTTGGTACCTACTGGAGAGCTCTCCTTTATCTACATCCATTCAGCATTGTTCACACCCTTCACACCCATCTCTTTAAAGATTCACATGTGAGGTCATGTGCTAAACAGAGAGTAGTGTAGTAAAGATTAAGACTAAAAGTGGTTAAAGTAGTAGCCTACAATAAGGAAAAATTCCAGGTAAACAAAGTGTCCAGATAAAATATTTTATAAGTATTAGATCACGCTTACCCAGACACACTTGTCTAAATTGATGGGTCATGTGAAAGAAATGCTATAACCCCCAGCCACATCTTGCTAAGTGGATGGGTCTCTACAGGTGTAAATGGTGCAGCCAAATGCTTACTTGCATAGTAGCAATATCAGAAACAGATAGTGTCAATATAAAGGAAATAATATACAGTATGTAGAAGAACAATATCAGTGATAGATGAGGTAGTTATATGCATACAATCAGGGGTAAAGTCCCTGAGCAGCAGGATAAAAAAAATTATAATAGTAGCAGCAATGTGTGTTAGGAGAATCATGTCGTGGAAATTCAGTATTGAGAGAGACTGTCATTTCTTGAAAAATAATAATTTTTATTTAATATCAATTAATTATTGCAATAATGAAACCGTCGACCCCACACGCTGAAGTGTGTTGCAGAGTGCTTAACTGATAATGAAAAAAAATGATGTTATATAGGACCTAAAAATGCTTAGTCAGGCTGGTTCCAACTCCCATAAGCCACCTTGTTCATCTCCTGGTTATCTACACAGGATATTGTTATACTTCCAACCCGGCTTAGTTTCCCAGATGCCAGGATGATCAGACAATGAGGCATTGTTCTAAACTCTTCCAGGCTATCTCGGGTCACACACATACCACGTCTTGTCTATAGAATGCCAACTTCAGGTAATTATCACCAAGTCATTGTCAGCCCAAGCTATCTCTAGCAAACCATACGCCCAGACTAACTGCAGGAAACCATCTCTTTACAGAAACACAGAATTAAACAGAACAGAAATGTCCTACTATTTGTTAAGTATTAATTGCTAACTATTACCATCAAACAAATCAAATGTTTTGTCACATGCGCCGAATACAACCTTACAGTGAAATGCTTACTAAAAGGCCTAACCAACAATGCAGTTTAAAAAATAAAAATAAATTAAAAAATACCTTAAAAAAAAACAAGAATCAGAAATAAAAGTAACAACTAAAAGAGCAGCAGTAAAATAACAATAACGAGGATATATAGAGGAGGTTAATGTGCGGGAGCACCGGTTAGTTGAGGTAATTGAGGTAATATGTACGTAGAGTTAAAGTGACTATGCATAAATTATGAACAGAGAGTAGCAGCAGCGTAAAAGAGGAGTCTGGGTAGCCCTTTGATTAGCTGTTCATGAGTCTTATGGCTTGGGGGTAGAAGATGTTAAGAAGCTTTTTGGACCTCGACTTGGTGCTCCGGTACCCGCTTGCCGTGCGGTAGCAGAGAGAACAGTCTATGACCAGGGTGGCTGGAGTCTGACAATTTTTAGGGCCTTCCTCTGACACCGCCTGGTATAGAGGTCCTGGATGGCAGGAAGCTTGGCCCCAGTGATGTACTGGGCTGTACACACTACTATCTGTAGTGCCTTGCGGTCGGAGGCCGAGCAGTTGCCAAATCAGCCAGTGATGCTCTTGATGGTGGAGCTATAGAACCTTTTGAGAATCTGAGGAACCATGCCAAATCTTTTCAGTATCCTAAGGGGGAATAGGTTTTGTCGTGCACTCTTCATGACTGTCTAGGTGTGCTTGGACCATGTTAGTTTGTTGGTGATGTGGACACCAAGGAACTTGAAGCTTTCGACCTGCTCCACTACAGCCCCACCGATGAGAATGGGGCTTGCTCAGTCCTCCTTTTCCTGTAGTCCACAATCATCTCCTTTGTCTTCATCACGTTGAGGGAGAGGTTGTTGTCCTGGCACCACACGGCCAGGTCTCTGACCTCCTCCCCTATAGTCCGTCTCGTTGTTGATCAGGCCTACCACTCGTGTCATCGGCAAACTTAATGATGGTGCTTGAGTCGTGCCTGGCCGTGCAGTCATGAGTGAACAGGGAGTAAAGGAGGGGACTAAGAACGCACCCCTGAGGGGCCCACGTGTTGAGGATCAGAGTGGCAGATGTGTTGTTACTTACCCTTACCACCTGGGGGCGGCTCGTCAGGAAGTCCAGTTGCAGAGGGAGGTGTTAAGTCTCAGGGTCCTTAGCTTAGTGATGAGTTTTGAGGGCACTATGGTGTAGTAGTCAATGAATAGCATTCCCACATAGGTGTTCCTTTTGTCAGGTGGGAAAGGGCAATGTGGAGTGCAATAGAGATCGCATCATCTGTGGACCTGTTAGGGTGGTATGCAAATTGGAGTGGGTCTAGGGTTTCTGGGATAATGGTGTGGATGTGAGCCATGACCAGCCTTTCAAAGCACTTCATGGCTACAGACGTGAGTGCTACGGTTTGGTAGTCATTTAAGCAGGTTACCTTAGTGTTCATGGGCACAGGGACTATGGTGGTCTGCTTGAAACATGTTGGTATTACAGACTTAGACAGGGAGAGGTTGAAAATGTCAGTGAAGACAAGACTTGACAGTTGGTCAGCGCATGCTCGGAGTACACGTCCTGGTAATCCGTCTGGCCCTGCGGCCTTGTGAATGTTGACCTGTTCTTACTCACATCAGCTGCGAAGAGGGTGATCACACAGTCATCCGGAACAGCTGCTGCTCTCATGCATGTTTCAGTGTTACTTGCCTTGAAGCGAGCATATAAGTAATTTAGCTCGTCTGGTAGGCTCGTGTCACTGGGCAGCTCTCGGCTGTGCTTCCCTTTGTAGTCTGTAATAGTTTGCAATCCCTGCCACATCTGACGAGTGTCGGAGCCAGTGTAGTAGGATTCGATCTCAGTCCTGTATTGATGCTTTACTTGTTTGATGGTTCTCGGAGGGCATAGCTGGATTTCTTATAAGCTTCCGGGTTAGAGTCCCACTCCTTGAAAGCGGCAGCTCTACCTTTTAGCTCAGTGCGGATGTTGCCTGTAATCCATGACTTTTGGTTGGGGTATGTACGTACAGTCACTGTGGTGACGACGTCATCGATGCACTTATTGATGAAGCCAGAGACTAATGTGGTCTACTTCTCAATGCCATCGGAAGAATCCCAGAACATATTCCAGTCTGTGCTAGCAAAACAGTCCTGTAGCTTAGCATCTGCTTCATCTGACCCCTTTCTTATTGACTGAGTCACTGCTGCTTTCTGCTTAAATTTTTGCTTGTAACCAGGAATCAGGTAGAATTATGGTCAGATTTGCCAAATGGAGGGCGAGGGAGAGCTTTGTACACGTCTTTGTGTGTGGAGTATAGGTGGTCTAGAGTTTCCTCTGGTTGCACATTTAACATGTTGGTGGAAATTTGGTGAAACAGATTTAAGTTTCCCTGCATTAAAGTCCCCGGCCACTAGGAGCGCTGCCTCTGGATTAGCGTTTTCCTGTTTGCTTATGGCGGTATACAGCTCATTGAGTGTGGTCTTAGTGCCAGCATCGGTCTGTGGTGGTATGTAGACAGCTACGAAAAATACAGATGAAAACTCTCTTGGTAGATAGTATGGTCTACAGCTTCTCATGAGATACCGTGAATATAGATATTGTGAACCAGCTGTTGTTTACAAATATACATAGAACCCCACCCCTTGTCTTACCAGAGGCCGTTGTTTTATACTGCCGATACAGTGTAAAACCCACCAGCTGCATGTTGTTCATGTCATCGTTCAGCCACGACTCGGTGAAACATAAGATATTACAGTTTTTAATATCCTGTTGGTAGTTTAATCTTGCTCGTAGGTCATCAATTTTATTTTACAATGATTGCACGTTGGCCAATAGAACAGATGGTAGTGGGCGTTTACTCGCTCGCCTACGAATTCTCAGAAGGCAGCCCAACCTCCGCCCCCTTTTTTTCCTTCTCTTCACGCAAATGACGGGGATTTGGGCCTGTCGTCGGACTCGTTAAAGGATAACGCTTCTACCAGTTTGTGGTGAGTAATCGCTGCTTGATGTCCAGAAGTTATTTTCTGTCATAAGAAATGGTAGCAGAAACATTATGTACAAAATAAGTAAAAAAATAAGTTACAAACGATGCAAAAAAACGAACAAAATAACACAGTTGGTTAGCAGCACGTAAAACATCAACCATCCTCTCCGGCGCCATTCTTCTTAACACAGTCATTTGAATAGAGGCACTGCAGATAGTGCTGATGACTGGGAATCCGCCCGAACCACGCATGAACAAGGGAATCTATATTCGGAGAGCCCGATTCTGTCCTGCCCTTGACTTTGGTGCAGGGCGTGTGATGTCAATAGCCTCTTCGTCACAAAACTCCCTGATCTTCTCAAAAAGATAAGTTTGTCTAGCTGTGTCCAGTTCAGGTGGTGCTTGTACAGGCAGACCATCTATGAGAGGAAGGATGTCAGCGTTACGCAGCAGCTGAAACCTGTTCCCGACGGAGTACGAACGCTCCTTGGTGACAACACCAGGCTCCAGAGCACCGAAGCTGTAAAACAGGAAATAACAAAAAAAATGATGTGAGATCAATAAAAGTAGTGCCAATCATGTTGGAGGTAAATTAAATAATCAAAACGTGTTGTTTATGCTTTACATACCAAGTGTTGTCATCGATTCCATGTAGAGACGCCACGTCGCTGCTTTTGTCACATGGGATGTCAGCAGCTTTCCACCGTTTGTGTCCTGGGTGGCATCCTGGTAATACTATTGCATTGTCCTCTGCGTAGTTGTTGATGAAGTTCACAACTTGCTGCAAGTCCTCATGCTTCAGCTGTAACCTGTGCTTGCTTGGACCAGCTCTCTTTTTGATGGGAGGCATTAGACCATTCTCCTTGTATGACTGGTGGAGGAGAGTCAGGCGTGTTCTACTGATGCTGAAAGACAAATTCCAGATATAAATATTTTGGCATTAATATACAATAGATAGCCGTAATCACCGTCAGTCACACATGGCTAACTTGATGGGTCATGTAATCATCTGGCGAAGTGGAGTCTTTTGTTTAGACATGCTAGCTAAACAATGAACCATAATCCTAATCCATAGAGTACTAGCAATACAAACCGATTGTCATAGCTAGCTAAAGGTTAACCAAATAGGTTCAATGTTAGCTAGTTAGCTAGCTAAGATTAGGCTATAACTAGTAATGCGAAATGGCATTCTGAGATAACATTACTACACACAGATCATAAACGGAATGTTAGCTAGCGAGCCAGCCATCTAACATCAGCTAGCTAGCTAACAGTAAGCTTTAACTTGCAATGCAAACAACTTTGACAAAATTAGAAACGTATAATATCTGAAACTGTAGCTAGACTCTTACCTGTATACATGGATGAACACTTCACGGCAGACTGCAACCCCTTTCATAAATCCTGTGTAGTTTCCGTTTTGTTGGTACAGCTTGCTTGGCCCGTTGTTGTGTCAAGTCACTCTGGTTCACACTGACCGTGTGCAATGCCATAAGAATCATCTTAATCTTTAGCCCCCACCCAAACTCTGACCATTTTACTCGCCCTAGCAGAGCTGGTTAGGCTGTTTTTATGTTATCCAGAGTGTTGGTGACTAACTGTGCTCCTGGCAACAATTTAATTATGCTTTTTTGCCGACGTTTACTGACACCAGCCATATTCAACGGATGTTGAGCATTCGTAAATTAATCAGTTATTTTGCGCTCTGGCCCACTCAGACAAGAGTGCTCTGAAACAGTTTTTGCAGTGACATTCTATTGAAATGGACACTTACATAGAAGTCTTTTGTTAAGTTTTACTACACAATAAAAAAAAAACATTTTAAAGTCGCATTAGACAGGATTACCTACACATACTGACCAGCTCAAATAGACAGAAGCGTGCTATTTGGCAGAGAAATCCAAACTCATCTCTTGGCATGTCCATCCCACTCATTATCTCAGCCAATCATGGCTAGCGGGAGGTTGCTCCCTTTTTCTGTGGCTAAACTAACTAGGCTCATAATTTAACAATTTTATTCGTATTTACAGATGGCATTCAAGTTTGTTATTAAGGCATACGAAAGTTCACATGTTCGAAAAGGCATTTCTGCCCCAAAAACTATTTTGATAAATAAAACTAAGTTTACGTTCAAATGGCTCTCCTGTGAAGTAGTGACCCGCAACATACGTCTAGTTTCCTGAAAAGGGTCAAAATTGTGCTCGTTGACAAAACAGACCTGGGATGCCTTTTCATACAGATTTATTTGACAAAGATCCACAGTGGGTCTGTCTGTGTATGTAGCGTGATACTGGAGACAGGTTTATAATTGCAGTGAATGTCATCTATTCATTTACTGTTAGGCTATAGCATTTTTGAGTAGCAGCCATACTGTAGGTAGCAGTCAGGGAAACAACAACTTGCTATTTTTCTGCATGACTCAGGCACTCTTTCAATTGTCTTGTCAACCGAGCAACACTACTTATTTTGCTCAACTAAAGCGTGAAATATATTCTTTATATTAAAAGATTGGCCTGGCTGACATGAAAATTACATTAAGGGGAAAGGATCCACAGAAAGAGGTTGATTATCTTTCTACGAATCGCTTTATTTGCAATGCTGGCTGCCATGGTTAACACAAACGCAGGACATTGAATGCTACCTGAACTGAGTAACATACGTACAGTATCCCAGCTATGTTAAATATGTGTGTGTGTGTTTGCCAGATTATCCCGTGTCCACAGCAACACTATTTATTATTCCTACACACCAAGAAACTTCAATTCCATTACTTACCATGCCGCCTTTAGGAAAAGACATCTGACCATAGGGTCTTGAAGTGTTCGTACTTTCTATAGTCATTATGGATATTGTCTGAGCTTACTGGTCATCAATACTGCACACTGCCAGAGTATGTCTCAGATTAATGTAGTTGGTTTTAGCTTTTCTATCAATTAATGACTATTTGAATAAACATTCTTTATTCTGTTGGTGTGTGTACTTTTATGCGTTTGTGTGGCGGAGCAAATCATTTAACAACACCTTAATTCAGCCTATTGGATCGTTATATTCTGCAGATTCTGAACAGTCATGTAACAATTGGAAGGATTAGACATTTCTAACATATACTGCCCTATTTTTGAAGGAAAAGTGAAGCTAAAATGGAAAATGTATCTCTCATGTGAAGTTGTACGACTTTACTTTTGTAACTGACAATTAACCTGTCAGTCTATGTCGTTGTTTTTTGTTTTGAATTGTTTACGTGTTCACTATGCAGGGGAAATATTAAGACAAGCGGAACTACGTGGCTAAGAACTGTTGTAACGGGGATTATTATCACAGCAACACACTTTTGGAGTGAAGGCAATCCCACCCTGTATTAGCTAGGTTTTTTGTGTAGTTCGTAACGATTGAAGCGTGTATGTTAGGATGGTAACGTTATAATAATTAAGGATGAAGCGTGAATTCATGCCGGGAATAAGAAGTGTGATGTTTTTGATTTCCTCCCTTCTGTAATAAGCAGCCAATGAGGTATTTTACCTTTATTCATGTGTTTAATCTGATACTGTTATATCTCCGGCTAAACTGTTTATGTATGTAAGCACTTCAGAGTTATATCAAGCTAATAAGTTACTCATAAGACAAGAAAGTTGCAAGAGTGTGCTTAACCGTATTTTAATTTACTTTATAGTTCTCACAGAAGGTGACATTTCTGACTAAAACTACAGAATAAAACTGCCAGTTAAAATCATGGAACAGTTGTGCTTGTGGTTACTGGAGGGAGCTACACTTTTTATTATAAAATATTTTAAAAGTCTGGATTGGATTTAATGGGTACCGAATGTAAAATAAATAGGCCATAGTGGCGAAATAATTACAATATAGCAATTAAACACTAAAGTGATAGATGTGCAGAAGATGAGTGTGCAAGTAGAGATACTGGGGTGCAAAGGAAAATAAATCAAATATAAAATAGTATGGGGAATGAAGTAGTTGGATCGGCTATTTACAGATGGGCTATGTACAGGTGCAGTAATCTGTGAGCTGCTCTGACAGATGGTGCTTAAAGTTAATGAGGGAGATATGAGTCTCCAGCTTCAGTGATTTTTGCAGTTCGTTCCAGTCATTGGCAACAGAGAACTGGAAGGAAAGGCGGCCAAAGGAGGAATTGGCTTTGGGGGTGACTAGAGATGTAGATATACCTGCTGGAGCGCGTGCAACGGGTGGGTGCTGCTATGGTGACCAGTGAGCTGAGATAAGGCGGAGCTTTACCTAGCAAAGATGACCTGGAGCCAGTGGGTTTGGCGACGAATATGAAGCAAGGGCCAGCCAACGAGAGCATACAGGTCGCAGTGGTGGGTAGTATATGGGGCTTTGGTGACAAAACGGATGGCACTGTGATAGACTACATCCAATTTGCTGAGTAGAGTGTTGGAGGCTATTTTGTAGATGACATTGCCGAAGTCAAGGATCGGTAGGATAGTCAGTTTTACGAGGGTATGTTTGGCAGCATGAGTGACTCCTCAAATTATGTTCTCAAAGGATCAGGAATTGGCAGCCAAGTGAAACAAAAAAGATTGTACTGTCCAGATGCATTTTTTTAAACAAAAGCTAGCTAGCCAAGCCTAAAAGTGTTAACCTGTCAGTTAAAATACATGGCTCAAAAACACCAGCTAAATGCAATAAAACCTCAATGTTATCAAAATCAAAATAGCTGATTAAAAAACAATTAAAAACACTTAAAATATCTAAATATGTACACATTTACAGGAGCTCTGTGCTTAGGCTGCAACTAGGGCACCATGGCAACTATATAACTATTATAGTAGTAGCCTTGTATAACCACCATCGAGCTGTAGGCCTAAGAGCGTGTCTTGTTCAGTCTTAATACCGTAACTTACTTAGGTCTAGATTTCAATATATAGGCTACTGCATCAATCAAATCAGTCAATCATTCGTTCATGTCATCACACAGCATACAAGTCATTCATGCTTTGAAATGCAATCCAGCATTTTAGTTTTAAAATGAAATAACAAAGGGAGCTTTGGAAAATTAGCCTAAACAATAAATAAACTGCATTTCACAAATGCATGGAACTTTTTTAAAGTCTTTGCTGTAATGGATTTATATATCTTTTTTTATTTTCAATAGAACAGACTCTCTGGTACACTTATAATATATTTAGTGTCGTTTGCACTGTTCCAAATGGTCCCCCAAAAATTGTGTAAACTAACAGCACCTGTTTGGCACACAATAGTCATGCAGCACTTGCTCCTATACCCTCATTTTTCTTGATCCCCAGTAGTTTCCATAACTACATCAAATGTATTCCACACACCTGACTTCCCCTTTCCCTCCTGAGCAACTGGTATCATCTTATTAACCATTTATTTAGCCAATCATCAGCCATCTGAGTCAGTGCAGTACAAGTTGAGAGCCCTTCCCTATATGCATGATGAAAGTCAGTAGTTAACCTCTTTGAAAAATAGCACTGCATTTTTTTTTTAACACAACTTTCTCCATCAATTTACTAAGAACAGGCAGCAAACTGGTTGGTTGGCTGTTAGAGACAGAAAAGGGTGCTTTACTATTTTTAGATAGTGAAATTATTTCAGCTTCCTTCCACGCCTGTGGACACACACACTCCTTTAGATGTTAGTTAAATGCATAGCAAATAGGGGTGGCAATAGTCTGCTACCATTCTCAGTAGTTTCCCATCTAGGTTGTCTATATCTGGTAGCTTACTGATTACTGATGGATAACTAAATATTTTTTCCACCTGTTCCACACAAACTTGGCCAAATTCAACACAATCCCTCTCTTTCATTATTAGATCTTTAATACACAAATATGATGGTTCACAGTTCAATGTTGTCATTTCACTTCTCAGTTTATCTACTTTACCTGTGAAATAGTTATTGAGATTTTAGCTATATCAAAAAGGTTTTGTTATAAATGACACATTAACTTTCATGAACGATGGAGATTAATTGGGTTTTCTGCCCATAATATCATTTAAGATGCTCCAAAGTCTTTCCACAACATTTCTCAATTGACAGTATTTCAACCAATCAGCTGAGCAGCCTGACTTGTTTCATCATCGATCCAGGCGGCTCTCTAACAGTTCTCACAGTTATGCACCTGTTAAGAGACTGTTTGTCAACAATTGGCAAGAATCATTTTACAAATACTCCATGCATCTGGATTCTGCTCCTTATACACATCAGACCAAGATAAATGTTTAACATCTTCAACAAAAGAGTATTGACAAAAGACTTAGTATGATGTCTTATAAATAACTTCAGGCCCTGCCTTTCGTACTTTGTCTTTCCTTTTTATCCCATGGGTGTTACAAATAAGCCGACCTCTTAAATAATCTATTTAAATTCATTTCCAAAATGTTAAAATGTATAAACTGACATTTATTATGTAAAATTAGATTTATATGAATCTCCCCTAAAGTTATTCAAATAAACTGATCATTGCTATTCATCAGGTTTATTTGTTTCTAATCTTGGTAAATGGCTAGATGCATAATATAACTGTAGTTCTTGTGTTATAATCAACTTAAATCTGAACAAAAAAAACAACATATTTACGCTCAGGTTTATTGAATGTTAGGGATATCAACACACTATCCCCATGTGTTTCAATGCAAACCAGGCTTAATAGGTGCATACTGGGCTTAATTAGAACAACAGTGATTTATGGAGAAAAAAGTCAGAATAACAAAGTCTACTCATAAAATATTTGGAAACCAATGGTTTGAGGTTTAAATACACACTATAGACTAAAATATAATGCAAAGTTAGTATTGATCCTATTGAACAATGCTTATTTATTGACATTTACATTCTGAATAGAAGTAGTGTGTTTGGTGCTACTGTACCCTTTAAGCCCACCTGAGATAAATGTCAAATTTACAAAACTGGCATCTATGTATAACAATGACAGGATCATTTAACAGTAAAATAAGACAAAATGCAGAAAAAAATGTGCGCTCTGAATGCCTGAAATCTATTATCTTGTTGTAGTTGTACCAAATTATGTTGCTACTGTACTGTACTGTGTGACTGACATGCACGACTGCTACCATGAAAAAAGCAGTCGTGCAGTAAATAGTAATTAATGTCCATGAAATATGCTATCATGTGCACTCAAAAAGCGTTATATATTTAAGCAATAAGGCCCGAGGAAGTGTGTTATAGGGCCAACTTACCACGGCTAAGGGCTGTTCATATGAACGATACAACGAGGAGTGCCTGGACACAGCCGTGAGCTGTGGTATATTTGCAATATATCACAAAACCCGAGGTGCCTTATTGATATTATCAACTGGTTACCAACGTAATTAGAACAGTAAAAATAAATGTTTTGTCATACCTATGGTATACGGTCTGATATACCACAGCTGTCAACTAAATCAGCATTCTGGGTTCGAACCACCCAGTTTACAATACTAATTTCTCATTACTTCTTTCAACAATAACAAATTGCTTTACATATTACTCCCTGGGAAAAGTAATTTGATACACTACTCGTTATATAACTTTTGCGTTACACTCCAAAACACTGCGTATCCTCACTCAATTTAAACAATGTCAAAATTATGTAGGCCTATACACCAACACAAGTATCTTAAATTACCATGGATAAGGGCAGCATTTCCTCTACTACATACCCAGTTACAAGCTTGTTCAGCTCTCCAAGGGTTACAGCCTGTCCTACTGAAAGATTAAAATCGAGCCTTGACTGTTTGGATGAGGTAGGCCTACAATCATCTTCAGCAGCAGTGGTCAGGTCTCAGGGGTCTTTCGCTATAAGTTGTGTTTTGGCGGGTGCTTCAAGAAATTGGAAGTAGTGTTTCAAGCAGTTTCTCACTTGGGCACAGTTTACAGTAATACTCTTGTCACTTTGTCCTACCAAATCGAAGTAATGGGAGTACTTCCATGCTGAGAAAGTCAATGTTTTAGATGCTTCTGCCATTTTTCATCTCCCTCACTAGTAGTGCGTGCCTGCGTAATCAGGAACTTGGTGAGAACGAAAACAATTAGAATCTGGGGCAATTTTAAAATATTGCTCAACAGAGAAGGAATAATAATCACAAATATTTATTTGGATCAATAACTGTAATAGGAAGGGAATGATAAAAGTAGCAAAAACTTTTTTTGATCAGTGTTATTACTCAAACTGGAACAATAACTAAGTTATATTATTACTGTAACGCTTTAACCCCAACACTGCACATGGCCTTCTTGTATGACAACCTATTTAGTTAGCCAAGCTATAATTTGCCTTTGGTGTTCTTCATTTGGCAAGTGAGAACTTGCGAGCTAATGTTATGCTGGTCACAAATCCTCTATTTAGCTAACATAAACAAAGTGGCAAAGTGGAAAATCTGGTCCTACCCTGTTTCGCAAGCTATTGCAAGCCTTCTAAACATACCCAATGTAGCAAACTGCCATTATTAGCACGCTAAAATACAATTAGGCAACTGTTAAATTTGAAGCCAGAATATATTCTGACCCTACACATGCTTAAAATTGCACTGGGTTTGGACATACTTCCTTAGTTTAAAACACTACGGATATGGCTCAGAAAACGTACCTCAATCCAGGGATGAGAAATCGCGTTCTACGCAGATTTGTCCCATTATCCCAATTGCAAATTGTAATACAGGGATGAGAAGGCCATTTTTCAAATTACGTTTTCCGAGCCATATCTCGCGCCGACTCCGTGGTGTCTTAATCTAAACAGGAAATCTGTCCGACCCCAATGCAGCTATAAACAATCTTTACTGGCTAACGTTACATTATGACATGCCTCGAGTCTAGCCACAAGCATAGCAATCAACGCTAGCTACAAATGCTACAACAGTTAGCTAGAGCGTAAATCCTTACCTTTAAATCAGACCGAAGTTTCATCTGGTTTAAAAAAAGATGCGACTAATATGGATATTACAATAATTTACTATCTATCAATAGAATCGCAATAATTTCCAAAAATGTAATTCCGTTAGTTAGACATGTCAGCACGACAGAATGTCAACAATAATCCCTAGCTAGCTTCTTCTTCTTGTTCTTCTTCTATGATATAATGGTGGTCCGCAAACAAAAGTTAAAAGTGCATACCGTCACCAACTGTGCTGGAGTGTGTGGTAAATCACAGTTTAACTTTGCTGCAGGAGGGACTTGTGCACTTCACAAAATAGATGGCATCATGAGGTAGGACAATTATGTGGATATATTGAAGCAACATCTCAAGACATCAGTCAGGAAGTTAAAGCTTGGTCGCAAATGGGTCTTCCAAATGGACAATGACCCGAAGCGTACTTCCAAAGTTGTGGAAAAATGGTTTAAGGACAACAAAGTCAAGGTATTGGAGTGGCCATCACAATCCTATAGAACATTTGTGGGCAGAACTGAAAAAGCGTGTGCAAGCAAGGAGGCCTACAAACCTGACTCAGTTACACGAGCTCTGTCAGGAAGAACGGGCCAAAATTCACCCAACTTATTGTGGGAAGCTTGTGGAAGGCTACCTGAAACGTTTGACCCAAGTTAAACAATTTAAGGGCAATGCTACCAAATACTAATTGAGTGTATGTAAACTTCTGACCCACTGGAAATGTGATGAAAGAAATAAAAGCTGAAATAAATAATTATCTCTACTATTATTCTGACATTTCACATTCTTAAAATAAAGTGGTGATCCTAACTGACCTAAGACAGGGCATTTTTGCTAGGTTTAAATGTCAGGAATTGTGAAAATTGAGTTTAAATGTATTTGGCTAAGGTGTATGTAAACTTCCGACTTCAACTGTAGGTCCTGGATGGCAGGAAGCTTGGCCGCAATGATGTACTGTGCCGTACGCACTACCCTCTGTAGCGCCTTATGGTCAGATGCTGAGCAGTTGCCATACCAGGCAGTGATGCAACTGGTCAAGATGCTCTCGGTGGTGCAGCTGTAGAATTTTTGTTGTTGTACTTTTTACCCCTTTTTCTCCCCAATTTTGTGATATCCAATTGGTAGTTACAGTCTTGTCCCATCGCTGCAACTCCCGTATGGACTCTGCAGAGGCAAAGGTCGAAACACGGCCCTGCCAAGCTGCACTGCTTCTTTACACATTGCTCGCTTAACCCGGAAGCCAGCCGCACCAATGTGTCAGAGGAAACACCGTACAACTGGCGACCAAAGTCAGCGTGAATGCGCCCAGCCCGCCACAAGAGTCGCTAGAGTGTGATGGGACAAGGACATCCCTCATTTTCCTATTGTCCACGATCAGCTCCTTTCTCTTGCTCACATTGAGGGAGAGGTTGTTGTCCTGGAACCACACTGTCAGGTCTCTGACCTCCCTATAGTCTGTCTCATCGTTGTCAGTGATCAGGCCTACCAATGATGGTGTTGGAGTCGTGCTTGGCCACGCAGTCGTGGGTGAACAGGGAGTACAGGATGGGACTAAGCACACACCCCTGAGGGGCCCCAGTGTTGAGGATCAGCATGGCAGACGTGTTGTTGCATACCCTTACCACCTGGGGGCAGCCCGTCAGGAAGTCCAGGGTCCAGTAGCAGAGGGAGGTGTTTAGTCCCAGCTTAGTGATGAGTTTTGTGGGCAATATGGTGTTTAACGCTGAGCTGTAGTCAATGAACAGTTTTCTCACATAGGTATTCCTTTTGTCCAGGTGGGAAAGGGCAGTGTGGAGTGCAATTAAGATTGCGTCATCTGTTGGGGCGGTTGTCACGCCCTGACCTTAGAGAGCCTTTTTATTCTCTATTTTGGTTAGGTCAGGGTGTGACTAGGGTGGGTACTCTAGTTTGTATATTTCTATGTTGGCCTGGTATGGTTCCCAATCAGAGGCAGCTATCTTTCGTTGTCTCTGATTGGGGATCATATTTAGGCAGCCTTTCCCACCTGTTGTTTGTGGGATCTTAATTTTGTATTGTTGCCTGTTAGCCCTACAAAGCTGTACGTTTCGTTTTGTTACTCTTTATTGTTTTGTTGCTGGTTCACATTAATAAAAATGATGAACGCCTTCCACGCTGCACCTTGGTCTAATCCTTCAAACAACGATCGTTACACCTAGGAAGAAACCTAGAGAGGAACCAGGCTCTGAGGGGTGGCCAGTCTTCTTCTGTCTGTGCCGGGTGGAGATTATAAGAATAGGCCAGAACGTTCTTCAAGATGTTCAAACGTTCATAGATAACCAGCAGGGTCAAATAACAACAACAGTGGTTATAGATGGTGCAAAAGGTCAGCACCTCAGGAGTAAATGTCCGTTGGCTTTTCATAGTAGTAAATGTCCGTTGGCTTTTCACCTGGTCGTGACAGCAGGTGCGGTAAAGAGAGAGAGGGAGAGGATCGAAACAGCAGGTCTGGGACAGGGTAGCATGACTGGTGAACAGGTGAGGGTTCCATTTTGTTGCAAGCAGAACAGCAGAAACTGGATCAGCAGCACGACCAGGTGGACTGGAGACTGGGACAGCCATGAGTTGCCAGGCCAAGTAATCCTGAGGCATGGTTCTAGGGCTCAGGTCCTCCGGAAGGGGAGAGAGAGAGAAAGAGAGATAGGAGAATTAAAGGGAGCATACCTAAGATCACACAGGATACCATATAAGACAGGAAAATTACAACAGATATGACAGACTGACCTTTGCCCGACAACACATAGACTATTGCAGCATAGATACTGGAGACTGACGGGGGGGAGTTGTGGGTCAGGGGCCACTGTTTCCCCTTCCAAAGTTACCCACGGACAGGGTAAACCAGGCAGGATACAACCACACCCACTTTTCCAAAGCACAGCCCCTATACCACCAAAGGGATATCAACAGACCACTGACTTACTTGAGACAAGGCAGAGTATAGCTCACAGAGACCTCTGATTTCTCAGAGGACAAACTATTCACAAAGACGAACTGATATCTTTCCGACAGATAAGATCTAAACCAGGCAAGAACTTGTCCACGTAGACCAATTACGGTTTCCAATCCCTCCAAAATAATGTTTTATTACATGTTTTATTTCATCTTTATTTAACTAGCTAGGCCAGTTGAGAACAAGTTCTCATTTACAACTGCGACCTGGCCAAGATAAAGCAAAGCAGTGCGACAAAAACAACAACACAGAGTTACACATAAACAAACGTACAGTCAATAACACAATAAAAAATAAAAAAATCTATGTACAGTGTTTGCAAATGTAGAAGAGTAGGGAGGTAGGCAATAAATTGGCCATAGAGGCGAAATAATTACAATTTAGCATTAATACTGGAGTAATAGATGTGCAGAGGATGATGTGCAAGTAGAGATACTGGGGTGCAAAAGAACAAGAGGGTAAGTAATAATATGGGGATGAGGTAGTTGGGTGTGCTATTTACAGATTGGCTGTGTACGGGTACAGTGTGTGATGATCGATGGTGTCAATTTCGCTTTAGGAACACAAGACAGACACAGAGTATTGGTCTGATGTTATTGAAAGTTAATTTACCACCTTCACGAGTGCAATGATGGGGTTTCATATACATTATTTGTCTTCAGGAAGGCAGGGAGTTGCTGACCAAGAGCTTTTTAAAAATTTTATTGAGAGGAATGGGAGATTCGATATAGGCCGATAGTTAAAAGAAAAATCTGGGTCAAGGTTTGGCTTTTTCAGGAGAGGCTTTATTACTGCCACTTTTAGTGAGGATAGGGAGCCATTCATAATGTTCAACATAAGAGGGCCAAGCACAGGAAGTAGTACTTTCAGTAGTTTAAATGGAATAGGGTCCGGTAGACAGCTGGAAGGTTTAGAGGCCATTACTATTTTTGTAAATGTGTCGAGAGTATCAGGATTCAAAAACTCTATAGATTGTGTCTCCATAGATTCGATGTTCTGGCAGTTGTATGCAAACTCAGGACAACAGAGGTTTGGAGAAATATGAGGATCTAATGCTGAGGGACAAAATTGTGATTAGCATCTCATTTCAGACAACCCTAGCTAAGGCCATAGATGTTTGCAATATAAGTTACGTCCACTCAGGCTAAGGCTATATCAGCTACCAGTAGCACAGAACAGTTTGTGCATGCTACGGAAAGAAAAGGTTGCCATGTTACGCAATCAGTGTGCAACATACAACGGCTTGTGGAAAAACACACAAACCAAAGAGGTGTCCCGCATTCAATGTTCTAAAAAATATGGCCTTGGAAATCACTACTAGGCAGAGAGGCCTGTGTGCAGCTTCACCTCAGAAAAGTTGAAACAGTTGCAAGCCATGCTACGCCACGCTCAAAGGAGGATCTACTCAAGCGCTATGCATCTGTGTTCAAAGGACTCGTGAGTTTCTAGGCCAGCACCACATCTACATTGGTCGAAAAAGTCCCTCCTGTTGTTTATGGATGTAGGAAAATCCCATATGCTGTGCAGAGACATTGGTCAGCAAAGTTTAAAAAAAACATCAGCGTGGGTGAGCAGTCTAGTCATAGCTGAAAAGAAAAATGGCTCTTAGGGTATGCCTGGATCCTAAGGACCTGAACAAGCCCATACAGAGCCAACACTTCTCTATTCCCACCTCAGCGGACGTGCAATGCAAACTAGCAGACATGAATATCTTCACTATCCTAGATGAGCCGGATGGGTTTTGGCAAATCAAGCTGGAGAAGGAATCAGCTGGTCTCTGCACATTCAATACCCCATGGGGGAGGTACCAGTATAATCAGTTTCAGTTTGGCATAAAAAGTGCCAGAGAGGTATTTCAGCAGATTGACTTTGATGACATTGATGGTATCTATGACCGTATTCTATAGCAGGTGATGGACATATCCATCCGTCTAACATTGTACAGTACATGGTGCGTGAAGTGAAGTACATGGGCACATCATCAGCGCAGATGGGGTGTCAGAAATCACACAAATTCCCCCACCAGAAGACAAAAAATGTCTATTACTATTACTATTACTGGGCATGACACATTTCCTAACCCAGTATAACCCATATGAAGCCGCACTCACTGCACCAGTCAGAATGCTCCTCAGGAAGGACATGGCATGGCAGTGGCACCCAGAACAACAAGCAGCATCGTAGCGACTGAAAATGGCCATCTCCACTGCTGAAATTCTTCAATCGACAGGAAGAGATTGAAATACAAGCTGATGCATTCAAATATTGGACTTATCCTGATGCAAGGTAAACAGCCTATAGCCTTTGCATCCAGACCTCTGTCTGGGGCTGAACAATATTATGCCCAGATAGATAAAGAACTCCTAGCAATAGTGTTTCACCAGTATGTCTATGGTGTCCAGGTCAGAGTTCAATCCAACCACAAACCACTTCAGTCTGTAATCACCAAGCCCATCAGAAAGGGACATATATGTATTTTATTTCTTTTTTAAATTGTACCTTTATTTAACTAGGCAAGTCAGTTAAGAACAAATTCTTATATACAATTAGGGCCGACCCAGGCCAAACCCGGACGACGCTGGGCCAATTGTGCACCGCCCTATGGGACTCCCAATCACAGCCAGATGTGATGCAGCCTAGACTCGAACCAGGGACTGCAGTGACGCTTCTTGCACTGAGATACAGTGCCTTAGACCACTGCACCACTCAGGAGCCCTTCAAAGGGTGCTGCTTCAAATACAGAAATAGGACAGTCACATCGTCTACACCCCAGGTAAAAACATGTTAATAGCAGACACACTATCCAGGGCTGTACCCCAGACTGCCACACATGAAGAGTGTGACCTCAGTGACGAGAAAGTAATTTATGCAGTCTCCACACATGAGCCACTGGAGGGCGCTCTTATGTAACAGCTGAGAGCAGTCACAGAGAAAGACAGCAACATGCAGCTGCTGAGGAAGATGGCTAGCCAGACAAGAAGAAAAGTGCACCACTGAAAGCACCACCCTACTGGCACATCAGAGACTATCTTTACATTGATGATGGACTACTCATGGTAAAGAAACATATTAAAATTTCCATTGACTTTAGAACCGAGGTACTTAAGGGGCTAGGTGGGATGCTAGCGCCCCACCTCGCCAACATCCGGTGAAATTGCAGAGCGCGAAATTCAAAATACAAAATTCGTAATATTAAACATTCATGAAAATACAAGTGTCTCACATCGTTTAAAAGCTTAACTTCTTGTTAATCCAGACGCTTTGTCAGATTTCAAAAAGGCTTTACGGCAAAAGCATACCATGCGATTATCTGAGGACAGCGCCCTAGACTGTTTAGTTTGAGAAACAGATGCCTCACAAGTCCTCAACTGGCAGCTTCATCAATTAGTACTTGCAAAACACCAGTCTCAACATCTACAGTTAAGAGGCGACTCCGGGACGCTGGCCTTCTAGGCAGAGTTGCAAAGAAAAAGCCATATTTCAGACTGGCCAATAAAAATTAAATATTAAGATGGCCAAAAGAACAGATACTGGACGGAGATATGGCTTTTTCTTTGAGATAGTATGCTTATTGGTCATAGTATGGATATAGTTCGTTTTCAGATTTGATGAAAATGGCGGAAAATACGCAGCCGAAGTCCGACGAGAGCGAATACAAATTAATTGAACTGACTAACGACAAATGTTTAAAAAATGTTGAGCAATGTAATAAAGTAATGAATTTTCAAATAAGTTACGTTACATGTTATGTTGGCTGACAATTTGTTAGCTACGGTATTCTTACGAACCGCATAGCGTTACAGCAGTATGTACCGGTATGTTAGCTACTGTAGTTGGATACTAATACATCAAACTTTCTAGGCAGTATATTAACTATCTGCTATCTAACTCACTAACCAATGTTTATTGACTTGATTATTCACATCATTCTTAACTCAGTGGTATAGTCGTTGTGCGTTTCAATGGACATAGTTAATTCTGGCTATCTACTCTGATTTCAGAGCACTCTCGTGAATCGTTAGACATGGCCGGTGTCAGTAAACGTCGACAAAAAAAGTACAGCACAGTTACAGTCACCAACGCTCTGGATAACATGAAAACAGCCTAACCAGCTCTGCTATGGCGAGTAAAATGGTCAGAGTGAGGTGTTCTCTCATTTGTGTCTGGAATGCTCCGAGAGCGAAACGCTCTGAATTTACAATCTGACAACGCTCTGGATTTACAAACGCCCAGAGCGCTCTCTGGCACTGCAGATTGAATTTAGGAACACACCCGAAATCGTAAAATGTTTAGCTTGTCATTTGTTATGCTAACAAGCTAGCAAGAGGTTGCATAGAAACAGCATCAACGTCCGGTAGATAGGCGAAGCTCTATTACGCTCAACTTAAATGATACCATTAGTTTACAGTGTACTAAAATGAACTAAAAGTATATAGAATGTAGTATATACTCATTAAATATGTAGTATACAGTATGTTAGTATGGGTAATCGAACAAAGCCGTGTTTCAGCGAGCTCTCGTGGCATTCGTTAATTTCTCTCTTTTGACGGCTATTTCTCAAACGTTTCTGACAACATGCCCAGCAGAACTACTAAGAACTCGACCAAAACCATCACCCCGTAAATGTGTAGGATGAGCTAACACCATAGCGGATCCAGGCACAATGGCCCTGGTGATTCAAAAGATGACTGATAGATTACTTTAGTAATGCTATGTCAAGATAGGAACGGTCTTGGAAGCAACAGCAGGCCATTCACCGAACTACAGAAGGTTGTCAAGCGTGTTGATGAGGTGGAAGGAAGAATTCCTACTGTGGAAACTTCAACTACATCAATGGACACTAAAATGAAGGCACGTGAGAAACAGGTGTGCGAAATGGCGGAGCACATTGATGACTTGGATAATTGAGGACACAGATGCAATATCCGTGTGGTGGGACTCCCAGAAAATGCTGAAGGGACACTTTCAGTTAAATTGGATTCCTGGCTACCTACAAATGGATACTAAGGCTGGATGTGTGAAGCTGGATAGAGCCCATGCTCTCAAACATCGATACCCCGGTCCCAACCAGCCCCCAAGGACAGTGACTATAAAGTGCCACAACTTCCCCGACAAGCAGCTCATCATGGTTGCGGCCAGACTCATCGGATTTGACAGTATTTGACGCCAAGGTTCAAGGGTCTCATTCTTCAATGATTATTCCACGGCAGTTGTACAAAGATGCAAAGCGTTTGATGAGGTGAAGTCTCACTCAAGAGAATGAAGATGGACTAAGCACTGCTGTACCCGGCCACATTGATTATGGTCAACGGAGAAGCTTTAAGAAGCTTTAAGCTTTGAACACACCAACAACGTCATTGCATTTTGGTACCCCAGAATTACATTCATTTCTAATGAAACGCTGCGTTTGCCTTGCAGCATTGCGTTGCAGAGGCAGTTGCAGTGCATTTGATGTGGTGCATATGTTGGAAATATCGAACGTATGCGTCAAACTGTATGCCGTAGACAGCTTGACAGAAATGGTAGCAGAAGATGAATGTTGAACTTTTGTTGCATACATATCCAGATGTTGAGCAAAAACACTGTCGGTGTGTTCAAAGCGTGACGCTTCCACTTCTGTCAAGCCAACTACGCATACAGTTTGAGGCGGTCGGTAAATCCAACATATGCACACCGAAAGCACTGCAACTGCCTCTGCAACGCAAAGCTGCAAGACAAGTGCAGCATTTTTTTGGAAATGAATGTAATTCTGGTGTACCAAAATGTATTGACGCGGTGTGTTCGAAGCGTGAAGAGGCTGCTGCGTTTATTGACTCTCTCGGCTTTTGCAGCATTGGATAACTTTTTTAAATTCAAATCTGGTCATGAAGCAGTGATGTGAGTTCTCAAGTGCTCTTGTTGAGTAACATGTTTTATTGCATTATTTTTATTGCTTTTTTATAGCTCAGACTGAGATCTATGTGAATCTATATTGGTGCCCAGGCTTGGTCTTAGTTGGAAGAGCCTCAGTCTCCTTTTATTGATTTTCATTTTCATATGTATAAATAACGAGGCTATAGAGTGGTTATGCAGACTTAAAAGTCTACATTGGAGAGTTGAAATCCCCTGCATGTTAGCTAGCAGGAAAACCCCCTTTTGGAACTTTTTGGGTGTAGTATAGTTCGGGTTCAGGGTTCATATAGTTTGTTTAGGCTCAGTGAGAATGGGGAGAGTTCAACACATGGGGAAAGGTATCCCCCTTTTTTTACAGTATGATTCATTCTGAATATTGGTTGGTCAACGTGCAATGGCAGGTAACAGACTGCGTTTATGTACATGGAACATTAGAGGGAGCCATAATCCCATTAAAAGGAAAAAAGTACTATTTACAAAAAATATGTAATATCTGTTGCAAGAAACTCATTTGGATGATAAGGAGCATCTGAAATTGCAACATGGGGGGGTTTGGTAAAGTGTTTTTCTCATTTACATCAAAGAAGTGGAGGTGTGGCAATTCTTGTGAAAAAGAACCTACCACTTAAGGTGTTGAATTGTGTCAAAGATACATTTGGTTGTTTTGTTATAATTGAAAGGTACTTTACAAGGGCAGGACATTTCTATAATGAATATTTACTTCCCCTCTGCCCACCCCCCTGATTTCTAGACTTCTCAGAATTAAACTCAGACACTGCAGTGGTTGGAGGAGATTTTAATTGTTTGTTGAACCCCCTTATTGACAAGTATCCCAGCAGCATAGCGTCACCCTCTCCTCAAGCTAGGTCGCTTAAAGTTATTTGTGATGATCTGGGGTATGTTGATGTCTGGAGAACCTTTCATCCCTCCAACAGAGAGTTCCCCTTTTTCTCTGCACCTCATGGATGTCAGACTAGAATAGATTACTTTTTTATGCCCAGGACGTCTTTGCAGTCTGTTTTATCTGCTAACATAGGAAGCATAGTCATATCTGATCATGCGGAGGTGATCCTGGACATAAAACTCAAAGGGGCACCCAATCCATCAAGACATTGGAGATTGAATACAACCATTCTTCAAGACCAATACCAAGACCATATCAGTCCTTAAATCAACATTGGACTCTCTCCTAACACAGGATGCTGAAAAGAAAAATTGATTTGTCAGGCAAAAGCTTTATGAACATGGCGATAAACCAGGAAAATATTTGGCGTACCTAGCTAAAAAGACAGCAGACTCCCAGTCAATTGCTACTATTACTGATTCTGATGGCAACTATTTATATACAAATAAATGGATACATGAGTAATTTAAGAAATGTTATGCAAATCTTTATACCTCAGAACTGACAAATGATGCACCCAAACTAATGGAGGACTTCTTTTCTAAGACTGAGCTCCCTACTATTTCCGAAGAACAGAGTCCTCTCCTTAAATCAACATTGGACTCTCCTAACACAGGATGCTGAAAATAAATTTAGATTTGTCAGGCAAAAGCTTTATGAACATGGCGATAAACCAGGAAAATATTTGGCGTACCTAGCTAAAAAGACAGCAGACTCCCAGTCAATTGCTACTATTACTGATTCTGATGGCAACTATTTATATACAAATAAATGGATACATGAGTAATTTAAGAAATGTTATGCAAATCTTTATACCTCAGAACTGACAAATGATGCACCCAAACTAATGGAGGACTTCTTTTCTAAGACTGAGCTCCCTACTATTTCCAAAGAACAGAGTTCTCTCCTTAATACCCCTATTACCAAAGAAGAGATAATGTTTGCAATTGAGAATCTGCAAAATGGTACGGCCCCAGGACCAGACGGGTTCTGTAGTGAGTTCTATAAGGAGTTCCATGGCCTGATCCTTGAGCCATTGCTTGATATGTTTAACCACACATTTTCAAATGACCGCCTCCCTCAAACGCTGACATAACGCTAACATATCACTTATTCTCAAAAAGGGAAAATGCCCAGAGTCTTGTTCCTCGTATAGACCTATTGCCCTTCTGAACGTGGATAGACAATTGCTTTCTAAAATCCTAGTCACATGACTATTGCCACTAATTGTGAAAGGGGACCAAACTAGCTTCATTAAGGCCTGTAACTCATGTAATAATGCTTCTTAATGTTCTTCAAGCGTACCAACGAAGTGCTGTGGATGGTCTTGTGCTCTCCCTAGTTGCTGAAAAAGCAGTTGACCGTGTGGAGTGGTCCTACCTATTCTTTGCTCTGACTAAATTTGGCCTAGGTGACAACTTTATAAAAATTCGTTAAGGTTTTATATATATATATATATATATATATATTTTTTTTAAATGCACCTTTATTTAACCAGGTAGGCCAGTTGATAACAAGTTCTCATTTACAACTGCGACCTGGCCAAGATAAAGCAAAGCAGTGCGTCAAAAACAACAACAGAGTTACACATAAGCAAATATACAGTCAATAACACAATAGAAAATCTGTATACAGTGTGTGCAAATGAAGTAAGGAGGTAAGGCAATAAATAGGCCATAGTGGTGAAGTAATTACAATTTAGCAATTGACACTAGAGTGACAGATGTGCAGATGAGGATGTGCAAGTAGAAATACCGGCGTGCAAAGAGCAGAAAAAAACAAAAAACAAATATGGGGATGAGGTAGGTAGTTGTTTGGATGGGCTATTTACAGATGGGTAAGCTGCTCTGACACCCGATGCTTGAAGTTAGTGAGGGAGATATCACTCTCTAACTTCAGTGATTTTTGCAGTTCGTTCCAGTCATTGGCAGCATGGAATGACCAGTGAGATATACCTGCTGGATCGCTTGCTACGGGTGTGTGTTGCTATGGTGACCAGTGAGCTTTACCTAGCAAAGACTTATAGATGACCTGGAGCCAGTGGGTTTGGCGACGAATATGTAGCGAGGACCAGCCAACGAGAGCATACAGGTCACAGTGGTGGGTAGTATATGGGGCTTTGGTGACAAAACGGATGGCACTGTGATAGACTGCATCCAATTTGCTGAGTAGAGTGTTAGGGGCTATTTTGTAAATGACATCGCCGAAGTCAAGGATCAGCAAAAGAGTCAGTTTTACGAGGGCATGTTTGGCAGCATGAGTGAAGGAGGCTTTGTTGCGAAATAGGAAGCCGATTCTAGATTTAATTTTGGATTGGAGATGCTTAATGAGTCTGGAAAGAGAGTTTATGTCTAGTCAGACACCTAAGTATTTATAGTTGTCCACATATTCTAAGTCAGAACTGTCCAGAGTAGTGATGCTAGGCGGGCGGGTGTGGGCAGCGATCGGTTGAAGAGCATGCATTTAGTTTTACTAGCGTTTAAGAGCAGTTGGAGGCCATGGAAGGAGTGTTGTATGGCATTGAAGCTCGTTTGAAGGTTTGTTAACAGAGTGTCCAAAGAAGGGCTAGATGTATACAGAATGGTATCGTCTGCGTAGAGGTGGATCAAAGAATCACCCGCAGCAAGAGCGACATCATTGATATATAAAAAGAAAAGAGTCAGCCCGAGAATTGAACCCTGTGGCACACCCATAGACTGGTAGAGGTCCGGACAACAGCCCCTCCGATTTGACACAGTGAATTCTATCTGAGAAGTAGCTGGTGAACCAGGCAGTCATTTGAGAAACCAAGGCTGTTGAGTCTGCCGATAAGAATACGGTGATTGACAGAGTCGAAAGCCTTGGCCAGGTCGATGAAGACGGCTGCACAGGACTGTTTTTTATCGATGGTGGTTATGATATTGTTTAGGACCTTGAGCGTGGCTGAGGTGCACCCGTGACCAGCTCGGAAACCGGATTGCATAGCGGAGAAGGTACGGTGGGATTCGAGATGGTCGGTGATCTGTTTGTTCACTTGGCTTTCAAAGACTTTAGAAAGGCAGGTCAGGATGGATATAGGTCTGTAACAGTTTGGGTCTAGAGTGTTTTTTACCCTTTGAGGAGGGGGATGACAGCGGTTGCTTTCCAATCTTTAGGAATCTCAGACGATACAAAAGAGAGGTTGAACAGACTAGTCATAGGGGTTGCGACAATTGCGCTGGATAATTTTAGGAAGAGAGGGTCCAGATTGTCTAGCCCAGCTGATTTGTAGGGATCCAGATTCTGCAGCTCTTTCAGGACGTCAGCTGTCTGGATTTGGGTGAAGGAGAAGCGGTGATGGGAGGACTTGGGCCAGTTGCGGGGGGTGCAGAGCTGTTGGCCGGGGTTGGGGTAGCCAATTGGAAAGCGTGGCCAGCCGTAGAGAAATGCTTATTGAAATTCTCGATTTTCGTGGATTTATCGGTGGTGACAGTGTTTCCTAGCCTCAGTGCAGTGGGCAGCTGAGAGGAGGTGCTCTTATTCTCCATGGACTTTACAGTGTCCCAAAATATTTTGGAATTAGTGCTGCAAGATGCAAATTTCTGTTTGAAAAAGCTAGCCTTTGCATTCCTAACTGACTGTGTATATTGGTTCCTGACTTCTAGTACAGTGCGCCACAGGATGTTTTTGTGCTGGTCAAGGGCAGTCAAGTCTGGAGTGAACTAAGGGCTATATCTGTTCTTAGTTCTACATTTTTTGAAAGGGGCATGCTTATTTAAGATGGTGAGGAAGGCACTTTTGAAGAACAACCAGGCATCCTCTACTGACGGGATGAGGTCAATATCCTTCCAGGATACCCGGACCAGGTCGATTAGAAAGGCCTGCTCGCAGAAGTGTTTTAGGGAACGTTTGACAGTGATGAGGGGTGGTCGTTTGACCGTGGACCCATAACGGACGCAGACAATGAGGCAGTGATCGTTGAGATACTGGTTGAAAACAGCAGAGGTTTTCAACCAGGGGGCAAGTTGGTCAGGATGAGGGCAAGTTGGTCAGGATGATATATATGAGGGTGCCCATGTTTACGGATTTGGGGTTGTACCTGGTAGGTTCCTTGATAATTTGTGTAAGAGTGAGGTCATCTAGCTTAGATTGTAGGACGGCCGGGGTGTTAAGCATATCCCAGTTTAGGTCACCTAACAGTACGAACTCTGATGATAGATGTGGGGCAATCAATTCACATATGGTGTCCAGGGCACAGCTGGGAGCTGAGGGAGTGGCAACAGTGAGAGATATGATGACCCTCAGGCTGCTGTCCTTACTAATGGGCTAAGGGCATAGCTTCTCCACACACAGAGGTACCAGACAGGGCTATTCTCTCTCCCCTTTCCTATTTGCGCTCGCTACAGAACCACTGGCCGAGGCCATCGGAGTAACGCCTGCTATACAGGGTCTGCTCATTGGTGACGTTCATCATCAAATAAGCTTGTATGCGGATGATGTTTTGATATTCATCTCTAGCCCCGAGACTTCAATTACATCTCTTGTTGGGGCGACAGGTAGCGTAGTGGTTAGAGCGTTGGGCCAGTAACAGAAAGTTTGCTGGATCGAATTCCTGAGCTGACAAGGTAAAAATCTGTCATTCTGGCCATGGACAAGGCAGTTAACCCACTGTTCCCCAGTAGGTCGTCATTGGAAATAAACATTTGTTCTTAACTGACATGCCTAGTTAGGTTTAAATACATTTTTTTATATTATTCAGTGAATTCTCAGGCTACAAGATTCATTTAACTAAATCAGAGGCTATGCCACTTGGTGGTCTTCACTCTGTACCTACTACCTCAACCCCCTTTCCTTTTAAATGGTCTCCCTCACTGTTTAACGTATCTGGGTATATTTGTAACTCAGAAATTCCAGCAAATGTACAAAGCCAATTCCCCCCCCCCCCCCCCCCCCCCTTATTTGATACAATAAGACAGGATCTGGAGCACTGCAACTCTTCCGATTTCATAGTTGGGTAGAATATCCCTCTTGAAAATTAACATTTTGCCTAGACTACTTTACCCAATGCAAATGATCCCAATCTTACTTTCCTATAAGGTAATCAAATATTTAAATGGCTGGTTAAGCAATATTGCAGCTGCCAGGTTCGATGGGGGTCTTGGATCTGCCCAATATTAGGTTTTTATCAGTGGTGTGCCCACTTATGTTATATTTCTGACTGGATCACAAATGATGACTCCTCTATTTGGTTATACATTGAGACTTATTTTTCTAAATACCCCTTGCAGGATCTTTTCTTTTTCAGAAGCTTCAAATCAAAAATTACTGCAATAATCCAGGCTTGCTGGATGCTGGCTTTAACATTTGGCTTAATAAGGGCATAGGCAGACTAAATGATTTATTTGCTGATAAGATTTTATTGTCATTTGACCAGATGGTTGAGAAATATCGACTCCCAAAGCAGGACCTTTTCCACTTTCTACAAGTAAGACATTATATTTTGAAGAACACCACCTTGTTTGGCAACCCTGATGTGTCTGTCATTGAAAGAATGCATTTTTTCTCAAAGGAAAATATCTACATTTTTTTTTATGATGCTTTAAGGTCTTTTTCTACTGTTGACACACAGAGGGCCAAGCGAGTGTGGGAGAAAGAATTGTCTGTTACTATTGACAAGGAGATGGGGGAGGACATTTGTAGATATGCAAAAACAATATCTCTGTAATCGTACTAGAGCAATCCAATTAAGAATAATACAAAGATTGCATGTATCCCCAAATCGCAGACATCCTTTAAGCTCCTCCTCTTCCTCTTCTCCTCAGTGTCATAAATGTAAAACTGATACAGGCACCCAAACACATTGTTTATGGTAATTTTCCAAATTACAAAGATACTGGTCTAATGTTCTTCAAGAAATTTAAAAAAATCCTAGGGGTCAACCTAGAATTCGACCCAGTTTCTTTGCTGTTAGGTCTCCCTTGTAGGCATATTACTTATATGGGTAAGAGGAGGCTTTACAACATCCTTACCATCGCAGCGAGGAAAATCATCCTCTTACAGTGGATTAATGACATGGTCCTTTCTATTAAGGATTGGCATAAGATACTATTTGAATGGGTGCCATTGGAAGATCTGACATGTACATTACATTCTAAAACAGATCAGTTCTACAAAGTGTGGGAACCTTATTTAAATGACCTAGAACCTGATTTATCAGCTATTATGCTGCAAGGATTTTCTTAGAATGGTGGTTGTTTACTTGTCTCGGGTACATTGTACCTTCCATGTGTTGGACCTAATTCCTTTATTTAAAGGAAGGCTTTTGTGTTTAATTTCTGTCTGTATGTTGGTTATTTTGTTAGTTTTTCTGTTATACTTATTTTATCTTTGTTACTGTATCTCTTAATACGGTTTCGCTCTCGCCAAAATCTCTCCAAAATAAGCCCAATGTGTTGCTCTGGTGCTTATTTTGGACCTAAGCTTGTCATCTGCCTTTCCACCTTTGTGACAATGACTCCTGTTGTTTGGGCGGAGACATGAGCATCTCGTCATTATATACAGATCTCTGCTATTAATATACTTTAAGATTGTCCCCATTATGGTGATTATTTCTAGTACCACAATAAGTATGGCTACTTTTACAGGTCACTGTGGAGAGCTTTGTTATAGCAACCTTATATCACAGAGTTTCTAAACCCAGAGGCGCAACATCGTCAGACTTCGAGAATGTTTTCTAAACAGACCTAGCACACCAGGCTGGGGTTTGGGGATTTGGAAAGTCAATGGGAGAAGTGAAACATTATCTCGAAATCATTAGGCAAAACCTAGATTCGAGCCAATATCTTAAGTACACTGTAAAACTTTTCCCTGTAAATGTACAGCATTATACTGGCACCCCAGTGGCCAGCTTAATACTGTGATTTTGCTTTACAGAAGAAATGCTTTAAAATGTTTTACAGAACTATTTTCCTTACTGTAAAGACATATTACAGCATCCTTGCTGTAAATTTACACAGATGCTTAATGTTTTACAGTAAGGAAAATAGTACTGTAAAGAAAAATTACAGTATCAAGCTGGCAACTCTGGCGCCAGGATAATACTGTACATTTAGTAAAATTCTATCTCAAATCTAAATGTAAGAAAAACAATACATTTCTACATAAAATACATGCATTCAAATTGGTAACAACATTAAAAAACAAATTAACAAATGTTTGCGAAATACTGGTAAAGTTAACAGGTTATTAAGCTAATACTGTAACATTATGGAACAATGTTTTTGAAATTAAACAAATGGTTAGCGGGAGAGGCAATATGGACAATCCTGACCTACAAAACGATGATTTATGTCGCGCAGATGAGAGCCAAGTGAACTGAATCACACAGGGTTGTAACAGCTAAGGAGGACACTGTCCCGGTGTTTGACATTTATGCTCTCCCCATTGAGTAAAATATATCACAGTGACATCTAGATGACTACCAATGTTAGTTATTTATTGTGTAGGCTGCTATCCTACTTGGAGGAGAAAATTTGCCAAGTTATAGTTTATGTTAGGCTACAGCTGACCAGTGGCACTGCATCTTAGGTTGCCAGGCACCTCAATACAATATAGTGCACTGGTCATTCGCATCAGCTTTAGCGGCTCGAGAGTACGGCCCACAACGCGATGTATGTGTAAAATGCGCCCGTCAAGCCGAAAAAATATGGGTCATCTTTTGAACTGCTAGAAACAAGCCATTTTTTCTGTAGTAATGGTGGAAACATAACGGTCACGAATCTGCACTCAGTGTATTCTCAATGGCACTTAGGCTGTATTGCAGCCTCTATGATCCCAATATTCTCTCTGTGATGTTTTTCTAGGTCGCACAGCTAGGTATCTACGAGCAATTTAGAGCAGACCAAAATGGCTTTTGTCAACATCAACTAGCTAGCTAGCTAGCTAGCAAACATTATCTTGCTAAGTGAGCTAAGGAAACATGCAGTAATTCAACATTGTCTAGCAACATTGTTTAGCATGAGGTTGGCTCCTGAAACGGATCATTTGAATCTACAGTAATTTTAACAGGATGCTTCCAAATTACAGTTAATAAAAGTATTTTTCAGCATTTGACCCATAATGCAGTGCAATCTACAGCATAAATGCTGTAAAACACATTTATGGTATTATACTGTGAATCATACAGTGTTTTACTGTTGAAATTACAGAAAAGTCTTACAGTGTAGTTGAACATGTTATTACTCCAACCTTGTGAAAGTGGCAAACTGACAAGTTTTCATTTTTGTCAAAAAAAACTTTATATAGAAGGAGTGCCTTTGATTTGACGGCCTGCAGCTCCATGAGAGGGCTAAAGGGAGCTTAGCCCCCTCAGTTCAAACTTGTGCCCCCTCAGTTTTATGTCCCTGATTGAGTGACAGGTTGGCAGCCAAAAAATATATTTCTACGCTGCGCTGTGTCAGCACAATGGACAGCGCGTTCTGGTGTGTGTAGGGGGGATATGGAAAGCCACTGGGGCAGTTAGGATGGACTCCTTTGGGTTTCCATAAAAAGCGTGGAAAAATACTTCTCATCTCTGTGGTAGGCTAAGTGAATAACGTGATATGCCTCCGCCTGTAATATTTGATTTAGATTTATAAGGGTAAGGTCAAGATTACCAGTCGAGCCCTGGTGAGGACGCCATGTTGGAGGCTGAACTGTCTCTTTCCTGCTCCTTTGCTGGAGGGCGCTCTGCAGGGGTGTCTGCCCTATGATGGGGTGTGTGTGGTTTCATCCAGAACATTTACTGATACTGAATTTATTATGACCAAGCTCTCTCAAGAGCCTGGAGAGGAGAGGGTGTGCTCTGTCCATTTCCCCAGGCTTGGAGAGAAAATGACTGCACCGCAAAATGTTCCTGGGTGTGGCACGGAGGTTGTGTCACTGCTGGATGACCAGGAGCAGGGTCGTTTCTAGGAGTTGAAGACATTGGGGACTTAGCCCAAAGCCAGTAGGTGGATCCGGGGGCATTCTCCCCCAGCAAAAAAATTGAAAATAAAAAATTGGAATTTCAACAGCTAAATGTATGAGTTTGGTGCACTTTGAGATGAACATTAAGAGATTAAAACATTGACAGATTAGATATTTTTCAGGTAACTTGCACCTTCTCATCTCACACACTAGACGCTGCCAGTACACTGTGAGTCTCTTTACTCTGAAACACGCTCTACTCTCGAACACATACATCTACAGTTCATTGCCAAAAACGATTCAACAACTTCAAACAGACTCTGACCTGTCCAATGAGCCAAACTGATTAAAGAATCCCACAGTACACTCACTCACTCACTCACTCACTCACTCACTCACTCACTCACTCACTCACTCACTCACTCACTCACTCACTCACTCACTCACTCACTCACTCACTCACTCACTCACACACCACACACACACACACACACGTACACGCACACACACACACACACACACACACACACGCACACACACACAGTAATTAGAATCCATTGAACAGCTTTAAGTGAAACAGTCTACTGTGTGCTCACCCTTCCTCTGTCTCTTTCTATCGCTTTCTCTGGGTCGTCTGTTGCTGTCTCTCGTCTGCCCTGATCTGTTGCTGTCTCTTAGTATTCTATGTTGCTGTCTCTTGTTTACCCTCCTCTCTCGTCCCCTCCTGGTTGTAAAATGTGTAAAAGTAAACAATTGTTTTAATAGTAATTTCACAGGCTTTTTCACCTCACCAGCAAATTCTTTGTAAACCATGTTTTACTTTTTCACTGTCTGTATTTCACCTCTTATAATTTGTGCAAATAAATACAACTCATTAGAATCTATAGAGCAGCTTGAAGCTATACAGCCTACTGTGTGCTTAACCCACCTCTGTTCTCTCTCCATCTGCCTTCTTCTCTCACTTTCTATGTGTTTTGCCTGTTGCGGTCTCAGTGTCTTGTTTGTTACTGTCTCCTTTGTCTAGCCTCTTCTGTTATGGCCTGTTCTGTTCTTCTGCCGTCTCTCTCCATCATATCATATTCTTCTGTTGCTGTCTCTGTCTTTTCTGGTTTCTCTCTCCATCACCTATTCTTCAGTTGCTGTCTCTGTGTCTTGTCTGGTGTGTCTCTATCCTTCTCTTCTGTTGCTGCCTCTGTGTCTCATCTGGTGTCTCTCTCCATCATCTATTTTTCTGTTGCTGTCTCTGTGTCTTGTCTCACGTGTCTCTTTAGCTTTGCAATCCAAAACGGTCAAGGAGATACTGGGATAGCTTAACTTGTTTCGGGCCTGTGTTTTGGTCACCAAAATCATCCTCTTCCCTACCTCTGGCTGCTCCTGTTCTAAGTGCTCCAGTGGCCTGCTGTTCTCATTTGTCCTCCTTTGCTCATCTGAAAGGTAGCAAGGTAGAGGTGCAACATGTAATTTTAAAGGGTGACTGCGCTTTCTGATTTGTCCTCGTTTTAGATGTGGTTCATTAAGTGTGTGGTTTGATGTGGGTTCTTGTGTGTGTGTTCACAGGTGAGAAGAGTTAGCTAAAGTATTTTTACTTAAGTACTTTATACCACTGGATAAATATTGTCCAACTGCATGAACTTTACAACAACCATGTGATCAAAGGTCATGAAGTTTAGACTGCAGTCAACTTACATTGGCTGTGGTTCAAACTCATAAAAGACACACCATCGTCTTATGCCCTTGGGGAAATCCCCTTCACCATCTTGGAGGGTGGTCCAAATGATTAGCCAAGCAAGGGAAGTTTGCGAGTGAACAATTATGTTCACTCTGGGGCCTGAAACTCCCCATAATTCAATTTGTGATGATTGTACATCCGCTAAGAAAAGTCAGCCAAAACTTAAAACCTCAACGTCAATATGGAGTCAACATACAAGTGTAAGTAAAAACGAATGTAAATAATTTCATAATTGTGCTACTAATGCACAAACATATCTCGTAAAAGTTATGTTTTTGTTTGATTAGCTTTTGGAAATTGTAGAAGAATAAAAAATCCTTCTTCAGAAGTAGCTTGGCAGGCTAATGTTAGTTAGCTGATTAATTTGCTAGCTATCATACAGTAGGTGTATATTAATAAGTATATAGTTAATATAACTAGACATGCAATCATAATTGACTGTAGCACATATAAAGCACCCACAAGCTACCGATGGTGGGATGAACAAGTGACGAATTTCCGGGCAAGAGTGGTCTATTTAAAAATCTTTCCTTCCTCCCTCACCTCTTGCCCTGCAAGTGTATACTCGTCAGACGTCATGATACGTCATCATAAATGTCCACTTAATTTGAGGGCTGAGGGGATAGGCTGTCTTTAAAGTGTTTGGAATGCTGCCAGTTTCTGCAGTTGCTCCTCACCAGCTGCCACTTGCAGCCATCACCTGCATTGTGGGAGGCACTATTCGTCAACCAATCATTCGGGTGTTTTTGTTTGATCCACGAGAACGGGGCCAAAGATGTGACTGAAACGAGAAGCAACTTTGCCACGATTCAGATGTATACAGTGGATATGTATTATGTACAAATTAATGTGAAATTTGAGTCTTTCTCTCCCAAATTGATAGTAATGTACACACATATCTACAGTTTGTGAGTGTGTGATATGGGGGTTGGAGACATGTTTATTTCGACATTACAAAGAAAAACGTTTATAAACAATGGCAACACTAACATGTTGCACTGTGCCTTGCTGTTTAAAAAAATCACCTGTGTCCGTCTTTCGGCTGTAGCCTAGTAGATGGACCTCCCTGACTTTACTCCTCGACTTTCAGCCTTACCACTCAAACAAGCCCACAGTTTCTACCTATCTTCATACTGCCAGAGAGGAAGAGAGAGGAAGGCAGAAAAAAGGACTGCAGTCCAAACAGGTTATTTGTACCCCCTCAGCCCTTGTGCTAGCCACTTTCCCTCGGGGATTCCGAAACCGGATGCAGTTTGATTGCCATCTTAAGGGGTGGTCCAAATCACAAACATTGCCCCCTCGACCCTTGATTTAGCTTGAGAGGGCGAGTGAACTACTATGGTCATTTGCGGGGTTGATATGACCCACAATCAATGCAAACTGTAGTCACATGTCAAACTCTGATGGCTGCAAAGTGTCAATGCAAACTGTAGTCACATGTCAAACTCTGATGGCTGCAAAGTGTTTTCGGCATGTCAGAAAAAATAATGAAACTTACTTGCTAAAACTTGCTAAATATATATATATATATATATATATATATATATATATATATATAGAGAGAGAGAGAGAGAGACATTGATTTTAGCATTTGCAAATTGTCTTAGTCTCTTAGTGAGGAGCCTATAAAACGTAGCTAGCCAGCTATGGGTAACTAGCTAGGGCACATGACATCCCGATAATTTTGAGAAAAAAACACTTTATATCGGAGTTGTCTATTCATGACATAGGAGGTGAGGAAGTTGACGTCAACAACCCTAATCAAATATTCAAAAATATGTTACAATAATGAGATGACCAATCCAAAGAAAGGATAGGCGGGAGCTAGATAGCCCGCTGTGCCGCTTTGTGGACAACGACTCCCATTGTTATGGCGGAGTCGAGACATGTATCTTGTCAGAATATCAATGAACTTTGATACTATAGTGTATTTGCCTATATTCTCGCGATGATTACAAAATAAGAAGTTTCGGCGACAGATGCTTTTTACCGCCAGTCGCCACACACAGACAAAAAAGCGCACAGGCGGTGTCTTGGACATGCCAGTAGTTTCAATAGTTTCAGCTATCGCGTGTGTTTACAAGGCAACCAGGAGTTTGAAGTGCAGGCACAAGCAGCTTGATCTGGTTATGCTTTTTGAATCATAAACGCAACGTTTACTAAATAGAGGTGCAGCGCGTAGCAGCTAGTTTTGAACATTGACAACCACGCCAGTGACCTAGCGCATGTGGAATGGCAGCTTCCCGGCCGATAAAAGGTATTCTGAAGAACAAGAACAACGGGACAGGCATCAAGGTGGGCCCGGCCGAAGAAGTACCAGTAGAGACTCCAGAACAAGCGGCACTTGGACTTCTGGAGGATGACCCACAGTGAGTAGATAGTCAGTTAGCTAGCTTAGAGTCTTGACACGGACAGTCAGGCTAGGTATCTATGGCTAGCTAAGTGAGCTATTCCAGTTTGTTAGGCTTGGGTGCTGCCCTGACTAAAAACGTTATGGACTTGTTACCGTCGTCAGCAATGTTCCAGGGGTTGCACATAATTAGCTAGTTGGCCAGTAAGTTGTCATGCTTGCTTTTCTGATGTCCTCATCTCGTTCTTTCTATGGCTGTTAACGTTAGTTGGCCAACGCTACCGTGCCAGTTAATATTTGCTAACCAATTTACTAGTTATTTTGCCCAAGACGTTAGATAGTTAGCAACAATCACAATGTCTGCTTATCAGCTGAGAAATGCTAAAGTATCTAAAATCTTATCCGGCTTCTGACCTGTAAACAAGTGTAAATGTGGGTGTGTCATCAGGCAACTTGTTAAAGGTTGGTGAATGGGCTGGTTGACTGGCAGTTGGCACAGCCATTTTTACCAGCAAAAAAACAACTTCCATATTTAGAATAGGGGAATCGAATGAATGGGCTGCTGCAAGAGCTCTTTCTAGAGCGCCCGGTTAAACTGTTTTTAAATCTAATTTCCTGAAATTCTACATTTTCACATGGCTTATGTCCAGGGTGGCATATTCTATATTTTTTTAGTCACCGGTCAGCTGTATTCAGGATTCTTTTAAAGTTGAATAGATGGGTTAGCTGACAATGTCACAAACTATGCGCACGCTTCAATGGGGCAGAAGCCCATGTGTTGTGTTTCTTGATGGCCAGATAGCTAGCAACAATGACAAGAAGCTGCCATGTGGGGAATCGTAGGTGGTTTGGCTCAGCTAGTTTTAGCTTGTTATTGATTTTTATATTTTTATATCTCTAACTAACTATGTATTTGAGACAAGTGCTCATTGTGCAAATGTATTTTCCCCCCAATAAACATTGGAGATGAAATATAGTTTACATGTCAACAATCTGTGTCTGTTTTGCCCCATAGTTGTGCATGGGTTGGTTTTGTTGTTAATTAAACAACCAACCCGTCTATACACACTCAAAACTCGACGACTTGGTTTGCGGTTACTATTTGGGCATGACATTTAGAGTATGCTATATGGGGGACATTGAATTACATTGTTTTTTTGGTTAGAATATGTTAATATTAATGGTTGGTGGCAGTGGCTAACCATAGGATGACTTAGTCACTCCTTGTTCATAAGAAACCAACATGTAAATATGTAATTCATTTGGGTGAACTATCCCTATAAAATAGAACTGTAGAAAATTCTGCTTAGAGGCGGTCCTTCAAGAGGTTTGGCCGCCAAACCCCTGATCTGTTTTTCTCAACTACTGGTGCTTTGAATATGTTAATGTGGCAAATTACCCCACATTCAAGAAATATCTAATGAATATCAAATTAAAGGTGGTTGAGGCTGATTTGCAAAACGTGGCTATCATCTTACTCTACATAGACAAGGCATTTATGCGTAGCAGCTTGTGCACAATACTAAAATGACATAACAGGATATTTGAGGTAAGATGCATTAGTCAAATTATTATTTTTTGCCCATTGTAGGAGATAGGCCTAGTCATTAGAACAATTCCCATCAGCTATTGTGAAAGACAATATTTAAAATAGTCTCCTGAAGACAAGATGACAGTCTAAATCTGACCCGCTCTACACCCAACCAAAATTATTTTTCAATGTGTTATCCCCCCACTAGAATCAGTTACATATTTGGGTTCACAATCTGTTTCGGCACAATAGTTATCAGGTCACACTACGAAAATTCATGCTGAATGCTGTTTTTTTATTGTTACAGCCTAATGAACCTTGTGCTAAATTGACAATGACTAAACGAGGTGATATTTGATAGAGCAGTCTGACTGAGCGGTGGTAGGCAGCAGCAGGCTCGTAAGCATTAATTCAAACAGCACTTCAAACAGCACTCCTGCATTTGCCAGCAGCTCTTCGCTGTGCTTCAAGCATTGCGCTGTTTATGACTTCAAGCCTATCAACTCCTGAGATTAGGCTGGCAATACTATAGTGTCTATAAGAACATCCAATAGTCAAAGGTATATGAAATACAAATGGTATAGAGAGAGTCCTATAATAATTACAACCTAAAACTTGTTACCTGGGAATATTGAAGACTCATGTTAAAAGGAACCACCAGCTTTTATATGTTCTCATGTTCTGAGCAAGAAACTTAAGCGTTAGCTTTTTTACTTGGCAAATATTGCACCTTTACTTCTACCAACACTTTGTTTTTGCATTATTTAAACCAAATTGAACAGGTTTCATTATTTATTTGAGACTAAATTGATTTTATTGATGTAGTATATTAAGTTAAAATAAGTGTTCATTCAGTATTGTTGTAATTGTCATTATTACAAATATATATAAAAATCGGCCGATTTAATCGTTATCAGCTTTTTTTGGTCCTCCAATAATCGGTATCAGCGTTGAAAAGTCATAATCGGTCGACCTCTAGTTGCATTACACTTACTGCATTGGCGACCAACTTCAATGAAAATGCAACACTTAAATGTAGCTGGCTGTCTTCTATAAGTTGTCTCCTAGAGTGATAAAGTAATTTTTGCCAGATTCCGTGTGGTTTTTGAGCTGTGCTAGTTGTATTTTTTTATTAGTTGTCTCATTGCTGGAATTCCCCAATGGGCTCGGAAGGGACCAGGTAGAATGTGCAACGGGTAAAAAATGTAAATCGCACAGCCAAGTTAAAGGGTTACTAAATGGTCGCAGTCTGGAACCCTGCTTATGATAGATAGTTAAATGAAATATCTAAATAAAGTTGCACACCATGTATAAACTCCCATCAATTTAATGGGTATTTACCAATGTTTCAGCATCACTGTGCCTTCCTCAGGGTAATGTCATGAATACTTGAACCAGGTTATGTAGACAAACAGTGCAATTAGTGCAACCAATGACAATAGTGAGGGGTGTGTCATAATGATTAAGTTAATTAAAATGAATTTGTGAAACTTAAAAAAACAATAGTTTATGGCATATTAAATATATTACGCTATTGTTATCATATAGAAACATAATTGAATATTGTACATCATATTAGCATCAACATACATTGTTTAATTCAATTTCACATAATTGTTTAAAAGTTTACATGTAACAAATATGAAATACGAAACAATTGTGAAATTGAATTAAACAATATGTTGCTGCTAATATGTCCAATATTCAATTATGTTTCTATATGATAACAATAACCTAATATATTTAATACGCCATAAACCATTTTAATTAACTTAATCATTATGACACACCCCTCACTATTGTCATTGGTTGCACTAATTGTACTGTTTGTCTACATAACCTGGTTCAAGTATTCTTGACATTACCCTGAGGAAGGCACAGTGATGCCGAAACGTTGGTAAATACCCATTAAATTGCTGGGAGTTTATACATAGAGTGTGCGACTTACTTCATTTTAAAAGTTTATTCGCCGTTAGTCAGCACCTCCACATTAACACATTTTTCTGGGTGTGCGCCAGCTCATGTTTTTTAATCCTAGATATTTCATTTAAGACGTTTTTTTACATTTGAATGTCTATTTCAGACTGTAACATCCTTAACAGAGGGTGGAAGATCAATAACGGTTGTTTTTGATTGCTAAAGTAATAATAGAAATGACAATCTCTTCAAAATGATCATTTTGTGTTCAGCCAAGCCTTTCCTCCGAAATGGCTATCCATGTTTTGATCTAAGACTTCAACTCAGACTTTTACCAATATGGGACCGACCGGCTCGATTCGGTCTTATGTAGCAAAATTTGAGATTTGTGTTTTTTACATTGGATAAAAGAAGACTCAGAGCTAGAAAATTGTATATCATACACTACAGTTGAGGAACAATGGGGAAAGTAATTCTGCTTTGAAAGCTGATAGACTTGTATCCTCACGTTTGAGAAAATGGCCCTTGAATGTTTTGGTACCCATCGTTCACACCCTCATAAGCTTTAGCCCCACCCATCTCTTTAAGGATTTACATGTGAGGCTATGTACTAAACAACCAAAGATTCCAAGACTAAAGGCTGGCTTATACTACGGTTGTGTTCGTACATTTTTAATCTGGAGTGCCAGAGTGTGCTCTGGGCGTTTGTAAAATCAGAGCGTTGTCAGATTGTCTGTTCGTAAATTCAGAGCGTTTCGCTCTCGAAGTGCACACTGGATGCCGTGGCTGAAACTTAGGGTTGATCGCTACTTCCAGACACATGAGAGAACAGCTCACGCTGACCATTTTACTCGCCCTGGCAGAGCTGGTTAGGCTGTTTTTATGTTATCCAGGGTGTTGGTGACTGTAACTGTGCTGCTGGCAACAATTTTTAATGACCCTTTTTTTTGGGGGCAACGTTTACTGACACTGGCCATATTCAACGGGTGTTGAGCGTTTGTAAATTCGTTAGTTATTCTGCGCTCTGGCACACTCAGACGAGAGGGCTCTGAAATCGGAGTAGCTAGCCGGAGCGAATTTACCAGCTATGTCTATTGAAATAGATACTTGCATAGTGGAGATTTTTGTTTAGATATGTAGCTAGCTAGCAAAACAATGAACCATAATCACAACTCATAATGTTAATACCTTGCATGAATCTGCAGGTAGCTAACCAACTAGGTTCAATGTTAGCTAGCTAATATTAGGCTATAACTAGCAATGCAAATAGCGCTGAGATACGAATAATATTACTACACAGATCATACACCTAACGTTAGCTAGTCAGCCAGCTAACGTTAGCTAGGTAACAGTACACTTTAACTTGAAATGAGAATGACTTTCTGACATTTAGAAACATGTAATATCTGAAACTTTTGCTAACTAGACTCCCTTACCTGTTTTACATGGATGGATGCTTCTCCCTCTGTCACGGATTCCATGGTTGCCCTTAGTTTGAAGATATAATCTGGATACAAGTGTTTTATACAACACCAGACTTCTGTGTGTTCTCTTTTTGACTATGCATATTTGCAATCAAACGGCAGAATTATCAGACTCTAATTCCACCGATTTCAAAACTCGGTCCTCCAGAAAGTGGAGAGCAACACTTATGCAGTTCTACTACGTGATATCTTTCAAAAAAGCAGTATTAGAAAGGATTACCTACACATACTGACCAGCTCCTATTATAGACGTGTGCTACATGGCAGACCAATCCGAACTCATCTCGGCATATCCAGCCCACTCATTATCTTAGCCAATCATGGTTAGCTTGAAGGTTCCTGACTTTTTCTGTGGCTAACCCAACTAGGCTCGTAATTTAACAATTTTATTCATATTTACAGATGGCATACAAGTTTGTTATTAAGGCACATGTTTACATTTTCCAGAAGGCATTTCTGCCCAAAAATGCATTTAGATAAAAAAAAAAAAGTTTACGTTCAAATGGTGCTCCTGTGAAGCAATGACGCACGACATATGCCTATTTTCCTGAAACTAGTCACATGTTCAATTTACCCCAAAAAGCTTGCCCATGTCATGAAACATCCATAACATCTGTCCATTTATGCTTTATTTTTCCAACATGCCCATATGTAGAAGTCCCCTTTTTGGGGTATACACTCACCCCAAGGGGTACAATACACATCAAAAGTTTTGTTTCTATTTTGTATGTCAAAGTTGTGATTTTGTGTGCAAATGTAACACCCATACTGCTGGAATCGCCCAGATATAGATCTGATAAGTCACTGACAATCTATTGTGTAGTGAAAAAGTATGTTTTTCCTGTCATGCATCCCATGGGATATAGGCCTACATATTATGAAACATTGCTTAGCCTAGTGGTTAGCGCGTTGGACTAGTAACCGAAAGGTTGCTCGATCGAATCACCGAGCTGAAAAGGTAAAAATCTGTAGCTCTGCCCCTGAGCAAGGCAGTTAACCCACTGTTCCCCGGGCGCCGAAGACATGGATGTTGATTATGGCAGGCCCACGCACCTTTCTGATTCAGAGGTGTTGGGTTAAGTGCGGAAGACACATTTCAGTTGAATGCGTTGTTGTACAACTGACTAGGTATCCCCTTTTAGAGTCAGGCTACTGTACCTCAGCAAGCCTAACTGAGCAGTACGCATATGTGCCATATCCAATGATTTGCCATATTCGTCTGAGACACAGCAGGACAGGGCATGTCCCCGATTTGATTTAGCCCAGTGCCATCGACACAGTCAAACTGTCTGCTGTGCGCCTGACTTATTGAGAACCTGTGTGCGCATGTGCGGGAGAGGTGTCTGTGTAAGTTAGCAGCTAGGAGAGGCTCTACAGGATTACTGCAGCAGGTAGTAGATCTATTGCCCTCTCCCACCTGCCTTTCTCTCTCATGATGGAAGGCCTCTCCCTCCATAAACACGCCCACGAGGCTCCTTTATGACAGGAGAGGGGAGCGCCAGCAGAGACAGTTTAACGGCTGTATTTGGCACAGTCTCCAAGTCCAGACTGTGATGGTAAAGAGGACTCCAACCAGAAGCACAGAGAGCCTACAATTTGTACCTTGGAAAGTACATTCCTTAGCAGGACTGCTAGGTGCACACTCGAGGAAGAAGTTACCTTTAACCACAGATCTAGGGTCAGACTACACTACCCTTAGATGCTTAGTCCTAACCTTAACCATTAAGGGAATTAAATGTCTGACCCTGTATGTTCGTTTAGTGCCAACTTCTACCTTCTCCTAGGGCCACAACTTCTACTTGTCCTTTCCCCCAAAATGTACCTTGAGCTGTGTTAGAATAGACTAGTCTCCTGACCTCATTCGCACCTGAAGGAAAAGCACTTCCTCCACACTCCCACTTATTCAGTCACCCTCAGGCCACCGTAATTTTCCGAACAATTACTAATTGAATTGCAGAGAATAAGACCCTTTTTATTTAATTGCCACGTTGTTTGTTTCCAAAATACACAACAGGAGTGAGAACTGGGGCACAGTGGAGTCCTATATTAAATGTGACAGGTCTCTAGGGTAATATCTTTGGTTGGTTTTAAATTCCACCCTGAGCTCTCCTCTCTGGTCCCATTCTTTCAGGAAGAAGTCACAGAAATGGGACGAGATGAACATACTGGCAACGTACCACCCGGCAGACAAGGACTACGGGATGATGAAGATCGATGAGCCTAGCACACCCTACAACAGGTGAGTTGCTCCATTCATTCTCATGAACAGGTAAGGATATAGTTACCCAGAGACGGCAAAAATTGCTTCCCAGTATTGGGAAAAGATAGAACTGTGCCGAAAAGTGTTTTGGATTCATGTTAGAGGGTAAATCCATTTGAATTCAATCACTTTTTGACAGTACCCGTTTTGATTTTAACGAAACCTTCCATAAATATTTGCCCATTGTAGAAGTATTCAAGTTTACTTTTTGGACCTGAATGCCAAAACCATTCACGAGATAAAGGTGTTAACCTGTTTTGCATACACCACCATACCATGAGAAATATTTGTCTTCATCACTGGAAAAGATAAACAGTTGAAAAATAGTTTTCTAATAAAACAAATTGACATTTTTTTTTACCTCTACGGCTCGGTGTCCCTAAACCGGGACAGCTGTTGCTCAAATTGCGATAATGTGAATAGAATGACATTGTAAACAGCCAATTCCCGGGACATAGACATGTCTTATGTGGGCAGAAAGCTTAAATTATTGTTAATCTAACTGCAGTGTCCAATTTACAGTAGCTATTACAACAACAAAAAGACTATGCTATTGTTTGAGGATAGTGCACAACAACAAAACACTTATCATGGCAACTGGTTTGATACATTCACCTCTGAAGGTAAATAATGCACTTACATTCAGTAATCTTGCTCTGATTTGTCATCTGAGGGTCCCAGAGATAAAATGTGTAGTTTGTTTGAAAAAAAATACACTTTTATATTCAAATGTAGGAACTGGGTTGCTGCTGTCTCTGGCTCCACCCCCGCCCAGCCATTTAGATGTGTGAAGGTTAGTGTCTTTTCTGTAGAGAAGCTAATGATCCATCATGTATGACATTCCTGGGAGTGTTAAAACTTACATTTTTGATTACCATAGCATGTTTGTATGTTCTCTATAGTTATGTGTTTGAAAATGTAGAAATGGACCAATTCGGCAAACTCCTGGCAGACTTTATACAAAATGTTGTGTACTGATGTTGTTCTTCACTGGATCGATCAGTCTGAAACTTTGCACACACTGCTCCCATCTTGTGGACAACATCTAAATTACACCTGTCTCAATGTGTGGCCTTTCTCTTGCATTTCAAAGATAATGGAACAAAAAATGTAAAATGCGTGTTTGTTTATATTATCTTTTACCAGATCTAATGTGTTATATTCTCCTACATTAATTTCACATTTCAACAAACTTCAGTGTTTCCTTTCAAATGGTATGAAGAATATGCATATCCTTGCTACAGGCAGTTAGATTTGGGTCATTTTAGGCGGAAATTGAAAAAGAGGGTCTGATCCTTAAGAGGATTTATAACCTTTATAAAAATGTCAATTTACGTAGATTTTTTTTCAGATTCTCATATGTTGTAGCTTAGACCCTATTTTACAGCATCTGAGGTTTTAGTGTTGTGCCCACCATCGGTTAAGACACAACATGCTTTTGAATACCGACCGGGAGTATTGGCTAGCGAAAAATACAAGCTAACTGCATAGCACTCAGAATTAAAAAGGTTTTACCAGTTATTGTTCATCCTGATCACAAGTTATTTTACATGGACGATACATTGGAGATAATATAGAACAACATGAAACATCTAAAAAGCCAGGCCTGGTATTTATAGCGGATTTAAAAAAAGGTCTTTGATAAAGTAAGACTGAATTTTATTTATAAATGCCTGGATTATTTTTTCAATTTTGGTGAGTCTCTTATAAAATGGGTAAAAGTAATATAGCAACCCCAGGTGTAAAATAGTAAATAGAGGCTACTTCTCAGAGTTTTGAATTGTCATAAGGAGTTAAACAAGGGTGTCCGCTGTCACCATATGTATTTGTAATGGCCATCAATGCTAGCTATTAAAATCAGGTCAAATAACAACATTAGAAGATTAGAAAGCCAAGGCTTAAAAACAAATGTGTCCATGTTTGCCTGTCTATTTATGGAAAAAAATTACCTGATTAACTACTTAGTCAAATCTCAGTTTACTCACTCACTTATGGCGCTGCCTATTCCTGATGATTCGTTTTTCAAATCATATGAGCAAAAAATATTTAGCTTTATCTGGGATACTAAACCAGACATGATAAAGTGTGCCTATCTATATAATGAATATGAACTGGGTGGGTTGAGATTATTAAATATAAAAGCACTAAATGTCTCTCAATACTTCACTTAGACACGTTTTACTTGAACCCTAAATGGTTCTTAAGTAGATTACTAAGAAAAGCTCATCCATTGTTTCAAAATGGCCTTTTTGTGCAGATTAATTGAAAATTAAGAATTTTTCAAAGTGTATCTCTTTTTCAAACAAGCATTGCGGAGCTGGCTACAATTTCAATTTCATCCCCCTGAAAAGAGAATAAATATTACAACAAATATTATGGATGTGCTTTTCAGCTAAAATTGTTGCATAAATGTTGAATATTTGGGCCATACAGTCATCGCAGCTCTGCAGGCATACAATCATCACAGCTCTGTTGTGAGGATACAGAATCAATAGACCATTTGTTTTGGTATTGCCCTCAGGTAGCCTGTTTCTGGTCTCAGGTTCTGGAATGGTTGAAAATGCATAACATTGATCTAAAATTGACCCTAGAAATAGTATTGTTGGGAGATCTGGAGAGACCTGGTCAGTCAGTTACTAATACTCTTAGTAAAAGTATTTATCTTCAACTCGCAATCTGTGGATTAGATTCAAATTGTATGTTAAACATCACAACATAATTTAAAGGTGTATGGTGCGTAGAAAGGTGGGATGGGCTGAGGGAAGCTGAGGGTTGGAATGTGGGAGTGGAGTTACTGGGGGGTTAGAATGACAATCAAAGATAAAAGTAAAAAAACAAGGTCAAAACAAAACAAAAAGTATGTTTGAATGACACTGACACCATGCCCAAACCGGACGCGCACAAATTAATTTTGTCCCCCCACACCAAACGCAATCACGACATGCAGATTGACATATCAAAACAAACTCTGAACCAATTACATTCATTTGGGGACAGTTCTAAAACATTAAACATTTATGGCAATTTAGCTAGCTAGCTTGCAGTTGTTAGCTAATGTGTCCTATTTAGCGAGCTAGCTTGCTGTTGCTAGCTAATTTGTCCTGGGATATAAACATTGAGTTAATATTTTACCTGAAATGCACAAGGTCCTCTACTCCGACAATTAATCCACACACAAAATGGTCAACCGAATTGTTTCTAGTCATCTCTCCTCCTTTCATGCTTCTTTTTCTTCTTTGGACTTTATATGGCGATTTGGCAACTAACTTTCATAATAAGGTGCATTACCATAACCGAAAGTTACCGGTTCATCTTTCAATCACCCACGTGGGTATATGTTCCCAAAAACCAATGAGAAGATGGCACGTGGCTATATGCTTCTAAAAGCCAATGAGGAGATGGGAGAGGCAGGACTTGCAGCCTGTTCTGCGTCACAAATAGAATCAACTTCTATTTTAGCGCCTGGCAACGCAGACACTCGTTGGCGCAATGATTGAATAACATGTATGTGTACATTTATTTTGCAATGCTCGCGCACGAGGTGCGTCTGGTTTGGGCATGGTGTGAGGGGCAGTGTTACAGGCTGACTTATATTCACATCACCAATCTGAGGTAAAAAAATGTGTAAAACCACTATGTGGTGAAAATGTGAGCTTGTGTAATCTAATAACAAATTGTTTTTAATTGTTACACACCAGATAGGTGCAGTGAAATGTGTTGTTTTACAGGGTCAGCCATAGTAGTACGGCACCTCTTGAGCACATTAGGGTCAAGTGCTTTGTTCAAGGGGCACATGGACAAGTTTTCACCTTGTCTGTTCGGGTATTCAAACCTGCGACCTTTCGGTGACTGGCCCAACTGTCCACATTAGGGAAATTGGCACAATATAAAATAATTTTAATATGTCAAAATAATTCAACGTCAGTTTAGGATGATAGAACTCACAAATTATTGCCACAATGGCATCTATTTTTCACTAATTTAACCATTTAGAGAGTTTAAATGACCAATGCAGCCATTTTTATCTCAATATCTGGGTAACAATTAAGTACCTTACTGCGATTGTTTTCAGTTGAAATGGTCAAAAAGAAACAAAAATGGGTTCTTAGCAAAGAGCAATTTCTCAAGCAAGAATTTTGCTGGGAGGGGAAAACTGTGAAAACGATCTGTTGGTTGGAGGTTTGGAACTCTTTCTTACTGGTCTTATGTCACCAGGTGCCATCCTACCAAAACGGACTTAATTGTCAGGCTGTCTTTTCAAACCACTTTTCCACTAAAAGGGCATTATCATAATTTTCACAATTGCACAGTATTATTCCAACCGCATAGTGTGGAAATGTATATAAAGTACAGGAAAATCACGTTTTTGACTGCACTGGGCGTTTTAACCCCGGGCTAAGTGCCGTGTGAACATGACTAGTGTGAGGTTGAAAAGAGATGACTCTGGATTGATCATTTTTGTACATAATATGTTCACCTTAGTTTAGAGACCTCAGTTCCTATGAAGCAGTCTTGCAGTGCAGGTTCAGTGTGTGGATGAGTTTCTGCACTGTAGGGCTCTATGATTTCCGGAATTTGGTAATTAAAATGAAAACAACTGTAAAACGTGGAATATTGCAGAATTTTCCATTTGTCTGAAATATATATATATATATATATATTTTAAATAACCAAAAGTAGTCGTAATTATTGTAGGAACCTAAATGATTTCATTTTTTTATTTATTTATTTATTTTATTTTAATTTTATCCCATTTTCTCCCCAATTTTCGTGGTATCCAATCGCTAGTAATTACTACCTTGTCTCATCGCTACAACTCCCGTACGGGCTCGGGAGAGACGAAGGTCGAAAGCCATGCGTCCTCCGAAGCACAACCCAACCAGCCGTACTGCTTCTTAACACAGCGCGCCTCCAACCCGGAAGCCAGCCGCACCAATGTGTCGGAGGAAACACCGTGTACCTGGCCCCCTTGGTTGGCGCGCACTGCGCCCGGCCCGCCACAGGAGTCGCTGGAGCGCGATGAGACAAGGATATCCCTACCGGCCAAACCCTCCCTAACCCGGACGACGCTATGCCAATTGTGCGTCGCCCCACGGACCTCCCGGTCGCGGCCGGCTGCGACAGAGCCTGGGCGCGAACCCAGAGACTCTGGTGGCGCAGTTAGCACTGCGATGCAGTGCCCTAGACCACTGCGCCACCCGGGAGGCCCTATGATTTCATAATTGTAAAATTACAGATAAGTAGGCCTAGAGAAATAATTAAGTTTTCGATTGGGGTATTTTGAGAGGGGGTCGGTCGTGCGTGGGACCCATACGTCACCTCACAACTTGGCTGTCGCTTTGAGAAACATGTCGAAGACGCTGTCTGAGAGGGCCAAGTCCTCAAAAAAACAAAACAATTTGACCCTAACCCCTAAATTCAGAGCAGAGCGATACCCAAAGGACTATTATGAGTCAGGCGATAAGCTGTTTTGCAAATTCTGTCAACATACTATTGATTGGACCTGTAAAAATACGTGTTATGACCACTTAGTCTAAAGCCCATGTGAAGAACAAGGAAAAGCACCGTGTTAGCCAGAGCATGCCTCTTCAAACGACCATTACTAGTGCAAGCGCATCAGCAGATTCAAGACGAGAATTTATTCAGGACTTTGTGGCTGTGTGCGCCGAGTCTGACATCCCCTTAGAAAAGCTAAGAAAGCTACGGCCGCTTCTAGTGAAGCATTGCGAACAGGGAGGACCGTTGCCCGAAAATGAGAGCAGCCTCGGTGTTCGACCAACATATGACTGCCGTTCTACAGAAGATCCGTGGGAAGAAGTTTGCGGTGGTTGTTGACAAGATGCAAGGGATTGCAGCGTTCTAAACATCGTCATTGGTGAGTTAACTTAACAGCCTATTAATATACCGTTGCAATAGCCTACATTTACATTCTGCAATGTGAATTGTACTCATGCAAATTGTGATATTCCAAACGACGAGCTATCGTGGTGAAATATAGGATGCATAATGTCAGCAGCTGTCTGCCTCTCCATCTAGCTAACTATCGCTGTATTCATATTGTGTTTACACGTGAAATTTAAATAACACTTATTTTGTCACAATATTATTTTAGGTTAAAACATAATTCAAGCTTTTCTTATCTTTCATTGCAGGTGTTCAAAACCAGTACTTTCTGTCATTTTCATGGACAGATGCAACTACTCAATGTTTTCCCAGCTATACTAGCCTCCCTCCACAGCAACAATCTGAACCTGAATGATGCCCGGGCAGTGGTCACAGATAATGCCTCCTACTACCTGAATGCATACAAGGAGGTTCTGAAAGGAGTGATGCTCAACAGTGTCCATGTAACCTGTCTCTGCCATGTCATCAATCTGGTGGGTGAGACCTGGCAGCACTACAAATACTTCTCTGAAGTTGCATCACTTGTGACATGGATGAGATCTGTCTTCTTCAAGAAGCCTGCCAGAAAGAGAAGATGGGTGAGCTTACTCATTATGAAGGAGTTTGTGCAGGCCAAGGCTCCTCCTGAAGCTCTGAGCCCCAGATGGAATAGCTGGTTTGAGGCAGTGAAGTACCATGCAGAGCATGTTCATCTGTACAGAGTTTTTGTTGGCAGAAAAGTCATCATCCCATGCAGTCATAAACATCCTCAGCCAGCTGGAAACAGAGGAGAATGTTGCTGCATTGTTGCCTAGATTCTTGCATTACTTTTTTTCATTTATAATGAAACCCTTAGTAGAACTCTGTACTGAAGCACTTGCCTTGATAAAAAAAATAGTGCAATGTCGTGTTGCATCATTACAAATGTACTGTTATATCTTATTAAATTGTTGACTTTTTATTAATTCACATTATTAGACACTCTTTCTGATGATAAAATGAGTGTAAATCGTAAAACACAGAATTCAGAAAAACGGAATTTGGAGAAGAAAAAAATCTGGATTTCATAGGGCCCTAGCCCTGTCTGGGTTATGAGCCCCCCCCTGCCATCTGCCAAGGCCGCTGCGTAGAAGGTCACCCCTGTGACACTGTTCTGTCCTTCTCTCCCTCCCCCTCTCACTTTACCTGACTCGTTCTCTTTTTCTCTCTCCCTCTTCCTCAGGATGGTGGAGGACGAAGGGGCGCACAGCGACTCAGAGGGCAACGTGCCCAACGTGGACGACCTGGCCTCGAAGTAAGTCAACATCGCTGACTGGATAGGTCTGGGAGAGAGGAGGATATTGTTCCTCAAAGGTTTGGAAGGTTATGACCCCTATCGAGGGCCACATCAGAATTTCAAAATTCAGCGGAGGGCCGAGAGATTTTCTGGACAATTTGTTTGTCAAAAGCAATTTGCCCACCAGTGAAAGGGCAGTTATTTTTTAAACTTATAGGTCCATTATAATTTCTACATAATTTCTATCTAGTTTTTTACTCAAACCTCCCCCGGGTCAGATTGAATGCCTATGTTTCCCACCCCTGCTATAGGAGGAGGGTAGTAATGCAGTGATCTGGGCCTTATGAGACTGAAGGTGGGGACTCTCACTATGGTTTATGGCTTGGATATACTGTATAACAGAATGTACTCTTTGTATATTATCTGGATTTTAACTATTTGAGGTCAAGGGCATTTGATGTCCCGCTGTTAACATGGAGTATAGGCCTAGATGGAATTTCGCTCTAAGGAGCCCTCTGTTGACCCTCGAACCAGTTGAGTTTACAGTAGAGGTGTAAACTGAATCACTCACTTTCTATTGATCCTTCGCTAGGTTCACTTTCTCTCTCCTCTCTTCCCCCCAGATTGGCAGCGGCAGAGGGAAAGGAACCGCGCTTCATGAGAGAGGAGGAGGAGGAGAGTAGTGATGAAGAGGAAGATGAACTAACCCCAGAGGATCAAGGTGGGCTGTCTCCCTCTTCCCCCTCTTTGTTGACCTCCTCTCATCCCTACCTTGTCTCTATTCCCATTGGGCGTCTGGCCCTGACCTTTCCCTGACCTCTCCATGTGTTGTCATGTCAAGCCCTGTGTGCTCTAATAATGGATTCTCACAGCTCAGTGGCCACGAGCACGGCCAATGGTCCAAACGGAGCTCACTCCCGGAGACTGTTCCAGTTTACTCTGGTCCATTTTGGCTCCAGACCCACATGTCTCTCTCCGCCCTTTCCCACATTTTTATCTCTGCAGTACAGGGAAAAGCAAGAGCCGAAAATATAAATTCTCCCAAAATACTGAAACGTGTGTGTGTGGTACATTGATGTCGATGTCATCACCATGTAGGTTATAGTGCTTTACTAGGTGTCCAGACAGACACGTCATAGAACTTTAATAGAATGTTCAATACCATAGAACATTGCAAATATGGTGCTTTTTTCTACCTGTAATAGCAACCTTGTATACACTACATTACCAAAAGTATGTGGACAACTGCTCATCGAACATCTCATTCCAAAATCATGGGCATTAATATGGAGTTGGTCCCCTCTTTGCTGCAGTAACAGCCTCCACTCTTCTGGGAAGGCTTTACACTAGATGTTGGAACATTGCTGCAGGGACTTGCTTCCATTCAGCCACGAGCGAGGTTGGGCGATTAGGCCTGGCTCGCAGTCTATGTTCCAATTCATCCCAAAGGTGTTCGATGGGGTTGAGGTCAGGGATCTGTGCAGGCCAGTCAAGTCCTTCCACATCGATCTCGACAAACCATTTTTGTATTAACCTCGCTTTGTGCATGGGGGCATTGTCATGCTGAAACAGGAAAGGACCTTCCCCAAACTGTTGCCACAAAGTTGGAAACACAGAATTGTCTAGAATGTCATTGTATGCTGTAGCGTTAACATTTCCCCTCACTGGAACTAAGGGGCCTAGCCTGAACCTTGAAAAACAGCCCCAGAACATTATTGGGACTATGCATTGGGGCGGGTAGCATTCTTCTGGCATCCACCAAACCCAGTTTCGTCCATCGGACTGCCAGATGGTGAAGCGTGTTTCATAACTGCAGAGAACGCGTTTCCACTGCTCCAGAGTCCAATGGTGGCGAGCTTTACCTCTCCAGCCGACGCTTGGCATTGTGCATGGTGATCTTAGGTTTGTGTGTGGCTGCTCAGCCATGGAAACCCATTTCATGAAGCTCCTGAAGAACAGTTCTGACGTTGCTTCCAGAGGCAGTTTTGAACTCAGTAGTGGGTGTTGCAACTGAGGACAGACGATTTTTATGCGCTTCAGCACTCGGCAGTCCTTTTGTGAGCTTGTGTGGCCTACCACTTCGCAGCTGAGCTGTTGTTGCTCCAAGGCGTTTCCACTTCACAATAACATCACTTTCAGTTGACTGGGGCAGCTCTAGCAGGGCAGAAATTTGACAAACTGACTTGTTGGGAATGTGGCATCCTATGACGGTGCCACGTTGGAAGTTACTGAACTCTTCAGTAAAACCATTCTACTGCTAATGTTTTGGCTATGGAGATTGCATGGCTGTGTGCTCGATTTTATACACCTGTCAGCAACGAGTGTGGCTGAAATGGATAAATCCTCTAAATTGAAGGGGTGTCCACATACTTTTGTGTGTATAGTGTATGAGACCTGGTAAAAAGCACTCATACATACTATTCATTAGAGTTAGATGGGTCATCAACTTAATATAAAATGTATTTAATATTAGATTATTTTTTAGATTTTCAAAAGTATGAGTGACCTGAATTTGAAGTAGTTATTCCCTCCAGTGTGAATCTACCAGTATAGTGGTGCCCTTGCAGGCTAGCATGCAGGACAGACCCTTTGTGCCAATCCTTTTTCCATTTGACCAACTCTCAGTAAATATGCACATCCCCCTATTTTATTTATGCTGCAAGCACCGGAATGGAGTTGGTTTAGAATTCTACCTGAATGGTGTTGCTTTAGTTTTGATCAGACATCATTTTACTTTAAAATTAGTTGGATAAAATGTGTGCTTGTAACAAACAGTGGAATTGATTGCAGTGACCTTGATGTCTAGTAGTAATTGTCTACTAAAAATAAGCCTTGCCCGCCTCTTACAGCACCGTGTGCGTCTGCAAGTCAGCTTTGAAAATGTCTCTGTGTAGCAGTAGTTTGATGCTATATGCCCTTGAATTGGAAAGCAATTATTATATTTACAGTTTTTCATTTCTGAACCATGTCCTTGAAAGTAGATTAGATTTTACTGGAACTGTTCAGCCAGGATCCTCATAAAAATAGTTTGAGGTATTCGTCCTTGAAGTGCCATTGGAGGATGAGCGTGTTAACTCTCTCCCTTCTCTTTAAACTGAAACCCCCCTTTTAGCTTTTGAACGCTCCATCTGAGCCTCCCCTAATGTAGCTCTATTGCTCTATTTTCTCCACACGGAGGAAGCATGATGTTTACACGTCTGAGTTGTGGCTCTCCTAGCCTCCCTCTGCACCACATACCCTCCGTCTTCTTTCTCTAGCTTTCTCTCTCTCTCACTCATACTCTCTCACTCAATCTCCCCCTCAGCGAAAAAGAAGCAGTTTCAAATGATGAGGAAGATGCATTACAACGAGGGCCTCAACATCAGGATGGCCAAGCAACTCATAGCTAACGAGTTGGCGGAAGAAGAGGACGAGGACGAAGAGATGAGAGACGAAACGGAGGACATCAACGTAGACTCGCCGCAAGACGGTAAGAGAAATGGGGGTACTCAAATCTTATAATGGCAGGGCATTTCACATGGTGACTAATCAGAAAAAGAAAATCGGGAGCTCTCACCAGTTAAATCCATTGATGGCGATAAAATGCTTGATTCACCAACGGTTGGTCATCGACACTGGGAGCTTTATTTTTTTTTTTGAGCAGCAAGCCGACAGCATGCTAGGTATTGATGGGTATCAACAGCCAATTCAGCACGGGCTGGAAACTATAGCGAGCCTCAATTGGCCAATTGCCCCATCATATCGCCAAGCATATGCACAATGGCTGGATCAAATCCCCGAGGTGACAAGTTAAAAATCTGTCGTTCTGCCCCTGAGCAAAGCAGTTAACCCACTGTTCCCCGGGCGCTGAAGACGTGGATGTCAATTACGGCAGCCCTCTGCACCTCCCTGATTCAGAGGGGTTGGGTTAAATGCGGAAGACACATTTCAGTTGAATGCATTCAGCTGCACAACTGACTAGGTATTTCCCTTATTTAATGTTCACCTTTCAAGTTTTTACTAGTTGTATGTACAGGATACACATGGTAAATACTCCAACTAAATGCTTACTTGCAGGTTCCTTCTTGACAATGCAACAATAAGAATAAAAACAAAGTAAATGTCTCAGAAGACATTTAATCATAACAAAGTCAATTTGATTCTTGGAGGGTTATATAAGTGTAAGCCCCACACAGAAGGTTACTGGGCCCTGATTTAGTAGGCCATCCAAATGTCAGAGGTCAAACAGTCCTCAGCAAGGGATTGGTGTGGTAAACTGTGGATAATGTTGAAAGTCTTAGTACTGGACTTAGCAATGTCAACAGTCTGAAATGAGAGCTGTTCCCACTCCTATAAGACTACTAAAATATTAGCATTTCAACCTGTTGTTTCTCTGTTAGATTTGATGTCGTATTAATTAACACTTAAGGTGATTTCACTCACATAGCTCTCTTTGGATTACAGCTCTGGATTCCTAGAGGAGGACGCGCCACCTCTCCTGTCCCGGCTTCTGAAACATTTAAGAGACACTTAGCCAGACAGTGCCGGGCCATAGAGCAGACGGACACCGCTTCACAATCTTCCCTCAAACAACCCCTGTTCATGCGTGTGTATATTTCCCAGTAACACTGAAATGCAAAGCATTTTGACCCTGCTGGTTGCTTCTCTTCATTGCCAAGAGTCCCTCACAAAAAGTTGTCATTGCCTCAAAGGAACCAGACCTCAAGGAACTGAGACCTAAAGACTGTTATTATCAGTGAGGACTCCTGCCTTGCTCGCTCGCTGCCGTCTCTGTCCCGGCTCCTCTCGAGCACCTGGCGAATGCTGTCAGAAAGAACAGCAGCACCCATTGGGTTTCTCATTGGATGAAAGTGGTGGATAATTATGCTGACGGTGGTGGAGGTAGGAGGATTTTTGTCTTGTTCCTTCTGTCCCCATACCTGTTTTTGTTTAATTATTTTATATTTTTTAACTACCACCAGAACCTTCATTGGGGAAATCTGAAACCTTGATGAGCCAGCTGCTGTTTTTTTTTCTCAATTTCCTCCTCCGTTCCGATCTTGGATTTGGTGTTATCTGGAATGGATATAGGAACGGCAGACTGCATTTTTAACCAGCCCACAGGGCATCTCGATATCTAAGGTGACCAGCATTCGACTCAGTCCTACACATATTTACACCCACTATAGGATTTGGTACAGACGCATGTGCACAGACTAATAGGAATAGCTATGTTTCCAACAACGTACCATTATCTTAATATGGCAGCTAATGTACTGACATTGACAGCTAAACCTATTTATTCTCTTGCAATAAAATTATATTCATTTATTATGTATTGCCTTGTGATAACATGCATAAGGTCATTTCACACAGGACTACTGCATATCAAAATTGATATGCAGATGGTCAGGTTTGCCATTATACTTATGGAACCCAGCTGTATTAAGCATGGCTACTAAAGCCTTGTGGCCATCAGCACTAATGCGACGTTTGCTCACTAAGCTAATGAGGGATAGCATTGGGGAAATGAACCCCAGAGAAGGTTTGTACTACTGATAAGCAGGGGTGTATTTACTAGGAACCAAACAGCTACAATAGCAAGGGATTAATCTGCACTTGTCCAATAAGAAAATATTTTTGCTATGGTGTCCACTAAGGAATACACCCCAGGACTGTGTCCAATACAATATCAATAAGACGGGGTGTGTAGGTTGAACGGCAAGATTTCTGGGATATGTACTGTAGTTGATATTATGCTCACTGACATTTTGTATGGTATTGTAGCATGTGCTTGATTAGGAACAATTAACCCCCGTTGTTGCGACCTGCTACCTTGCTGATAAAAGGAGTGATATCTGGGCAACCAAGACAGTAAGCTATTGGTGTATTGTTAATTTCTTCTATGACTTTTGAATCATAGCACCTTGATCTACATGTGAACTTTTGAGAACCACAGTCCTCCCATGATGACTAAGTTTCTCTTTTCTTTTTATGGGCACACATCAGGACATGTAGAAATGGTTATCTTTTCTTCTCAGAACTAGACTTGAGCCCTTTCGTTTCACCTGTCTTAATGGCCATAAGAGGCTATCCATTGGATTCTGTCCTTACAATCTCAAAAGCTCACTACTGGATCCTTTTGGAAAATACAACACCCACAGGAAATACTGACTGATATGACTGTTCCCACTTTGTTTTTTATTTGTTTTTATCATGTCTATGTTAAGGGAAGATTTATTGACAAAAACCAACAAGTTAATTTGAGTAATTATTTTAACTTATGAATAGCTTTTTGTAAAAAAAATAAAAGTTGTATAACATTAACTATTGGTCGATACTACAAGGCAAATGTATGTATATACATGTCTCTAAGTGAATAGGCTACGCTCAATTTTACCCGTGCAGGTCAACGGCTTGGATTCCCCTGCCTATTTGTTGTTTTGCTTAATTTTTACCATGTTTTCTTGACACATTTCAGTTGAACAACTGACTAGGTGTCCCACCCGCGTTCCCTTTCTTTACTAGGGACAGTGGACTAAGATTCTATCTCACATGATCATTTATCTGTCCCCAAATAATGGGGACTTTGGTTTTTTTGAGCTCTTAAATGTGCACGTTCTTAAAATCATAAGAATGTTTTATTTTTGTCTCACATTAAAATGTTATTTTATGAACCCATTTGCTTTTTTTTGTCTTGTTTAATGTGGCCCTTCGTTTATTATTTACTGTTTTTGAACCAGGTACCTTTTTCAGAAATGCCATGTACTTCTGTGTGGCCACTAGATAGCAGTAGTCTACAATAAATCTCACTTTCATGTTGACTGTAATAATATAAGTGGAACTGCCGAGTGTAAAGGTTTCTAGTTCTCTGGCTTCATATTCTTTAGTTTGTCATTTGCATAATAATATATTGGCAGATACAGCAGTTAAGGGTAGATTTCATATATTTAATTGAAAGTTAAATATGCACTGTGTGTACCACTAATCCTCATCACTATCTGTTACATTTTCTATATTGGCTGAATCAAGTTGTCAATAAGGTACAGTAGGAGTAGAGTACATGGGGGGGGGGAAACAAAGTCCAGCCTCTAATCCTGAAGAGAGCATTCTCATTGGTTGTTTCAAGTATCACTCACGTGCGTTTTTCATGGATCGGGAAGCAGTAGCACTTGTCTTGACACGATTATATAATATGTCGATTCAGTTTGTACTGTTTTGTGTGGAAGAAACGCCTCCCACTGGCTGCTATCACCTAGCTAGTGAAGTGTTTTTTTTTTTCCATTTTGAATTTGACTAAATTATACAATTTTTGGTATAACGTTATATTTAAGTATTTATTTTACTTGTTTATGGTTACATCGCGAGCCTATTATTAGCTAGCCAGCCATACAGGCTAGCTGGCCGAGGTCTTGTGGATTGATAGCCCAGCTAGCGTTAGCTAGTAGCGGGTAGCCAAGTCCAGGGCATACAGCAACTGCTTTTAATCCTGTTTTTACTTGTTAAAGAAAATGAAGATAACGGTGGAATTCGAGGAATGTCTCAAAGACTCTCCAAGATTCAGGTAGGCTAAGTGACCTCATCTTTGTTCTTACACGACAAGTCATGGTTTTATGACGGTACCTGCTAGGAGCATGTGTTCCGCGTCCAAAACGACCTCCGTAATCGTTTGATGCTACCACCTCACCTCAATGTAAAAGTCTGTCGTTCTGCCCCTGAACAAGGCAGTTAACCCACTGTTCATTGAATATAAGCATTTAACTGACTAGCCTAGTTAAATAAAGGTAAAAAAAGAAAGTTAAACATGGATTCCATCTTGTCTCGCATGTCGCGAATACCTGGCATAATTTTTTTTACACAGTATACAAAACAGACAAGTTTATACACATTTAAACAAATGCATAGCTTGTTAAGGCTTCACAGGCAATTTAGGATGAGCTTTGGACAACCATTTTCAAATGTATGCATTCACCATTTTTACAGCTGCAACAAGTAACTTTTTGAGCAAACCCACCAAATGTAGACACATTTATTCTCATTGAAAGCAAGCCTAAGAGACTTATGTTCTGTTCTATTTCCTGTTAATTCTGTTCTATGTGCATTATTTCAAAAAAAATATGCGGTCCCAAGATCTGTCAAACAATCTTGGTGCAAATACAATAAATTTGTTACCATTTTCAATTTGACAACACGCATCTATTTTGAATCTTGACAGTACCTGCCTGGTTAACTGAATAATAATAATAACAATAAACACTTCAGACTTTGTTAGTGACAATATTTCATTTTTCAATCCCATACCGCATTCAAATTAATATTAAAACCTCTACAGGATCCGTGGGTCCTCCGCGGGATGGTTGAGCTAAAGTAGGCTAATGGGATTAGCATGAGGTTCTTAGTAACACGAACATTTTCCAGGACGTAGACATATCTGATATTGGCAGAAAGCTTAAATTCTTGTTTATCTAACTGCACTGTCCAATTTACAGTAGCTGGTACAGTGAAAGAATACCATGCTATTGTTTGAGGAGAGTGCACAGTTATGAATTTAACGTTATTAATAAACCAATTAGGCACATTTGGGCAGTCTTGATAGAACATTTTGAACATAAATACAATGGTTCATTGGATCAGTCTAAAACTTTGCACATACACTGCTGCTATGTAGTGGCCAAAATCTAAATTGCGCCTGGGCTGGAATAATACATTATGGCCTTTCTCTTGCATTTCAAAGATGGTACAAAAAAAAGCATGATTTTTTCTTTGCATTGTCTTTTACCAGTTCTAATGTGCTATATTCTCCTGCATTCATTTCACATTTCCACAAACTTCAAAGTGTTTCTTTTCAAATGGTATCAAGAATATGCACATCCTTGCTTCAGGTCCTGATCTACCGGCAGTTAGATTTGGGTGTATCATGTTAGGTGGAAATTGAGAGAAAAAAAGGGTTAGATCCTTAAGAAGTTTTAATACGTTTAGAATTCCAGTATACTTTTGCAGGAGTTTCACGCTAATCGGCCCCACAATTGACCCTTCGCTAAGCCCCGCCCCCCTTGGTTACTGTTGCAACCTTGGACAACATTTTCCGGGGAAGCCCAATTCAACCACTAGCGAAATCCCCTCACAATTATCTCTAACGGTGTTTCTAATACACAATGAAATTGAAAACAGACTATACCCCTTGCTAAAAAGGAAACTATTGGGTATATTGTGGTGAACTATCAATTCCTTCACAGGAACCTGGGAAAATTGTTTGTAGTGTATCTTCTGAATGCTGACAGTGAATTCCGAGCCAATCAGCATGCATTCGAGGCTTTAGCTCTAACCACCTTTGGAACTAACTAGTTCTCTCAATCATATCCTGATGTTAACAGCAGATGGGAGTTGTATTCATAATAATGCTAGCTAACATACATTTTGGGAAAACAAGTTATATTAAGTGGCTAGTTAGCGTTAGCAACGTTTGGTAGTCAATGATACTGAGGGCTAGCTAACCACCTGAGGTAGCAAACAATATAACAAAAGTATAATTTAGGATTTGTAAAATACTCCCAACATTTCAGCAATCACAGAAGCAAGTTAAATTATTTAGCCATTTAAACATTTCCTTGTCTAAAAATAACTCAGTTTTTGTCATAGCCCTCACTGGCTTTCATGTGATTTAAACATGAGCTTATCCGAGATGTCGGACTTGACGACAATCGCTATCCATTGGAGCGCTGCAATTGATTGCCCAAAATTTCCACTAGATAGCACAGCCACAAAAGCAAAATTGTCTATCGTAAAAATGTATGTACAATATTTTATATTTTTGAGGAAAGATTTTAGGGTAGGGACATTCTAAGGCAGTGGTTCTTAACCTTGTTGGAGGTACTGAACCCCACCAGTTTCATATGCGCATTCACCGAACCCTTCTTAATTGGAAAAATAAAATATGATTTTTTTCAAATTCAAAACATAGGTATATATTTTACTGGTGCACAAAATGAACCGTGCATCAACATCAACACCGTGTGTTCAAAGAACAAAATCATCAAAACATGATTTTCACACAAAAACAAAAACATAATAATGAATATTTACTGCAAATCAGTGTGACTTCTGCTGTTGCCTTTGCGCGACTTCACCTTGGCAAGTGCCATTCATGTCATTTTCGCAACAAAGTCTGTTCCTTTTCTTCAGTTTTATGTCCAGCATCCTTGAAAAGCATTGCTCGCAAAGATATGTTGTAACAAACGGTATGAAAATCTCCAGAGCTTTCTTAGCAATAACAGGGTACGTTACCATTTGTTGACACCAAAACGTTGAAAGCGTTGTTGTTCTGAAGAGTTGCTGTTGAACCTGGCTCTGCTGAATTTCAATGATTTCATCGAGGTATTCATCATTGACATCTGTTGTCTCAACACTAAACGTGAACGGCTGTCTCACCCATGCTGGATATGACTCTCTTGTAGGGAAGTATCCGTCGAGAGACTTTGCAAGCTCATCTAAGTGCGTGGCAATTGCTTGCTTCAGTTCCGCGGGTACAGAAATGTCTCCGATTCCAGATACATCTTCGATCTTACTTACACAGTCGTCCAGCAGGGGAAAGTTTGCGAAGTTATCGTTCTCTGTTTGTCGTTTCCATAACGGTAGCTTTTTTTGAAAAGCCTTCAGGTTTTCCTCCGCTTCGATGATATTGACTCCACCGCCCTGCATCTTTTGATTGAGATGATTGAGAGCTGCGAAGATATCAGCCATGTACGCTAAAATGAGAATGAACTCAGAATTTTTGAAGCAATCTGCATGACAATGTTGGTGCTCTTGCAAAAACAGGGCTAATTCCACACGTACGGCAAAAACACGATTCAGCACCTGTCCCCGGGATAACCACCGAACGTTAGAATGGTACAGAAGTACCTCGAATTCAGAGCCCATTTCTTTACACAGCTCACTGAAGATGCGTTGCCTCAGAGCACTAGTTCGCACATAGTTCACGCATTCCACTACAATTTTTAATACTTCTGCCAGTTTTGGAGGCAAGGTTTTTGTTGCCAACGCATGCCTGTGCAGAATACAATGCGTAACAATGATGTGTGGTGCATCGGCTTTCACTAGCGCACCAAAACCAGACTTTCTTCCCAGCATGACTGGAGCTCCGTCCGAACAAACTGCAGAAACCATATCCCACGAAAGATTGTTGTCTTTGAAGAAGTCATCCACAAGTTTCTTCACATCGGCTGCCTTAGTTGTTGTTGTAAGAGGCTTACAAAATAAAAAATCTTCCTTTATCACGTCGTCTTTCACATAGCGCACGAATACAGCAAGCTGGCTTAGATTGGAAACGTCTGTGGTCTCGTCGAGTTGAAGGCTGAATTTTGCCGGGCTTGAAATCAGATCTGCAACTACTTGAGCCAAGATGTCTTTGCTCATGTCCTCTATTCTGTCGCTGATGGTGTCATTTGAAAGAGGAATTTGGGATAACTTAACTTCAGCCTCTTTTCCCAGCATGATATTCGCCATCTTCAACACAGCTGGTTTTATGAGTGTTTCACCAATGGTGTGTGGTTTGCCCTGCTTTGCGATCAGGTAAGCAACTTCGTACGATGCTGTGAGGATCGGTTTGTTGATGGGTACAAAGCCGAGAACAGGCAGAGTAGCCTTTTCATCGAATCTGGCTCTCTTCACCTTGAATTCAGCGAGGGTTGTGTTCTTGTATTTTCCATCTCCATGCAGCTTAAGGAAGTGTTCTCTTAGTTTTGCCGGTGCTAGACTAAAATTGCTCAACTTGGCATTGCAAATCATGCAGTTAGGACGCTGACTCCCATCACGTTCCGTTATACATGTGAATCCATATTGTACATATTCGTCCGACCACTTTCTTTTTTTGCTCGACATAGTAAGTATGAAGGGATTAAAATATTAAGAAAGTAATCACAAGACGTACCATCACGACAGTCACAAGTCGACTACTGAGCGCACCAAATTCCCTGCAGCACAGATAGGCCAAGCGATGTAGCGTGATCACCTGCAGCCAATGATGGCCAAGCGGGGTGTGTCATCACGAATCATATGAGTCGGATGTGTGTCTTGACCTCCGCCGAACCCCTGAGACTGACTCACCGAACCCCTGGGGTTCGATCAAACCCAGGTTAAGAACCACTGTTCTAAGGATTCCGGACAGCACTAACCGAGCTAGTTCGCTCAAACATTGAGATCTATTTTTGGTGTTGATTTGGAGGGGTGTGGTAACATCAAACAATTTGATTGAATAGGTTCTTGGGCATTGCCTTTCCACCAGAACAATCTACCGATTATGGATACCGTCCAACGCGGGACATGTGCTGCTATAACCTGTACAATCATTGGCCGAGTACTAATCTTGCAAGCTTCTATGTAATGCCTTACTGTTAAGATAACTGTACTTAATGTTATTAACTGTATACGTGACAGCGAGCTTCGTAGGGCTAGCTCAGTAAGTGAAAATGATTGTCCTATTAATTTCCACTGTCAGGGTCAACTCCCAGTTCTACCTGCATTGTCACCTCAGTATCACAAGCCCATATTTTCTTTGACTTGGGTCATGGGATAGGATGTTGTCATGCCAAGTGCCAACAAGGCAATATCAAGATAAACATTCAGAGAGATGTCTCAACTTGCCACCATAAAGTAGCAAGTTTTAGCTAACATTGCAGCTTGGTTCTAGGTTTTCAACAGTGTTGTCATTGTTCTTCAAAGATATAGGCAGTTGACAATTGATATCTCTCTAATATAGGCTAATGCATTGTGCTTGCTTCGAAGGAGATGTACACGTGTGCCTTGCCTGCCATTAAGGGATTGACACCTGATGTCGTCTCATTTCTAGCTTTTTTCCCGGTGCATACTCTCTTGCCCTATTGCCTAAAGTAAACTTTGCTCAAATTAAGTGTTATTTCATCCTATTGGGCTTTCCAAGCTTTGAGAAAGGGCCACCCCTCCCCTCTGTCCCCTCTCCCTCCCTCTGCGCTGAACACTATTCTTACAAAATGAGGAGCAGATGTTAGAAAGTTGTTTGCAGCAAACTTGGAAAGAGGCTTTATTTTTTCATCAAGGATCAGCTTGTGGGATGAACAAAAGCCTTCCAATCAGCTGAGCGTGAAACGATGACTGGCACAAACTCTGGCTGGCACTTGTCGTGGTGGTGGTGGCACCTGTGCTTTCGTTTGGCTCCTTCACAAGACTTGTGATTTAAAATCCCTGCCCTATCTTTCTCTTAGGCAAACTAGGCTATGTAATATGACTGTGAATCAGCTGTGAATGATGCCTACACTCCCTCATTACCTACAGTGATTCTCTTTCCACCTTCCGCAGCTTGTTTAAGGAAAGATAATAAATATTCTATGCGATGTTGCTGTGATCCCTTGAATCACAAAGCTTCTGTCATACGCCCACTGACAGTTAGACCAGGTTTCTACTGAGGGTTATCGTTTCCATTAGCCCTTAACCTCAGCACCGCTGGGGTTCATTGTGGTTAAGGATTTACCAAAGATCCTTAAACAACATACATTTTTCCCACTTTGACCACTATTGCATCACTCTCATTTTTCCATCATGTTTGAATTGGCAGAGAAGAGGACACAGAGAGAGCTGGAGAGTAATGGATGAAAACGGATGCAGACCAGCGAGGAATAACTCTGTCTCTTGACATCTGTTTCCATTTGTGTGTGGGCTTTCAACTCTGTGCCAGTGAAATTGGAGCCCCCAAATGTGGGATGTTTTTTTCCCAAGTCGGTAGGCTACACCCCACATTCCCTCCTCTCTAAGGTCTCTTTTTAGATGTAGCAAAAGTTATCATGTAGCCCTGAAACCGGTTTTCAACGACTGGTCTGGGACTCGGGTGCAAATTCTGCTGATTCTGTAGACCTACTGTAATTTGCATTACGCTATGAGATTGCTGAAATATCAACTCTAGCAGCCTATTGCTCACTGAAAGATTTTCACTACAGTTATACTGGCTCCTCTTCAAATATGCAACTTGAAATTCCCTGAAGAGTAGGCCTATCATAAGTCATCTTTTCTCTGAACTGTGGAATTTGGTTCTTATCTGTTTTACAGATTAGGCTAAACACAACGTAACTTTCCTACAAAGTCATTATTAAAGTTGTCCCCCTTCAACCACAGTACAGTGGCAATGACAGTTGGGCCTAGACTAGACAATGTGTCAGTTATGACTGACTTTGAACCACATTTAAGGCTTTAAAGAAATATATAAGCACAGTAAAAATGGTTGAGAATTTAAATAATTTTTGTGACTGTTTGGTTTTGCACCCATTCATTTCAGCCTATATCAAGCACTTGAGGTTGTCTTTCATTTAGCAATTATGGATTGTCCTTTTATGTTCTCTCTCCTCTTTACCCTGTTAAAATGCGGTGTAATTGAAAGTCATTCAGAAACCAAGCTTGGCAGAGTGCCATTTACATGATGACATTGGCCACTCGATAGTGGTAGCAATTTGTTCTGCCTCATTGATGAACCCACCGTTGGCACCTCATCACTAGCCTTGATAATGCAGAGGACAGCGCCAGATACTTTAACCTTAGTTCAAGAATGTTAATGGTGGGCTAGTCACTGGACTAACTGTAGTTAGCTTTTCAGGTTGTCAACAAGAACGTCTTTGGCTCCCTTCAGGTGATCTCATTTGCACACCCAATATAGCCTCAGCCTAATCTACGATTCCCTCGTGACTTTACGGGATACCATTAGCAATGAACACACACAACACATTTTTTAATAGGACTAATGAGCAGCTGGGACACTGAGTAGAGTAGCTTATTCATCGTTCACTAACCTTTTAAAAAGGGTGTCCTCAAGGTGGAGGTTAATGTGGATATGACTGACTTTTGGGTGCGCCTCTGGATATAGCCTACAGTTGAGTAGATCTCTTGAGACATTGTTGTCTGTCAGCCTGTTACACTATTACAAGAGGTGGATTCATGGGAATCCTCGTCAGAGAGTTCTGGGTGGGGTCAGAGGACATGGTAGTCTATTCAAGCTATCTTTGAATGTTTGATCTGCTTAAACTATTCTGTATTGGTTTGAAGTATTGTGATTCATTTTGTTGCAGAATTTTGTTTTGTTTTCTACCTGATGTACATTGAGCGTCTATATGGTCCATGTTGTTGTTTCACTCTTGAACTGGCACCCAAGTTACTGTAACTGAATCACGCTTGTGGTGTTCCCATTTAGTCGACTGGTCGATTGTTTGGTCGATCGCGATTTCTTTAGTCGCGCAGTAGCAAAAAAATATCATGGTAAACAAGACACTTGTCTGATTTGCGCTGAGTGGACTGATCCATTGTGGAGGCCATGGGGATGGCACAGTCCATCAGTCTAAGATGTGCTACTGAAATTGTATATGGTTATATTACATAACAAAAATTATATTATTTTGTAACAAATGAGCTTTCTCCCTTGTTGGATAGCGGTTGCTGTCCACAGTTTTGAAACGGACCAGCGCCCTGTTGAATTGGCGCCTTTTCCTAGACTGTGTTGCTTTGTCCAAAATAGAAACGTTAAGCAGCATATTGGGGTTGAGAACCAATAGGCAGCAGCAGAATGAGATGAGAAAACAGCCCGTGCCTTATTGTTTAAGAAAAGGGATGAAAGAGGAAACCTGAACTTAATTAGGCCTATAATCAATAGCATACCTGTTAAATGTGCCTGGCTTTATAAATCATCAATATATCTACAGAAATAAGACAGATCCTGCTTCTGTTGCCTGTTTGAGTGTTTGTTTAATAGCCTACTGATTCCGTTAACACCAATCCTCACGCAACAACATGTCAAGTAAATTATTTCACAAATTCGGCTGTTTTTAAACTTTTGTTTTGCTGTAATAAAGGCTTTATACTTTTTTTTCATTAGAACATCCTCTAGTATTATTTATAATTTATTTAGTGTTTACACTGTTCCAAATTGTCTGAAATTATATTTATTATAATAACCTATTTCAATACTTCTATAGTGTATCAATCAATTAATTAATTAATGTCATCACACAGCATACGAGTCATTCATGATTTGAAATGCTATGAAGTATTTTAGTTTTAAAAAGAAATAAAGCGAGCCTTCAATAATTTACTGAAACAATATATAAACTATTTCATTTCGGGAATTGCATTCACAAATGAGTGTGACTGTTTTTAGTCTTAGCTGTAAAAACTTTTTTTTAATCCTTTATTACAAGACTTTCTGGTATGCTTATACTTTAAGGTTTACGTTGTTCCAAACGGTCAGAGAAAATGATATTGTAATCTATACAGCACCTGTTTGGCACACATAGTATGCACTCAGCACTTGCTCCTTACCTTCTTCTTGATCTCCAGTATTTTCCACAACTAGTCACATTTATTCCACACATCTGACTTTCCCATTACCTCCTGAGCGACCTATAAATATTCCTCTGTTTCGAGTTTATTTGTCACGTCCACTGCATCCATTTTGCTGTCACGTGTTAGTGTTTAGAGTTTGTTATAACCAATTTATTGATGTGAATATGATATGCTATAAGCACGGCCTGCCCGCTTATTAGGCAAGATTGACAAGGGCGGCATTTTCTGAGCTAAATTGACCAAGACGCACCTCCAACACACACAACCTCACGTAATTCTGCCCAAAAACAATGACAATTTCTCTCAACCAGTGGCATATGGGCTTTTTAGGTGAGTGCTGATGCCACCCTTTGGTAAGCAGTGCCCACTTTGTTAAAGGCAGGGGTGCAAAATATTTTGCTTGTCCGTTCCCAGCGTGCCTCTCCAGGGTGCTGTTGGAGAGACGCATCTCTGCAGCACTCCACCAACGTTCAGTCCAAAAATTATCTAACATAAATCATGTAGCAGATATCGGAAATAGTAGAAAGAGTATGTGGACTTTTCTGTAGCATACAGGCTGGAGATAAAATGAATGACAATGTAATGACACGGACACTTTTTACATCAAGCAGGTTTCTCAGATCAAATAGCCTAACCTAAATGGTGCTCAATCCCCCCCAAAAAATGAGCTGTCATGTTAACAAAGCAACATATCCTAAAAACAGGACAGGTCAAAGTAAAATGGACAATCACAACTGTTGTCCAAGAGTTTCACGCCATTGTCATGATTAGTGGTTTCAAGTTTATCCCTAAAGTTTTTGACAAGCTGATCATATTGAAAAGAAAATACTTCTGCATTTCCCACTGTGTAAACGCATTGCAAATAGACTCGCGTTAACTCCGTCACCAGCAAAGCACCATCACACCACTTCCTCCATGCTTTCATGGTGGGAGCCACACATGCGGAGATCATTCGTTCACCTACTCTGCGTCTCACAAAGACACAGTTGATGTTGAGATGAGTCTGTTACTTGAACTCTGTGAAGCATTTATTTGGGCTGCAATTTCTGAGGCTGGTAACTCTAATGAACTTATCCTCTGCAGCAGAGGTAACTCTGGGTCTTCCGTTCCTGTGGCGGTCTTCATGAAAGCCAGTTTCATCATAGCGCTTGATGGTTTTTGCGACTACACTTGAAGAAACGTTCAAAGTAATTGACATTTTCCGGATTGACTGACCTTCATGTGTTAAAGTAATGATGCACTGTCGTTTCTCTGCTTGTTTGAGCTGTTCTTGCCATAATATGGACTTGGTCTTTTACCAAATAGGGCTATCTTCTGTATGCCACCCCTACCTTGTCACAACTTATTGGTTCAAACGCATTAAGGAAATTCCACAAATTTACTTTTAACAAGGCAGACCTGTTAATTGAAATGCATTCCAGGTGACTACCTCATGAAGATGGTTGAGAGAATGCCAAGAGTGTGCAAAGCTGTCATCAAGGCAAAGGGTGGCTACTTTGAAGAATCTCAAATATAACATATATTTTGATTTGTTTAACACTTTTTGCGTCACTACATGATTCCATATGTTATTTCATATTTTTGATATCTTCACTATTATTCTACAATGTAGAAAATAGTAAAAATAAGAAAAACCCTTGACTGAGTAGGTGTGTACAAACCTTTGACTGGTACTGTTATGGTTGTTTTATACCCTTGCGGGACCCCCCCCCCCCCCTTATCAACACATCCCCACTCTAACAATGACAGGATATACGCCACGGCACAGGGGCTCGGCCTAGTCCTGCATTTTTCAATTGAGCGTCATAGAGAAGTATGAAGAAGAAGTATGAATGTCATCATTTGCCCCTTAAACCCCACTCTCGGCTCATAAGTTCCTACAGGATATTGATGTCCTTACAAGTTGTCAGGAAGAGCCTGTGCAACACGCCATTTGATTTGGGAGATATTTTGAAGTACTACTCAGATTGGTGCCTCAGATTCACTGTGTCGGGCCCCACATAGGAGGACATTGTGTGTGTGAGTGAGACTAGGCCTAAACTTTTGAACTACCTCACTCCCACTCTAAGGCTAACACACAACTCCCTCTTGGCAAACAGCCAACAAAACTCAATTTAAGTAGCCATCGCCTTTCTCTGGAAACCCTCAATGAGTCAGTGTTCCTAATGGTTTGTACACTCGTTATGGCCATTTGATTCAGTCCGAGCCTTTGTGGTGTGGGCATAGGAAAGTAGGATGGCCGAATGTAAACAGTCTATCCAGTAGGCTATTCATCATGACTATCAAACCAATGTTTATTAGTTGCGTACACAGTTTAGCAGATGTTATAGTGGGTGCAGCGAAATGTTTGTTACTGGCTCCTAACAATGCAGTAAAATGTCAAACAAGTACACAAGCAATAATACAAAATAAAAAAATCAAATGCTAGAACGAATCCAATTAGCCCAAATAGCACTGTAACAGGAGTCCAATTTCAAGCTATACGTATATACAGTGCATTCGGAGTATTCCGACCCCTTGACTTTTTCCACATTTTGTTGCGTTACAGCCTTACTCTAAAATTGCTAGAACATAATTCTCAATCTACACAATACCCCATAATGACAAATCAAAAATAGGTTTTTAGAAATGTAAGCAAATTCATAAACTGATACCTTATTTACATGTATTCAGACCCTTTGCTATGAGACTTGAAATTGAGCTCAGGTGCATCCTGTTTCCATTGATCATCCTTGAGATGATTCTACATCTGGATCGGAGTCCACCTGTGGTAAATTCAATTGATTGGACATGATTTGGAAAGACACACACCTGTCTATATAAGGTCCCACAGTTGACAGTGCATGTCAGAACAAAAAACAAGCCATGAGGTCGAAGGAATAGTCCGTAGAGCTCCGAGACAGGATTGTGTCGATGTACAGATCTGGGGAAGTGTACAAAACATTTCTGCAGCATTGAAGGTTTCCAAGAATACAGTGGCCTCCATCATTCTTAAATGGAAGAAGTTTGGAACCACCAAGACTCTTCGTAGAGCTGGCTGCTCGGCCAAACAGCAATCGGGGAGAAAGGACCGATGGGCACTCTAACAGAGCTCCAGTTCCCCTGTGGAGATGGGAGAACCTTCCAGAAGGACAACCATTTCTGCAGCACTCCACCAATCAGGCCTTTATGGTAGAGGGGCCAGATGGAAGCCACTCCTCAGTAAAAGGCACATGACAGCCCACCTGAGTTTTGCCGAAAGGCACCTGAAGAACTCTTAAACCATGAGAAACAAGATTTTCTCGTCTGATGAAGCCAAGATTGGCCTGAATGCCAAGTGTCAGGTCTGGAAAACCAGGCATCGCTCATCACCTGGCCAATACCATCCCTACGGTGAAGCATGGTGGTGGCAGCATCATGCTGTGGCGATGTTTTTCAGCGGCAGGGACCGGGAGACCAGTCAGGATCGAGGGAAAGGTGAACAGATCAAAGTACAGAGATCCTTGATGAAAACTTGCTCCAGAGTGCTCAGGACCTCAGACTGGGGCGAAGGTTCTCCTTCCAACAAGACAACTACCCTAAGCACACAGCCAAGACAACACAGGAGTGGCTTCGGGACAAGTCTCTGAATGTCCTTGAGTGGCCCAGCCAGAGCCCGGACTTGAACCCGATTGAGCATCTCTGGAGAGACCTGAAAATACCTGTGCAGCAACTTGACAGAGCATGGACAGCTTGCAGAGAAGGATTGGAGAAACTCTCCAAATACAAGTGTGCCAAGCTTGTAGCGTCACACCCAAGAATACTTGAGGCTTTAATTGCTGCCAAAGGTGCTTCAACAAATTACTGAGTAAACAGTCTGAATACTTATTTAAATGTGGTATTTCTTTTATTTTTTTTTATCAATTGCAATCATTTCTAAAAAACAGTTTTTCCTTTGTCATTATGGGGTATTGTGTGTAGATGAGAAAAAAATAACATTCTAATCCATTTTAGAATAAGGCTGTAACGTAACAATGTTGAAAAAGTGAAGGGGTCAGAACACACCAGTGGAGGCTGGTGGGAGGATCTATTGGAGGACGGGCTCATTGTAATTGCTGGAATGGAATTAATGGAACGGAGTCAAATGTGGTTTCTATATGTTTGATATTGTTCCATTCCAGCCATTACAATGACCCTGTCCTCCTATAGCTCATCCCACCAGCCTCCTATGGAATGCACTGTAAGGCTGATTTTGTGCCAGCCAGGGTGACTCCACAGTAGTTTTGTATGAACATGGTGGGAAATGGGAGTTGGTGGTACAGAGTATAATAATGGAATCCCCACCAGATGGGCCCGGTTGATGTCCAGGATCAGTATTTCACACCTAGTCAACTGAATCTGAACTAGAGGAGCCTTACCCAAACATTGCCTTTGACCAGTGCCTTGAGGCTGCTTCTACCTCTAGGCCTACCTCCCCTCTGTAATGCTGAGTTGGCCTTCTGTTATTGATGTAGTTTTCCCAGGCCTGCCTGAAATGTGTATTCATGGGTCTGTTTCAGTCTCCCTCATACCACACAAAAGTCTGAATATAGCTTCTCACTCACAACCAAACTGCACTAAACACAGAGAAAGTTTTTCTCAATTCTTGCCTGTATTCTTGCTTTTTCATTCTGCAATAAAGAGCTGTTGGGTTAAACATGTGCTGTTGCTTCTTTTCCAAAATTGTTCTGTCTGGCCTCTTCTGAGAGGGTAATCTTAGAATTCAAATGAAACAACCCTTTATCTATCACTTTTTGACCGCAGCCCCTTTTGACTTGATCGAAACCTTCCATACATGTTTCCCCATGCTAGAAGTGGTGAGAAAGTTACTTTTTGGAACTGAATGACAAAACATTCAGGAGATGGAGGTGCTCGAAGTTGACCCATTTTGCATAACCCACTATACCATTAGACAACTGTTTATCAACAGTTTGTTATCATTTGAAAACATACAAATAGGGTTGTCAAACTTTTATTAAAAGTTGTCCAATTTAAATGTCCAGTGCACTCAACATGATTTTCTTGTGTTTTATATACTCAGTGGCCAGTTTATTACACCACCCCGTTCACGAAAATGGTTCACTCCTACAGACAGTGAGTGTCTTGCTATTTAAAGCAGGCAGACGAGCATTGAGGCATTCTGTTACTGGTCGATTGAACGTTAAATGGGCAAAACGAGTGACATAAGCGACTCTGAGTGTGGTATGATCGTTGGTGCCAGGCGTACCGGTTCCAGTATCTCAGAAACAGTCTGCCTCCTGGGCTTTACACGCACGACAGTGTCTAGGGTTTACCCAGAATGGTGCGACAAACAAAAAACATCCAGTCAGCGGTAGTCCTGTGGGCGAAAACAGCTCATTGATGAGAGGTCGAAGGAGAATGGCAAGAATCGTGCAAGCTAACCGGTGGGCCACAAACAGGGAAATAAAGGCGCAGTACAAACATGGTGTGTAGAGCGGCATCTCGGAGTGCACAACTTGTTAGTCCTCATCACGGATGGACTATTGTAGCAGACGACCACACCGGGTTCCACTCCTATCAGCTAAAAACAAGAAGCAGCAGTTCCAGTGGGCACGCGATCACCAACACAGGACAATTGAGTGGAAAACCATTGCCTTGTCCAACGAATCCCGGTTCCTGTAGCGTCATGGTGATGGCAGAGTCATCATTTGGCGTAAGCAACGTTAGTCCATGGCCCCATCCTGCTTGGTGTCAATGGCACAGGCTGGTAACGATGGTGTAATGGTGTGGGGAATGTTTTCCTGGCACACATTACGTCCCTTGATACCAATTGACCAACGTTTCCATTCCCTGAAGAATTCAGACTGTTTCATTTTCACATACATTACCAGTCAAAAGTTTGGACATATTTTATATTTGAGATTCTTCAAAGTAGCTACCCTTTGCCTTTGACAGCTTTGCACACTCTCTTGGCATTTCTCTCAACCAGCTTCACCTGGAAAGCTTTTCAGGTGTTTCTGATTTATTTAACAATGCCATGCTGGTGGCTGGTAACATTCAAATAAAACCCAGTCCGGAAAATAAGCGTAGACTGAAAAGTATTAGCACGTCATATCATAAGGGAAACGCACGGAAAATATCAGAAGTTACAAATTCGGCTTTTCCACTTCAACACCAAATATATCATACTTTGACTAAAACGATGACTTATTGACTTAAACCGTTGTGCAACATCATGGGTGAACTATGGGCATCATCTTTCAGCTGAAAATAAATTAATTTCTGCTCTTGTGGGTGTTTTTAAAGGTAAAATACATTTTTAAAACCTTGTTTGTAAGCTTTCAAATGGCATAACTCAACTGTTGTTTTTCAGTGACGAAGACATGGATGTCTCGTGGTGTGGTGGGGAACACAAAATGGGTTCACTTTTAGCACCTCTATCTCCTGAATGTTTTTGCATTCAGTTTCAGTTTCTGTCCACTTCTACCATGGGCAAACAAGTATGGAAGGTTTTGGTCAAATCAAAAGGGTTGTGGTCAAATCAAGAGGGGTGTGGTCAAAAAGTGATTGAATCCATATGGAACGACCCTGAAGAGTCTAAGCTCTTACAAAGAAAAGGTCAGCGAGTGTGCTGGTTTTGCCTGTCAGTCCCTTTCCTGTAGGGCTGATCCCAGTTAGTGGACTGGTTGATTATTTGATCGATAGGCTGTTGGTCGACCAAGGTGTTTGTTAGTCGAGCAGTAGCAAATATCATTTTTTGTTATGGCATACGAGACACTTGTCTGATTCGTGCCCATCTCAGAGAACTAATCCATTGCGGAGGCAATCCATTGCGGGGAAGAATGGGATTGTGGCTTCAATGCACGTCTCTCTCCAGACTGCGCACTCTCCCGCCAATTTGTGAATATTCATTGTTTCATAACTTCATTGTGTGTATTGTTTGCAGTTGATTGTTCGTGTCTATCAATTCCCCATTACATTTACTGTTAATTCCTATAATTTCTAATTTACAATGTTTGATTGGTTATGTTAATTTCTGTTAAATCATTCAATATATTGATATTTCAGTCTCTTACTGTTGTCATTGTCGGAGTGGACACGTTGTTTGCAGAGCGCACAACGTGTGCTACACTTGTGAGAAACAAGTTTTAGTTTATTTCATTCCATTTATGAGTTTCATCAATTTAGTCATTGTCTTTCGTTTGGAGCGCTCGTGTCAATGTTAAGTATGGACGCGCACCTAATTACGCAAAGTAAGCCTATAGGCCACCTGTCCTGCGGGCAAATGTAGGCAAATATGGCAATTAAAGTTACTTTTTAATTATGTATAATTTTCATTTAGATAGTCATTGTCATGCGGTTAACTTTTTAGGGATAGGGGGCAGCATTTTCACTTTGGATGAATAGCGTGCCCAGAGTGAACTGCCTCCTACTCTGTCCAAGATGCTAATATATGCGTATTATTATTACTATTGGATAGAAAACACTCTGAAGTTTCTAAAACTGTTTGAATGATATCTATTGAAATCCCAGTGGGATATGGATCTGTTTGCACTTCCTACACCTCCCACTAGATGTCAACAGTCTGTAGAACGTTGAATGAAGCTTCTACTGTGATGTTGAGCCGGATGGGAGCTGTTTGAGTCAGTGGTCTGGCAGAGTGCCAGGTCCTGGTCACGCGCATTCCACATGATATCGACTTGCGTTCCATTACTTCTATAGACACAAGGAATTCTCCGGTTGGAACGTTATTGAATATTTATGATAACAACATCCTAAAGATTGATTCTATACTTAGTTTGACACGTTTATTCGACCTGTAATATAACTTTTTGAAGTTTTCGTCCGAAGTTCGCCCGGACCTGCGTGAGCGTTTGGATATGTGTACTAAACGTGCTAACAAAAGTAGCTACTTGGACATAAATAATGGACATTATCGAACAAAACAACAATTTATTGTGGAACTAGGATTCCTGGGAGTGCATTCTGATGAAGATCATCAAAAGTAAGGGAATATTTATGATGTAATTTCGTATTTCTGTTGACTCCAACATGGCGGAGAAATGTTATTTCTATCTGAGCGCCGTCTCAGATTATTGCATGGTTTGCTTTTCCCGTAAAGTTTTTTTTAAATCTGACACAGCGGTTGCATTAAGAACAAGTATATCTTTAATTCTATGTAAAACATGTATTTTTCATCAAAGTTTATGATGAGTATTTCTGTTATTTGATGTGGCGCTCTGCAATTTCTCTGGATATTTTGGAGGCATTTCTGAACATGGCGCCAATGTTAACTGAGATTTGTGGATATAAATATGCACATTATCGAACAAAACATACATGTATTGTGTAACATGATGTTCTATGAGTGTCATCTGATGAAGATCATCAAAGATTAGTGATTCATTTTATCTCTATTTCTGCTTTTTGTGACTCCTATCTTTGGCTGGAAAAATGGCTGTGTTTTTTGGACTTGGCGGTGATCTAACATAATCATATGTTGTGTTTTCGCTATAAAGCATTTTTTAAATCCGACACGTTGGGTAGATTAACAAGATGTTTATCTTTCATTTGCTGTATTGGATGTGTTAATGTGTGAAAGTTACATATTTAAAAAAATATAATAATAATTGAATTTCCCGCGCTGCCTTTTCAGCGGAATGTTGTCGAGGGGTTCCGCTAGCGGAACGTGTGTCCTGGAAAGGTTAATCAGAATTCTGAGATACGAAGATCATTAAGTGAAATAACTTACACAAAAAATGTCCATATGAAAACCATAACTAGCAGGCAGATTGGGTAGACATGGTAAGATAAATTGGCATTCCACATGTGAATGGTTGCCGACTCCTTGTGTGGCCTATTACCGGCAACTTCAGGAGAGAAATGTCAGAATCTGCAAAAGCCAGCAGGACGAGGATGGTCAGGTTGTTTTTTTTCTTCTGGTTATCTTGATCTCTGGCTCCCTCTTGAGTCAATAGTGTCTTATTTCATCAATCGGTGCACTTAAAGCATCAGACAAGCTCAATGCATATAGTTGATTTTATTAAAACACATTGGGTGTGTCTATATATGGAAAAATACAAAACATTTCGACCAACTGATTGGTTCGAAAGAGCAGCTGACTTTCGTTAAGCCAGGATTTGTTTTAGTCAGGGACATCCCTACTTTCTTGTTTCCCTGGCATGGATTGCGAAATGGTAGTAGATTTGGACCCTATTACCTCTTCAGAAGACTCCCTGTGTGCCTTTTTGTTAGCTAGATGTCTTTATTTTTAGATCGCGGGAGACCGATACCTGTATTTGGTCCAAGATCCCTTTGAGAGGAAAACAGGACACCTCTATCTCCCTAGTGTTGCTTTCATCAGCGTGAGTTCTCGTGTTGCTGGGATGGAAGCTGGACATTTTAAAGCCATTATGAAATGCAGTACAACAATTAAGACCAGCTTGTGCAAGTTAAAACCACCAATAATCAGTCTGTTACAAGGATCCTTACTAATCAACAATATTCTTCAAGTGTGCGTCCAATTTCATTATTCAGCACTAATCTTGTTGCATAGTTTCCTTTCATGCGCCTCCTATTTAAAGGATGTCTAGCTCTACAGACCTGTATCTGTAGACCAATGCATTGTTACGATTGGATATCCTTTTGTCTAGGCTGTATTTCACATGGTTTCTTTGTGCTCTTCTCAGTTTTAGTGGATATGATTAACACGCCTGTATCACCAATGGGGTCTTGCTCAGAGTGAAATATCGAATACATTTTCATGCCTGTAAATGTTCTTCAGCTTGTTTTTGGTCTTTCAGTGTTTGGAAGTATTCAGGAAATGTCGCTGGGAAGATCCTGATTGGCAAGGAGCATGAACATGATTTGCATGGTCAATGAGTAGCCTAGATGTTTCCTTCACCCTCCTCTGTAAATCCTAAAGTCTCCCTCCGGTGTCATGGCGTCTGCTGCAGTCTAGAGATTCAGTAGCCTATAGATTTTGGTCAGCAAAAACGTCATTGCGTTGCTATTATTCCTATTGTTCCATTTTGCCCTCTCACAGTTAACTTTTGACAAAGAAGCGAATCAAATGTTCTTGTTAGTTTTGTTGCTCTAACGCCACTATCAGTACTGCAGGAACTTGAGAGAACACTTGGAGGTTGGTTATCTCAAGGCTCAGTAAAATCCTGCTCTTTTCTTTCATTCTAATCAGTCTGCTTTGTTTTAGAATGGTTCAAGGACATTGTACTGTAAACATTGAATTTGGAGTGTCCTTGCTGAAAGGAGAAGTTCACTTTATTTGAACCAAATCTGTATTTTGGATGTCTATTGAACAAAAATATGAACCCAACATGTGAAGTGTAGGTCCCATGTTTCATAAGCTGAATTAAAATATACCAGAAATATTGGTGTTTTGTGTCATTTTCTTATTGAAAAACCAATGATGGTCCCATTAACCGCAAACCAGATGGGATGGCGTATCACTGCAGAATGCTGTGGTATCCATGCTGGTTAAGTGTGCCTTGAATTGTCAATAAATCACAGTCAGTGTCACCAGCAAAGCAACCCCACACCACCAGACCTCCACCTCCATGCTTCACGGTGGGAACAACACATGCGAAGATTATCCGATCATCTACTCTGCGTCTCACAAAGACACAGCAGTTGGAACTAAAAATGTCAAATCTGGACAGATTTCCACCGGTCTAATGTCCATTACTCGTGTTTCTTGGCCCAAGCAAGTCTCTTCTTATTATTGGTGTCCTTTAGTAGTGGTTTCTTTGCAGCAATTGACCATGAAGGCCTGATTCACGCAGTCTCCTGAACAGTTGATGTTGAGATGTGTCTGTTACTTGAACTCTGTGATGCATTTATTTGGGCTCCAATTTCTGAGCCTGGTAACTCTAACGTATCCTCTGCAGCAGAGGCAACTCTGGGTCTTCCTTTCCTGTGGTGGTCTTCATGAGAGCCCGTTTCATCATAGCGTTTGATGGTTTTTGCGACTGCACTTGAAGAAACGTTCAAAGTTCTTGACATTTTCCAGATTGACTGACCTTCATGTCTTCAAGTAATAATGGACTGCTGTTTCTCTTTGCTTGTTTGAGCTGTTCTTTCCATAATATGGACTTGGTCTTTTACCAAATAGGGCTATCTTCTGTATGCCACCCCTACCTTGTCACAACACAACTGATTGACTCAAATGCATTAAGAAGGACAGAAATTCCACTAATTTACTTTTATCAATGGCACACCTGTTAATTGAAATGCATTGCAGGTGATTACCCCATGAAGCTGGTTGAGAGAATGCCAAGAGTTTGCAAAGCTGTCATCAAGTCAAAGGGTGGCTACTTGGAAGAATCTCAAATATAAAATATATTTGGAGTTAACACTGTTTTGGTTACTACATGATTCCATATGTGTTATTTCATATTTTTGATTTCTTCACTATTATTCTACAATGTAGAAAATAGTAAAAATAAAGAAAACCCTTGAATGAGTAGGTGTGTCCAAACTTTTGATTGGTAGTGTGTATGTCTCTGAGCTTTGCACACTTGAATTTTGCAATATTTGCCCATTTTATTATTTTTCAAGCTCTGTAAAGTTGGTTGTTGATCATTGCTAGACAGCCATTTTCAAGTCTTGACATAGATGTTCAAGCATATTTAAGTCAAAACTGTTACTAGGCCACTCAGGAACATTCAATGCAGTCTTGGTAAGCAGGTCCAGTATAGATTTGGCCTTGTGTTTTAGGCTATTGCCTTGTTGAAATGTGAATTTGTCTCTGTGTCTGTTGCAAAGCAGACTGAACCAGGTTTTCCTATAGGATTTTACCTGAGCTTAGCTCCATTCCATTTCTTTGTATCCAGTAAAACTCCCCAGTCCTTGCCGATGACAAGCATACCCATAACACTATGCAGCCACCACCATGCTTGACAATATGAAGTGGTACTCCGTTGTGTTGGATTTGCCACAAACATAACACTTTGTATTCAGGACAAAAAATTGTATTACATTAGTGCCTTGTTACATTAGTGCCTTTATTACATTAGTGCCTTGTTGCCAGCAGGATGCATGTTTTGGAATATTTTTATTCTGAACAGTTTCTTTCTTTTCATTTCTGTCAGTAGTGTCAGTTAGTATTGTGGAGTAACTGCAATGTTGTTGATTCATCCTCAGTGTTCGCATATCACACCCATTAAAGATATACTTCTCCTTAATGCAACCGCTGTGTCAGATTTCAAAAAAGCTTTACGGGAAAGCATACCATGCAATAATCTGAGTACAGCGCTCAGGCTCAAAACAAGCCATACAGATACCCGCCATGTTGTGGAGTCAACAGAAGTCAGAAATGGCATTATATATATTCACTTACCTTTGATGATCTTCATCGGACTGCATTCCCAGGAATCCCAGTTCCACAATAAATGTTTGTTTTGTTCGATAAAGTCCATCATTTATGTCCAAATACCTCCTTTTTGTACGCGTGTTTAGTTCACAAATCCAAATTCATGAGGCGCAGGCACTTAGTCCAGACGAAAAGTAAAAAAAAATCCATTACAGTTCGTAGAAACATGTCAAATGATGTATAGAATCAATCTTTAGGATGTTTTTATCATAAATCTTCAATAATATTCCAACCGGACAATTCTTTTGTCTTTAGAAATGAAAAGGAACGCAGCTCACTCTCACGGCCGCGCTCATGGCATTCTGCCAGACCTCTTATTCAAACAGCTCTTATTCGCTCCCCCTTCACAGTAGAAGCCTGAAACAAGGTTCTTAAGACTGTTGCCATCTAGTGGAAGCCTTAGGAAGTGCAATCGGACCAAATTTTACACTATTTTGGGTAGGCAAAGACTTGAAAACCTACAAACCTCAGATTTCCCACTTCCTGGTTGGATTTTTTTCTCAGGTTTTTGCCTGCCATATGAGTTCTGTTATACTCACAGACATCATTCAAACAGTTTTAGAAACTTCAGAGTGTTTTCTATCCAAATCTACTAATAATATGCATATCTTAGCTTCTGGGCCTGAGTAGCAGGCAGTTTACTCTGGGCACGCTATTCATCCAAGCTACTCAATACTGCCCCCCAGACATAAGAAGTTAAACTCGTAACTTTAAAAGAAATCATCCTTGGCGTGAGTGGTTTCCTTGCTTTCCGGCAACTTAGTCAGGAAGGACCCCCGCATCTTTGTAGTGACTTGGTGTATGGATACACCATCCGAAGCCTAATTAGTTAACTAATTATCTTCACAATGTCTGCTTTTTTATTTTTTCCCATCTACCATTCGTGCCCTAGTCTTTGTGGTTGAATCTGTGCATGAAATTCACTACTCGACTGAGGGACCTTACATATTAGGGGTGTGAACGTTTAAACGACATTGGGGTCGTTAACGTTTAGAAAAAATCAGTAACTGAAAAATTATCAAATCAAAATTAGTCACATTGCAGTTATCACAAAACTACCACTAACAGGCCCCGATGTATCATCATAAAGGGATACATTGAAATTATACAAATACCTAATACAATAAAAGATATGCGTCTTTCAAATGATTTGCGACGGATATAAAGAGCTCTGCTAGGGCTGGGTGATATATCAATAATTATCACTACTTCCCTCTAACGATATAAAAACGTTTAGATTCATTTTCGATAATGTCGATATAGAATAATTAGGTACAGCAGTCCATTTCACCACTGTGACGCAGCAGGAACGTGCGGAGAAGTGACAATATGCACGTGGAGAAGTATACGCCCACTAAAAACCACTTAGCACCTCGAGTGATGGAGTAGCCACTATTAACCACGAAAAATGAGTAATGTCGGCGATAACAGTGGCAGTGATAGCCATGGAGAAGGAGCAGCTTCCAACAAAGAAATGATTGATAAAAAGGGTTAAACTGTTTCAGTCATTTGGAATTGTGCTGTAGACAGGTGGCTACGAAGTCTGATAATACGACAAACCTTTTTCAACATCTGAAGCAAAATCACTCTTTTCACATGCAGGAAGTTTGAGTTTGCGCCACGGCATTGATAAACGCCCCTCAAGCACCAGCCAATCTAGAGATGTTTGCCCGAAGCAGTCAACGCTGACAGCGTTTATGCCCTACAAGCAAACATTGAAAAGACAAAGACATCACAAATGCTATTATGCATTGCTAAGGACCAATTAGCACAGTCGAAAAGGAAGGTTTCAAGAGGCTTATCAATTCAATTGACCCCAGGTACGTGCTCCCTGGCCGCAAACATGGAACAATTTTCCTTCGAGTATAATTTTATGTGTAGCTCTCATAATAAAAAAATGTAACCTTTATTTAACTAGGCAAGTCAGTTAAGAACAACTTCTATTTACAATGATGGCCTATCGGGGAACAGTGGGTTAACTGCCTTGTTCAGGGGTAGAATGACAGAATTTTACCTTGTCAGCTCGGGGATTCGATCTAGCAACCTTTCGGTTACTGGACCAACGCTCTAACCACGGTTTGTTCAGGCATTCTTGAGTTTGACGCAGATATGCACCTTTTTAAACATTATTTGATCAATATTGCGATAATTATATATATATTTATATATATATATAGATATCGTGATAACTTATTTGCCATATCGCCCAGCCCTAGGCTCCGCACATCTTTAACATTTGGAAAAATGGCAGTGTGACAGGGAAGCGACAGCAACGAAATAGGCTACTTTGAGAAGGTGATGAAATAGACATTTTGCAAGGTGGAATTGCGCTACAGTGGCAGTACATGTGCAATACTGAAAGGAACAACCCAACCCGTTGCTGGCACAGTGCAATAAGGGACAGAGTGAGTAAATCACAGTGCTGATTAACAAAATTATTGCAGTTGATATGCAGCCATGGTCAATGGTCAATAGAGGATGTCTGTTTCAATAGCATAATGGCATATCTAGAACCAGACTACAAGATGCCATGTTGTAAAACTGTGATGGCCCTGATGGAGAAATTGTGCAATGATTGCTCTGCAAGTACAAAGCGCAAGCTCTCAAACCCCATCCGTGGGCAGCAGGTAGCCTAGTGGTTAAGCGCGTTGGGCGAGTAACCGAAAGGTCACTGGTTCGAATCCCCAAACCTACTAGGTGAGTTGGTGGGGGACATCATTAAGGTGAGCGCCGTCTGGTAGGGTTTTGTCTAGGTACCACAGCCACAAATTCAAAAGTGGCTATATCGGGGAAAAAATGCTTAAACACTTTTTTTTTTAGGTTAGCGTAAATCATATAGTTAGCAGTGTGGTTAGATTTAAAAACACATTTAAAGAGGAGAAATTGTAGAAATGGGCAGGATTTGTGGCTGCAGTAACTAGTGATGACCGGTAGGTAGATAGCCAGGACTGCGTTAGATTCAACTGCATTGCCCCCTCACGGTCAAATGCAGAACCACATCTGAATTGTGAATTCACATAATTTGTGTTTATTTTTTTAACATTTAAATCAGTGGTAACCAACCTTTTCTGAGTCAAGATCACTGAGTCAAAATGCAAGCCTACATCTACCGCACAGATTATTTTTTTTTTGAACGTGACTTGAACATGAAAAAATGTAAGCCTATGCAACATTAACCTATTAAAAACCGTTCTGTAGCAATGAGGTTTGTAGTAGGCTATGTGTCCAATATATTGTCACTGCATGCTTAATTTGCCCTGACAATATTAGTCTCAGACCATTTTGAAATTATATTTCAACATTTTAGTTATATGATCATGCTGGTAATCGATCATTTGTTGTATTCTTTGTGAGGCACAGCTGAGTGGGCATATTAAATAGATTTTTTTATGGCCTGCATCTGATGGGGAGTGAGAGAGCAGCGGTGTGGCTGCCTCTCACCTGACTCACCTGACTCACCGTCCTTCCGCTCTCCCTCCCTCCGCAGAGAAAAGGGGACACAGTGTTACAGCTGATGGTGAAACTCAAGTCGTGCTGCATTATTTCTGCCTCATGCACCAATTCATGTTGTTAATTCGATGTCCAGATAAAGTGAAATATTACTCGATATAAAAAGAGACAAGCCGCTAATAATAACGCAAGCTTCTCTAAACACTTTGCTACACTCATTCATTGCAGCTGCAGTGCTGGTTGTAGCATGGGTCGAAGTAGGGAGAACACATATTTTATGGCTTATAAAAGTGTTGAGAGTGCTGAATAACTTAAACAGCAGTTTGCTGTATTCATTCAGTCTCTCTCTAGTCATGGTTTTATATGTTTTGAAATCTTACAGTATCAATTTTTCTGCGCGCTTGAGGCTTCTTTTTACAGTCTATGGCTCGAGGAAACTGCAGACACGGTGATCTGAGCTATCTGATTGGCCAGCGGTAGGCATGTAGGTGCACTTGATTTTGCTCTCTGGGCCTGCCAGGTAAGCGCAGTTCTACCTTCAGACACATGAAATGGTTCAAATGGAAACACTATGCCTTTCTGGCGCTAGGGCTGCTGAATCAAGTGCACCTATCACCAACAGCACAAGAAAAAAAAAAGACAGATGTCTTAGTGTGGAAATGATAAGAAATGAGTGAAGGAAATTGATAAATGCTGAAAATTTATTTTGGGTTGAAGTTTGATTGAACAGTATAAAACAGATAAAGTCCCATTTGGGTTTTGAAAATGTGTCTTTGGCTTTGATACTCTGATCGGTTAGAAATGATCCAATCACTGATGACTTTGTTTTGTACAACACCCCTCATTTTGACATCGCCACAAACGACTTCAATGATGGCAATATCAGACTGAAGTACACTATATATACACAAGTAAGCAGTTCTGTTTTTGTTTCATCAGACCAGAGGACATTTCTCCAAAATGTACGATCTTTGTCCCATGTGTAGTTGCAAACCGTAGTCTGGCTTTTTTATGGCGGTTTTGGAGCAGTGGCTTCTTCCTTGCTGAGCTGCCTTTCAGGTTATGTCGATATAGGACTCGTTTTACTGTGGATATAGATACTTTTGTACCCGTTTCCTCCATCTTCACAAGGTCCTTTGCTGTTGTTCTTGGATTTATTTGCACTTGTTGATTAGGGGCTCGTAAGTAAGCATTTCACTATACCTGTTGTATTCGGCGCAGGTGACTAATACAATTTGATTTGATTTTGATTTGAGTTTTTGTCACAACCCGGCTCGTGGGAAGTGACAAAGAGCTCTTATAGGACCAGGGCACAAATAATAATAATCAATAATTTTCCTCTTTATTTATCCATCAAAAATGTTGAATAACTCACCACAGGTTAATGAGAAGGGTGTGCTTGAAAGGATGCACATAACTCTGCAATGTTGTATTGGAGAGTCTCAGTTGACCTTGTTAATGCAGACAGAGCAGAGCTCCAATTTCTTAATCATAGCCTCAATTTTGTCCCGCACATTGAATATAGTTGCGGAGAGTCCCTGTAATCCTAGATTCAGATCATTCAGGAGAGAAAAAACATCACCCAGATAGGCCAGTCGTGTGAGAAACTCATCATCATGCAAGCGGTCAGACAAGTGAAAATTATGGTCAGTAAAGAAAACTTTAAGCTCGTCTCTCAATTAAAAAAATGTGTCAATACTTTGCCCCTTGATAACCAGTGCACTTCTGTATGTTGTAAAAGCGTTACATGGTCGCTGCCCATATCATTGCGTAGTGCAGATTTTCTTTGATAAAATCCATTTTTATAGCCTAAAACGAAACATTTTGTAAACGTTTGTGTCATGATTTCCATCTCTATCAACTTTTTACGGAGCATTCGACCTAATTACATACAGTAAACAATCGTTTATCTAGTCATGGTTGGTTTCATTGCAATCCTCTGGATGTTTGCAACACAGCCAGACTTGATTGTTTTTTTTGTGGGGAGTATTGACCGAAGTGAACTGATTTGAAGACAACGAGCAATGACATCTTTGCGCACCAATAATATTGGCGAAGCTTTGTTGATTGACTGTATTTCTGCCCAATGACCACTGATCTTCTTGAAATCTTCTTGTCCTCCCGGGTGGCGCAGTGGTCTAGGGCACTGCATCGCAGTGCTAGCTGCGCCACCAGAGTCTCTGGGTTCACGCCCAGGCTCTGTCGCAGCCGGCCGCAACCGGGAGGTCCGTGGGGCGACGCACAATTGGCATAGCGTCGTCCGGGTTAGGGAGGGTTTGGCCGGTAGGGATATCCTTGTCTCAGTATGTAAATGTAATAAAATGTATGCACTCTACTGTAAGTCGCTCTGGATAAGAGCGTCTGCTAAATGACTAAAATGTAAATGTAAATGTAAATCTAGCTGGGTAGATAGCCAATGAGCTGAGGTAAAGGCCAGTATGTGATGGTTATTGGTTGGACTACCATCCCATGTTTGTGAACGCACGCGTAACGAACTTCATTCGCCATTGACCATCGGACTAGTTGCAGTAACGCTCTTTACGCACGGCATTGTTTGGAAAGTGTTATTTCAACGATTTCATTGAAGACATCATGGCGAATAAATCCGGAAAAGCTAAGTCCAAGTCTAAATATACAGATTTGCACCAGATTATAGACGAAATTGATCGAGAAAGTGAGACAGAATTTTTGTTTGAAGAATCTTTGAGTGAATACAGTTATGATTCCAACATTGAGGAGCTTTTTCTGCAAGGACAGGACGCAATTCTGGACCGGTAAGTGCTAATGCCGTTGTTTGAAATATCATTTTTTTTTTTTTTTTTTTTTTTGCAAATTTGCCATTTGCAATGAAATGTGTGATGAAATGTGTAAAGTTACACATTGGCTATACATAGTGTGTGTATTTATGTGTACGACCCATAACCTGTGTGTGTGTTTTGCTTGTTTGTTTGTTTGTATGTTTGGGTGTGTGTGTGTGTATGTATGTATGTATGTATGTATGTACGTGTATGTATATATATATATATATATATATATATATATATATATATATATATATATATATATTCCATGTCAGATATATATATTTTCCATTTTTTATTCAAATGTAATGGAGTAGAACAGCAAACACACACATGGCCACTGCGCCTGCTACTCCTCTCCATTTCCATATGAAATAGCCATTGGGTGCTGTTGGGGGGAGGGCAGGCCCACAACAATGGCCAGAGTTGAATGGAACAGCACTTCACCTTAGTGACTGTTCCCTCTGCTCTATACAATACATATGTTTATTTTATGTGATGATAAAAGGCTCATACAATACAAATATATATATTTTTAAAATTTATAATTTTTTTTGTGTGTTAGAATTGCTTTTTGATATGTTGTATATAGTTATTTGCACTGTTGTATATAGTTATATATCATTTCACCAATTCGGCCACTTGGGTACATTTGGGCAACTTGTGTGGGACACCTGGGTGACTTCATTGCTAAATGTCATGTAGCTCACCCATTCCTGAAGTTATCAGTCTAAAACTTTGCACAACTACAGTTGCCCTCTTGTGTTCTCCATCTAAATTGTCCCCAGCATCCTATCTGACTGTTTGGCTATTCCAGTACATGTGAAAGATGATGCTACAACAATAAAAAACGTATGTTTATTTCCTTGTATTTTCTTCTACCAGATCTATTGTGTTATATTCTCCTACATTCAATTAACATTTCCACAAACTTCAGAATGTTTCCTTTCAAATGATACAAAGAATATGCATATCCTTGCTTCTGGGCATGAGCTACAGGCAGTTAGATTAGGGTATGTCTTCAGGTGGAAATTGAGAACAAGGGATGCAGCCATAAGAGGTTTTAATGTGATTGGATGTTAATTATTTGGCTAAGCTGTATTTGACATTGTGTTGTTATTTCGTGGACACTAGATGGTTTAATTTTATTTTTGGCAGTGAAACGAGGTTACTCAGTCGAGAAAACCCCCCCACCCAAATCTATAGCCCCGTAAAAAAAGAACATTTGAATCACATTTTTATTTGGTGTATCCCCGACGGCATTGCTCGTACCCCAGTTTTGGAATACCTGTTCTAGAAGATTCTGTGCTTCCAAATTTGGGGCAACAGTTTGGGGAAGGCCCTTTTTTGTTTCAGCATGACAATGCCTCCGTGCACAAAGCGAGATCCATACAGAAATGGTTTGTCGAGATCAGTGTGGAAGAACTTGACTGGCCTGCACAGAGACGTGACCTTAACCCCATCAACCACCTTTGGGATGAATTGGAACGCTGACTGCGAGCCAAGCTTAATCGCCCAACATCCATGCCCAACCTCACTAATGCTCTTGTGGCTGAATCGAAGCAAGTCCCTTCAGCAATGTTCCAATATCCTAGAGCAGCGTTTCCCAAACTCAGTCCTCGGGACCCACGTTTTGGGTTTTGCTACACAGCTGATTCAAATTATCAAAGCTTGACGATTAGTTGATTATTTGAGTCAGCTGTGTAGTGCTAGGGCAAAAAACAAAACGTGCACCCCTTGGGGGTTTGGGAAACCCTGTCCTAGAGATGAGCATTCCCAGAAGAGTGGAGGCTGTTATAGCAGCAAAGGGAGGACCAACTCTCTATCAATGCCCATGAGTTTGGATTGAGATGTTCGACAAGCAGGTGTCCACATACAGTGGAAGAATTCAGTCTGAGTTGTCAGTCAACCGTCAAATATCTTCATACCGTAAAAATTTGCCAAAATATTGCCATATGATATTTTGGTCATCCCTTATCTGTAAGTTTTATAGGCTAGTGGTAATAGTAGCAGCAGCTTAAGTGGTAGGTAGCAGTAGTTTGGGAAACCTCCCCCCCAAAATTTGGGGGGATTGTAAAAATGTTCACTGTAAACTTAAACGACTAAAAATGATATAAAGTATGTAGAAAAGATAATGTAGCTAAATATTTTCAGTAAGATCATCTTCGAGAACTAGCAATCACCAAAATAAAAACTGATCGGAGAGAATCTAAAATTCTCAAAATGATATGGCATGGTGCCCATTGATTTTATGTTTGCGTCACTCAGATGGCATAAGAACACGGCATAAGCCATGGCAAAATGTGTAGAATTGCAGGAAATTTGCCTTCAAACAGCAAAACATTTCTGAGGCAAAAAAAAAGTCTTAGAGGAAACACTGGCCATGTCCAAATACCCATACTTGCGTAATAAATTGTAGGTAATTTGAAAATCATGTATACTTTAAATGCCCGGATGTCATACTTATTTCGGCTTTGACAACAGCTTTTCAATTAGATTTGGGGATGTGCTACCGAGATCAACGAATGGCGGGGAACAACGTAATCGCGCATGACACATTCTCAGTATGCGGAAATAGAATGTGTTATGTGAATTTTCAAAATCGAGTGGTTTAAATGCCAGGATGGTATACTAATGTTGTCTCTTCATCTCGTAAAATTCGATGCACACTTTTCCACAATGCATTGGAAGAGTTGGGCTGCGTGTGATAGGCCCTAGTTCTCTTCAAGTAGCCAAACAACTACTATGCTACTTAATTGGGAAGACGCTGAATAGTGAAGCTTCTGCGGTGGTGTTCAAATGTAGGCTAACATGCTGACCAGACCGGACACGTCGCGTGCGCGAGCGTCGCAAAATAAATGTAGAAATCCATGTTATTCAATTATTGCACCCACACTGCTTGCGCGCGCCAACGAGCGTCTGCTAAAATAGAAGTCGTTCCTATTTCTGACGCAGATCGCGCTGAAAGTCATCTCCTCATTGGTTTATAGAAGCAGGTACCCATGTGCCATCTCCTCATTGGTTATACCCACGTGGGTGATTGAGAGACCAACTTTGTTGCCGGTTGTCGTGGTAATACAATGAAAGTTTAGATGCGATCACCATATAAGTTCAAAGATGAAAAAGCCTGGAAGGAGGAGAGATGACTAGAAACGATTCGGTTGGCTGTTTTATGTGTGGATTAATTGTCGGAGTAGAGGTCCTTGTGCATTTCAAGTAAAATAACAACTCAATGTTTATATCCCAGGACAAATTAGCTAGCAACAGCAAGCTAGCTAAATAGGACAAATTAACGCTAGCTAGCTAAATTGCCATACATGTTTAATGCTTTTCGACCTGTCCCCAAATGAATGTCATTGGTTCAGAGTTAGTTTTGATATTTTAACCTGCGTGTCGTGATCGCGTTTGGTGTGGGGGGGCAAAATAAATGAATGCACGATAGCGCACGATGGCGCAGCCGGTTTGGGTTCCGTGTAAGTCGTTTTTGTTCTCCTTAAAATAATCACAAGTATTGCATCGTAGGCTATATCTTTAAAAAAAATTGGATTTCTGTTTTCTCATTGAAAAGTGTTTCTTGTTCTCTTGGCCTTCGTCAGAGCTTTTAAACTATACTGCACAAAAATAAAAACACAACATGCAACAATGTCAATGATTTTACTGAGTTACAGTTCATATAAGGAAATCAGTAATTTGAAATAAATTCATTATGCCACAATCTATGGATTTCACATGACTGGGCCCAACCACTTGGGAGCCAGGCCCACTCACTGTGGAGCAAGGCCCAGCCAATCAGAATTAGTTTTTCCCCACAAAAGGGATTTATTACAGACAGAAATACTCCTCAGTTTCATTGATTGTGATAGTCTGCATATAACCAGCCTGAGTAGGCCTATAATTTAATCCCTATTATTTTCAGAGAAATTAATCGATTTGGAAATGAGCTATTTTCAAGCTGGTTAATGCGATGCATGTCTGTTGAATTTGGGAAAATCCACCTTCAATCGGCGCTGACCTTCCTACTGAACCAGTAATGAGCCGCTACTGCGTTCCAGCCGTGGCATACTGCATACTTTTTACTAAACACTACTAGCAAAATAGTATACGATGACTACATGGTATGCAGTTTAAGTACAGTGTGTACAGTTGAAGTCAGAAGTTTACATACACTTAGGTTGGCGTCATTAAAACTAGTTTTTCAACCACTCCACAAATTTCTTGTTAACAAACTATAGTTTTGGCAAGTCGGTTAGGACATCTACTTTGTGCATGACACAAGTAATTTTCCAACAATTGTTTACAGACAGATTATTTCACTATAATGCACTGTATCACAATTCCAGTGGGTCAGAAGTTTGCATACACTAAATTGACTGTGCCTTTAACCTCTCTAGGCTAGATGGGATGCTACCGTCCCACTTGACCAACATCCAGTGAAAGTGCAGGGTGCCAAATTCAAACGACAGAATTGTAAATATTTAACATTCTTGAAAATACACATGCAATATGTCAAAATAAAGCTTAACTTCTTGTTAATCCAGCCACTGTGTCAGATTTCAAAAAGGCTTTACGGCAAAAGCAAACCATGCGATTATCTGAGGACAGCACCCCATCAAACAAACACAGACAATCATATTTCATCCCGCCAGGCGCGACACAAAACTCAGAAATAACGATATAATTCATGCCTTACCTTTGAAGAGCTTCTTCTTTTGGCACTCCAATATGTCCCATAAACATCACAAATGGTCCTTTTGTTCGATTAATTCTGTCATTATATCTCCAAAATGTCCATTTATTTGGCGCGTTTGATCCAGGAAAACACTGGTTCCAACTCGCGCAATATGACTACAAAATATCTAATAAGTTACCTGTAATCTTTGTCCAAACATTTCAAACAACTTTAGGTATTTTTTTACGTAAATAATCAATCAAATTTAAGATGGGATAAACTGCGTTCAATAGCGGATAAAAACAAAGTGGTCGAGCTTTCAGGTCGCGCTCCCCAACCACAACAGTACACTAGACTCGACCCTCGTTCTGAACAGCCCTACTTGTTCATTACACAAAGGAAAAACATCAACCAATTTCTTAAGACTGACATCCAGTGGAAGCGATAGGAACTGTAAGCAAGTGCCTTAGAAATCTAGATCCACATAGAAAACCCATTGAAAACACTGTCACCTCAAAAAAAAGAATTCCTGGATGGTTTGTCCTCAGGGTTTCGCCTGCCAAATAAATTCTGTTATACTCACAGACATCATTCAAACAGTTTTTGAAACTTCAGAGTGTTTTCTATCCAAATCTACTAATAATATGCTTATCCTAGCTGGGCCTGAGTAGCAGGCAGTTTACTTTGGGCACGCTTTTCATCCGGACGTGAAAATACCGCCCCCTAGCCTAGAGAGGTTAAACTGCTTGGAAAGTTCCAGAAGATTATGTCATGGGTTCTGAAGCTTCTGATAGGCTAATTGACATCATTTGAGTCAATTGGAGGTGTACCTGTGGATGTATTTCAAGGCCTACCTTCAAACTCAGTGCCTCCTTGCTTGACATCATAGGAAAATCTAAAGAAATCAGCCAAATTGTAGACCTCCACAAGTTTGGTTCATCCTTGGGAGCCATTTCCAAATGACTGAAAGTACCACGTTCATCTGTACAAACAATAGTACGCAAGTATAAACACCATGGGACCACGCAGCCATCATACAGCTCAGGAAGGAGACGCGTTCTGTCTCCTAGAGATGAACGTACTTCGGTGCGAAAAGTGCAAATCAATCCCAGAACAACAGCAAAGGACCTTGTGAAGATTCTGGAGGAAACAGGTACAAAAGTATCTATATCCACAGTAAAATGAGTCCTATATCGACATAACCTGAAAGGCAGCTCAGAAAAGAAGAAGCCACTGCTCCAAAACCGCCATAAAAAGCCAGATTACGGTTTGCAACTGCACATGGGGACAAAGATCGTACTTTTTGGAGTCCTCTGGTCTGATGAAACAAAACATGAACTCTTCGGCCATAATGACCATCGTTATGTTTGGAGGAAAAAGGGGGAGGCTTGCAAGCCGAAGAACACCATCCCAACCGTGAAGCACGGGAGTGGCAGCATCATGTTGTGGGGGTACTTTGCTGCAGACTGGTGCACTTCACAAAATAGATGGCATCATGAGGGAGTAAAATTAATTTTATATATTGAAGCAACATCTCCTGACATCAGTCAGGAAGTTAAAGCTTGGTCGCAAATGGGTGTTTCAAATGGACAATGACCCCAAGCATACTTCCAAAGTTGTGGCAAAATGGCTTAAGGACAGCAAAGTCAAGGTATTGGAGTGGCAATCACAAAACCCTGACCTCAATCCTATAGATAATTTATGGGCAGAACTGAAAAAGTGTGTGCGAGCAAGGAGGCCTACACACCTGACTCAGTTACACCAGGTCTGTCAGGAGGAATGGGCCAAAATTCACCCAACTTATTGTGGGAAGCTTGTGGAAGGCTACCCGAAACGTTTGACCTAAGTTAAACAATTTAAACGCAATGCTACCAAATACTTCTTGAGTATGTAAACTTCTGACCCACTGGGAATGTGATGAAAGAAATAAAAGCTGAAATAAATCATTCTCTCCTATTATTCTGACATTTCACATTCTTAAAATGCAGTGGTGATCATAACTGACATAAAACAGGGAATTTTTCCTGGGATTAAATGTTAGGAATTGTGAAAAACTGAGTTTAAATGTATTTGGCTAAGGTGTATGTAAACTTACGACTTCAACTGTATTACGCTAGTATGGGTTTTTGGACCCAGCCACTGAGTAGTAATAGGTAGAACTGTTATTGCCTTGATGTGTCACTGAAATCCTGGTCTAAAGTGATGTCTGTGAACTTCTCTCATTAGTGTGACTCTCGCTCTCTGCTCATTATACAGATATACTTTGGGCATTCTCCAAGGCTGTGAGGCAACGTCCAAGATTTCATTAGCCAGAATCTCTCCTATTTTATCATCCGTAAGCACTTTCACAAGTTCTCCCTCCAGGCCAGAGTTTCATATAAAAAAAAAACGTTCACATTCTTGTGGCTAGACAGAGCATGAAAGTGGACCAATTAATTTACATTTTGGTTAGATGGCAGCTATTGGGATTTTTTTTTAAGGAATTGACTTGAACAGATCACCAATGACTACTTACCTTGACTACTTACAAATGAGAAATTATCTTTGTACAGTTTTTGGCCTTAAGCCTAAATTTATCAGGCCTAAATATTGTTAGTTGTGGCCAAGCGTAGGCTACTTTGCTTGTCATCGCAATTACATTTTTTTGTAATTTAGGCCTATGCCCATGTCATCTGTCTCCCATTGATATTTTCCAGGAGGCATAGCCATTCAACTCAACCTTTAATAAAAAATAAAAAAAAAGATAAGTCAATGAAATGGCATTTGTCTGTGGCTGCCTAGACAGTCATTTTGATTTAGTTACCCTTTACTGCAAGTGTGCACCAGCAAGAAACTGTTGTTTTGGTTAGCAATGTTTCTGTCGTGCTCTTGTGATTGCAGAGTTTGTAAAACAAATAGCCACAGGATTGATGCAGGCTACTTTGTAGTTTACATTTACACGAAACAAAAATATAAATGCAACATGCGACAATTTCGAAGATTTTACTGAGTTAGAGTTCATTTAAGGAAGTCAGTCAATTGAAATAAATTCATTAGGCCCTAATCTATGGCTTGCTATATGACTGGGAATACAGATACACATCTGTTGGTCACAGATACAGTACCTTGAAAAGGTAAGGGCGTGGATCAGACAACCAGTCAGTATCAAGTGTGATTACCATTTGCTTCAGGCAGCGTGACATACTGTGCCTTCGGAAAGTATTCAGACCCCTTGACTTTTTCCACATTTGTTACATTACAGCCTTATTCTAAAATGTATTTTTTTTTTTTAAAAACCTCATCAATCTACAGTCGTGACCAAAAGTTTTGAGACTGACACATTCATTTCCACAAAGTTTGCAGCTTCAGTGTCTTTAGATATTTTTGTCAGATGTTACTATGGAATACTGAAGTATAATTACAAGCATTTCATAAGTGTCAAAGGATTTTATTGACAATTACATAAAGTTGATGCAAAGAGTCAATATTTGCAGTGTTGACCCTTCTTTTTCAAGACCTCTGCAATCTGCCCTGGCATGCTGTCAATTAACTTCTGGGCCACATCCTGGCTGACGGCAGCCCATTCTTGCATCAATGCTTGGAGTTTGTCAGAATTTGTGGGTTTTTGTTTGTCCACCCGCCTCTTGAGGATTGACCATAAATTCTCATTAGGATTAAGGTCTGGGGAGTTGCCTGGCCATGGACTCAAAATATCAATGTTTTGTTCCCCAAGCCACTTAGTTATCACTTTTGCCTTATGGCAAGGTGCTCCATCATGCTGGAAAAGGCATTGTTCATCACCAAACTGTTCCTGGATGGTTGGGAGAAGTTGCTCTCGGAGGATGTGTTGGTACTATTGTTTATTCATGGCTGTGTTCTTAAGCAAAATTGTGAGTGAGCCCACTCTCTTGGCTGAGAACCAACCCCACACATGAATGGTCTCAGGATGCTTTACTGTTGGCATGACACAGGACTGATGGTAGCGCTCACCTTGTCTTCTCCGGACAAGCTTTTTTCCGGATGCCCCAAACAATCGGAAAGGGGATTCATCAGAGAAAATGACTTTACCCCAGTCCTCAGCAGTCCAATTCCTGTACCTTTTGCAGAATATCAGTCTGTCCCTGATGTTTTTCCTGGAGAGAAGTGGCTTCTTTGCTGCCTTTCTTGACCCCAGGCCATCCTCAAATTCTTCGCCTCACTGTGCGTGCAGATGCACTCACACCTGCCTGCTGCCATACCTGAGCAAGCTCTGTACTGGTGGTGCCCCGATCCCGCAGCTGAATCAACTTTCGGAGACGGTCCTGGCGCTTGCTGGACTTTCTTGGGCGCCCTGAAGCCTTCTTCACAACAATTGAACCGCTCTCCTTGAAGTTCTTGATGATCCGATAAATGGTTGATTTAGGTGCAATCTTACTGGCAGCAATATCCTTGCCTGTGAAGCCCTTTTTGTGCAAAGCAATGATGACGGCACATGTTTCCTTGCAGGTAACCATGGTTGACACAGGAAGAACAATGATTCCAAGCACCACCCTCCTTTTGAAGCTTCCAGTCTGTTATTCGAACTCAATCAGCATGCCAAAGTGATCTACGGCCTTGTCCTCGTCAACACTCACACCTGTGTTAACGAGAGAATCACTGACATGATGTCAGCTGGTCCTTTTGTGGCAGGGCTGAAATGCAGTGGAAATGTTTTTTGGGGATTCAGTTAATTTGCATGGCAAAGAGAGACTTTGCAATTAATTGCAGTTCATCTGATCACTCTTCATAACATTCTGGAGTATATGCAAATTGCCATCATACAAACTGAGGCAGCAGACTGTGAAAATTAATATTTGTGTCATTCTCAAAACTTTTGGCCACAACTATACACACTACCCCATAATGACAAAGCAAAAACTGTTTTTAGAAATGTTTGCAAATTTGTAAACAAATACCTTATTCAGACCCTTTGCTATGAGACACGAAATTAAGGTCAGGTGCATCCTGTTTCCATTGATCATTCTTGAGATGTTTCTACAACTTGATTGGAGTCCACCTGTGGTAAATTTAAATTGATTGGACGTGATTTGGAAAAGCACACACCCGTCTATATAAGGTCCCACAGTTGACAGTGCATGTCAGAGAAAATACCAAGCCATAAGATCTAAGGACTTGTCCGTAGAGCTCCGAGACAGGATTGTGTGGAGGCACAGATCTGGGGAAGGGTGCCAAAAAATTCTGCAGCATTGAAGGTCCCCAAAAACACAGGGGCCTCCATCATTCTTAAATGGAAGAATTTTGGAGCCACCAAGACTCTGGCCGTCCGGCCAAACTGTGAAGGGCCTTGGTCAGGGATGTGACCAAGAACCCGATGGTCACTCTGACAGAGCTCTAGAGTTCCTCTGTGGAGATGGGAGAACCTTCCAGAAGGACAACCATCTCTGCAGCACTCCACCAATCAGGCCTTTTATGGTAGCGTGGCCAGACGCAAGCCACTCCTCAGTAAAAGGCACATGACAGCCCACTTGGAGTTTGCCAAAAGGCACCTAAAGACTCTGACCATGAGGAACAAGATTCTCTGGTCTGATGAAACCGTTCCGTTCTTTGACCTGAGTGCCAAGCGTTACGTCTGGAGGAAACCAGGCACCATCCCTACGGTGACGCATGGTGGTGGCAGCATCATGCTGTGGGGATGTTTGTCAGCGGCAGCGATTGGGAGACTAGTCCGGATCGAGGCAAGGATAAACGGAGTGAAGTACAGAGATCTTTGATGAAAACCTGCTCCAGAGTGTTCAGGACCTCAGACTGGGGTGAAGGTTCACCTTCCAACAGGACAATGACCCTAATCACACATCCAAGGCAACACAGGAGTGGCTTCAGGACAAGTCTCTGAATGTCCTTGGGTGGCCCAGCCAGAGTCCGGGCTTGAACCCGATCAAACATCTCTGGAGAGACCTGAAAATAGCTGTGCAGCAACGCTCCCCATCCAACCTCACTGAGCTTGAGAGGATCTGCTGAAAAGAATTGGAGAAACTCCCCAAATACAGATGTGCCAAGCTTGTAGCGTCATACCCAAGAAATCTTGATGCTGTAATCGCTTTCATTATGGGGTATTGTGTATAGATTGATGAGGGAAAAAATCTATTTAATCACTTTCAGAATTAGGCTGCTGTATCTGATTCGCATAGAGTTGATCAGGCTGTTGATTGTAACCTGTGGAATATTGTCCCACTCTTCTTCAATGGCTGTGCGATGTTGCTGGATATTGGCAGGAACTGGAACACGCTGTCGCACACGTTGATCCAGAGCATCCCAAGCCTGCTCAATGGGTGACATGTCTGGTGGGTATGCAGGCCATGGAAGAACTGGAACATTTTCAGCTTCCAGGAATTGTGTACAGAACCTTGCGACATGGGGCCGTGCATTATCATGCTGAAACATGAGGTGATGGCGTGGATGAATGGCACTACAATGGGTCTGAATATCTCGTCACAATATCTCTGTGCATTCAAATTGCAATCGATAAAATGCAATTGTGTTCGTTGTCTGTAGCTTATACTGCCCCATACCATAACCACACAGCCAACATGAGGCACTCTGTTCATAACATTGACATCTGCAAACCGCTCGCCAACACGACACTCTGCCATCTGCCCAGTAGAGTTGAAATTGGGATTCATCCATGACGAGCACCCTTCCCCAGCGTGCCAGTGGATGAGCTTCCCTGAGATGGTTTCTGACAGTTTGTGCAGAAATTCTTCAGTTGTGCATGCATTCCCACAGTTTCATCAGCTGTCCGGGTGGCTGGTCTCGGATGATCCCGCAGGTAAAGAAGCTGGATGTGGAGGTCCTAGGCTGGCGTGGTTACATGTGGTCTGCGGTTGTGAGGCCGGTTGGACGTCCTGCCAAATTCTCAAAAACGACGTTGGAGACGTTCATTAATGTATCTTAAGCCATTTAATTTTCTGGCAACATCTCTGGTGGACATTCCTGCAGTCAGCATGCCAATTGCACTCTCGCTCAAAACTTGAGACATCTGTTGCGTTGTGTGACAAAACTGCACATTTTAGAGGTGCCTTTAATTGTCCCCGGCACAAGGTGCACCTGTGTAATGATCATGCTGTTTATTCATCTTCTTGATATGTCACACCTGTCAGGTATATGGATTACCTTGGTAAAGGAGAAAGGCTCAGTAACAGGGATGTACATACTTTTTTTTTTAAAGTACGCTTTTTTGTGCATATGGAACATTTCTGGGATCTTTTTTTCCAGCTCATGAACGATGTTGCGTTTTAGATTTTTGTTCAGCATGAATTAAAGTTTTTTGGGAAAGCCTTTCCATCTGCCAGAAGATGGTTGTCAAAGCGCTATTGATAATGCAAACGGCTACACAACATGGTAGAGAAACGTGTGCACACAGACGCACAGACATTTCAGTGCCATTAGCTCTTCAGAAGTTTAAGGAAAATGCGTATCACTGATCCGTGTTGTTATTATCATCTTGGGCAAAATAATGAATGTTCTTAAGTTCAATACATTTGGTTGATTTCCAACTAAGTTCATTACATTTTGAAATATTGTTGAATCTGTTTTAATGTCTGGATTCTCTGCAGCACAGTTTTGTAGGGCCCTGGGGATTGTCCAATTTAAAATAGGCCACCACTCTCTCTCCTCCTACGGGCACCATATTCCTTATTTAGTGCACTACTTTTGACCAGGGCCCTAACTAGTATTTTCGGTAGGTGAGGTAGAATCTATGGCTTCAGCTGGAATGTGCAGTCTACCATCATATTTGATATCGGTCAATAATGCGTTGTGGAAGTAGTCACCAGTGGCAGCCCCTGTCAAGCTATAACTGCCCAGCAGAATTATTGTAAAGCAAACAGGGTGGGTGAAGTGACAACTCAATCATAGCTCTTTGGACTCAGCCAGGTCCTTATGAGAGAAACTCATTTCGAAAGCTCTGACTGTGAGGATGCATGCATCTGTAAAGAGGCTTGTACAACTCTCGACTGTTTGTGTTATATTTAGAGTTCGGTGTAGATGCATAAAATAGTTGTTTGGCTCCATTTTTGGGGGGGCCGGTAGCCAGAAAATATATTTTGAACATAATTCCATTCTATTACTACTTAGTGTCATTGCTGTCTAATCTGTGCATGTCTTTCACAAACACGCACACGCATAATTTCAGTGAGATGGTTAAAATACCCTAACATATTCAAGGGGAGCAGGGGCTCCTCTTCAAAGCATCCTCTGACTTTGGGACGAGTTGACAGAGACATGCTTGCATCTCGTTATTCTCAGTCCGTGGCCAGATGTTGTGGCATAGCGGTGCTGTGCGGGACATGACAGCCATAGAAACAGCTAGAGTGGGTTTGGATGGACCCTCCCGCCTGGTCCACCCTGGGTGTCACTGTAATCCCACCCCCCACCCCCGCACCACTATCTTCATTTGATTATGCTGGGTGCACCATACAATCGCAATGGCAGCACATTCAACTAAAACGACCCCGGGGGAATAAGCCCGTATTCCTCAATCGCTTTTTCAGACCATCACTGATTCCTATCGGTGCCTCATTGTCCCGATGAGGAACCATAGCTAGGATGTGTGGAGAGAACAAGATAAGCTTTCACTGCAGTTTGTGTTCGCAGTACTGTGGAAAAACCCAGGCCGGGACTACAATTCTGCACTCAGTAACCCATGTTCTTTTCACTCTATTTTCATGCCATAGGCTCTGTGCCTAATTACATCAATAGTTTAGGCCTTAACGATTCTGATACTAGGCCGCATTGCAGAATGTCTATGTTCTGCCACCTTTTTATCCCCACCTTGTTATCTCAGGACTCAGTATGCCATCTGGGATAATACCTTGAGCAGACATACGGCCAGGTTTGAAGGGGGAGGGTCTGAACTCAAGGTTGCTTGAGCATACAGTCAGCACTTTGGCTGTGCTGCAGCCTGCATAACGGCCGGAGATCATACTAACTCAAATCTCTAGACACATAATAATAAAAATTGGATGTAATAAATGTATCACTAGTCACTTTAAACAATGCCACTTTATATAATGTTTACATACCCTACATTACTTATCTCATATGCATGTACTGTACTCTACCATCTACTGCATCTTGCCTATGCCGTTCGGCCAACGCTCATCCATATATTTATATGTACATATTCTTATTAATTCCTTTACACTTGTGTGTATAAGGTAGTTGTTGTGAAATTTTTAGATTGTTTGTTAGATATTACTGCACGGTCGGAACTAGAAGCACAAGCATTTCGCTACACTCGCATTAACATCTGATGACCATGTGTATGTGACCAATACAATTTAATGTGTTTGATTTTGAGATCATTCCCTTGATATTAAGGAGAGGCTTGCTGGGTGCCATAGTCATAATATGGAGCTCCAGAATAGATTGAAAGTGATCCCTCAAATGACTCCTATGCTTGGTCCTCTTTATGTTGTGAACTTGTGACGTTATATCAGGGTTTTTAAACTCATACCCTACGAGGTCTGGAGCCTGCTGGTTTTCTGTTCAACCTGATAATTAATTGCTCTCACCTTGTGTCCCTGGGGGGGGGGGGGGGGTCTTCTTTTACTGGGGTGTGTCGTAAGGATAAGGAGAGATCACCTTCACCAGACAAGATCTGCCTTTATTCTCTTGCAAATAGATTGGTAACACACTGCAACGAGCTAAGCTTGTACTGTGTCCATCTTCCATTCTACTATCTGTTCAAATTTAGATATGGTGAGGCCAAAGTGCTAACATCACAAGCAAATGCATTTGTGAGAGATTTATCAGTGTTCTGTCGCAATGGTCTCCAATTTCTTTCAAGGACATGTCCCCAATATGCAACAAGGAGGGCTGGACAGCATTGTGCATAATTCTGAGCTATTGCTCTGCTGTTCGGAGCTACTGCTGTTCCCATAAGGGCTCAAGTCTGTCGGTCTAATGGAGATTCTCAAGCGACACCACTGTTCTTAATAAAACCTTGAGATGCTGATATTCCAGTTTCCGTTTCCTCTCCTGTGGCATTCTGCTGCTGCTGCTCCAAGTATATTGTTCCCAGGAAGGCCAAGCTGTGTCATGTTTATTCTAGCAAAATGCCAGATATAGGCCCGTGGCGTTGTGGCATCTCTCAATCTGGCCGTGTGTGTGCAGGGTTTTTTCTGTATCAAAAAGGGGCTTAGGTGGTATGGGTGCGGTCAGCCCAGCTGAATTTTAGAGAACGTTTTAGATAACCCCGTCTTGGAGGTGTAGCAAAATCTGTGAATTTAAGGCAATTTCCTGCAACCATACACATTTCTCCATTGAGCTGAGAGACATTTCTGCAGTTTAAAAGCTAGTTTTCTGCAATTCTATGCATTTTGCCATGTCTAATGCTATGCTATTTTGCCCAATCAAAATAACAAAATCAATAATGCTAAATTCATTGTTTTGGGAGTTTTCAATTCTTTCTGACTGTCTAGATTTTATTTTGGTGATTGATAGTTCACAAAGATAATATTATAAAAACAGTATACATTTATATTTTCTACATACTGGTTTTTGACATTTAATTTTACACTGAAAGTGTTTTTCCATCCCGGAAATGTCAAAAGTTTGGATACACCTACTCATTCAAGTATTTTTCTTTATTTTTATTGTTTTCTACATTGTAGAATAATAGTGAAGACATCAACTATGAAATAACACATATGCAATCATATAGTAACCAAAAAAGTGTTAAACAAGATACTTCAAAGTAGCCTCTTGTTGCGTTGATGACAGTTTTGCACAATCTTGGCATTCTACCAGCAATACCAGCTTCACCTGGAATGCTTTTCAAACAGTCTTGAAGGAGTTCCCTCGTAAGTTGGCTGCTTTTCCTTCACTCTGCGGTCCAACTCATCCCAAACCATCTCAGTTGGGTTGAGGTCGGGTGATTGTGGAGGCCAGGTCATCTGATGCAGCACTCCATCGCTCTCCTTCTTGGTCAAATATCCCTTACACAGCCTGGGAGTGTGTTGGGTCATTGTCCTGTTGAAAAACAAATGATAGTCCAACTAAGCGCAAACCAGATGGGATGGCGTATCACTGCAGAATGCTGTGGTAGCCATGCTGGTTAAGTGTGCCTTGAATTCTAAATAAATCACAGACGGTGTCACCAGCAAAGCACCATCACACCTTTTCCTCCATGCTGGGAACCACACATGCAGAGATCATCCGTTCACCTACTAAGACATGGCGGTTAGAACCAAAAATCTCAAATTTGGACTCATCAGACCAAAGGGCAGATTTCCACCGGTCTAATGACCATTGCTCGTGTTTCTTGGCCCAAGCAAGTCTCTTCTTCTTATTGGTGTCATTTAGTAGTGGTTTCTTTGCAGCAATTCGACAGTAAAGGCCTGATTCATGCAGTCTCCCATGAACAGTTGATGTTGAGATGTGTCTGTTACTTGAACTCTGTGAAGCATATATTTGGGCTGCAATTTGAGTCTTGTAACTCTAACTTATCCTCTGCAGCAGAGGTACAGTTGAAGTAGGGAAGTTTACATACACTTAGGTTGGAGTCATTTAAACTGGTTTTTCAACCACTCCACAAATTTCTTGTTAGCAAACTATAGTTTGGTAAGTCGGTTAGGACATCTACTTTGTGCATGACACAAGTAATTTTTCCAACAATTGTTTACATACAGATTATTTTACTTATAATTCACTATCACAATTCCAGTGGGTCAGAAGTTTACATACACTAAGTTGACTGTGCCTTTAAACAGCTTGGAAAATTCCAGAAAATTATGTCATTGCTTTAGAAGCTTCTGATAGGCTAATTGACATCATTTGAGTCAATTGGAGGTGTACCTGTGAATGTATTTCAAGGCCTACCTTCAAACTCAGTGCCTCTTTGCCTGACATCATGGGGAAAATCTAAAGAAATCAGCCAAGGCCTCAGAAAAAAAATGTAGACTGGTTCATCCTTAGGAGCAATTTCCAAACGCCTGAAGGTACCACGTTGATCTGTAAAAACAATAGTACGCAAGTGGGACCACGCAACCATCATACCGCTCAGGAAGGAGACGCGCTCTGTCTCCTAGAGATGATCGTACTTTGGTGTGAAAAGTGCAAATCAATCCAAGATAAACAGCAAAGGACCTTGTGAAGATGATGGAGGAAACGGGTACAAAAGTTTCTATATCCACAGTAAAACGAGTCCTATATCGACATAACCTGAAAGGCTGCTCAGCAAGGAAGAAGACACTGCTCCAAAACCGCCATTAAAAAGCCAGTCTACGGTTTGCAACTGCACATGGGGACAAAGATCGTCAAAGATCCTCTGGTCTAATGAAACAGAACTGTTTGGCCATAATGACCATCGTTATGTTTGGAGGAAAAAGGGTGATGCTTGCAAGCTAAAGAACACCATCCCAACCGTGAAGCACGGGTTAGCAGCATCATGTTGTGGGGGTGCTTTGCTGCAGGAGGGACTTGTGCACTTCACAAAATAGATGGAAAATGATGTGGATATATTGAAGCAACATCTCAAGACATCAGTCAGGAAGTTAAAGCTTGGTCACAAATGGGTCTTCCAAAAGCATACTTCCAAAGTTGTGGCAAAATGTCTTAAGGACAACAAAGTCAAGGTATTGGGGTGGCTGTCACAAAGCCCTGACCTCAATCCCATAGAAATTTTGTGGGCAGAACTGAAAAAGCGTGTGCGAGCAAGCAGGCCTAGAAACCTGACTCAGTTACACCAGCTCTGTCAGGAGGAATGGGCAAAAATTCACCCAACTTATTGTGGGAAGCTTGTGGAAGGCTTCCCGACACGTTTGACCTAAGTTAAACAATTTAAAGGCAATGTTACCAAATACTAATTGAGTGTGTGTATACTTCTGACCCACTGGGAATGTGATGAAAGAAATAAAAGCTGAAATAAATCATTCTCTCTACTATTATTCTGACATTTCACATTCTTAAAATAAAGTGGTAATCTTAACTGACCATGGACTGGGAATTTTTCCTGGGGTTAAATGTCAGGAATTGTGAACAACTGAGTTAAAATGTATTTGGCTAAGGTGTATGTAAGCTTCCGACTTCATGTGTATATGTGTTTATGTACACACACACACACACACACACACACACACACACACACACACACACACACACACACACACACACACACACACACACACACACACACACACACACATACAGTGCATTCAGAAAGTTTTCAGACCAATTCCCTTTTTCCACATTTTGTTATGTTACAGCCTTATTGTAAAATGGATCACATTTAAAAAAATCCTCGTCACAATACCCCATAATGACAAAATGAAAACAGGGTTTACATTTTTTTTGCAAATTGATAAAAAAACAAAAACAGAGTTACCTTATTTACATAATTATTCAGTCCCTTTGTTATGAGACTCGAAATTGAGCTCAGGTGCACCCTGTTTCCATTGATTATCCTTGAGATGTTTCTACAACTTAATTGGAGTCCACCTGTGGTAAATTCAATTGATTGGACGTGATTTGGAAAGGATCACACCTGTCTATATAAGGTCCCACAGTTGACAGTGCATGTCAGAACAAAAACATCATTCTTATATTGAAGAAGTTTGGAGCCACCAAGACTCTTCCTAGAGCTGGCCGCCTGGCCAAACTGAGCAATTGGGGGAGAAGTACCTTGGTCAGGGAGGTTACCAAGAACTCGATGGCCACTCTGACAGAGCTCTAGAGTTCCTCTGTGGCGATGGGAGAACCTTCCAGAAGGACAACCATCTCTGCAGCACTCCACCAATCAGGCTTTTATGGAAGCCACTCCTCAGTAAAAGGCACATGACAGCCCGCTTGGAGTTTGACAAAAGGCACCTAAAGACTCTCAGACCATGAGAAACAAGATTCCCTGGTCTGATGAAACCAAGATTGGACTCCTTGGCCTGAATGTGAAGTGTCACGTCTGGAGGAAACCAGGCACCATCCTTACAGTGAAGCGTGGTGGTAGCAGCATCATGCTGTGGGGATGTTTTTCAGCGGCAGGGACTGGGAGACTAGTCAGGATCGAGGGAAAGCTTAACGGAGCAAAGTACAGAGAGCTCCTTGATGAAAACCTGCTCCAGAGCACTTAGAACCTCAGACTGGAATGAAGGTTAACCTACGAACAGGACAACGACCTTAAGCACATAGCCAAGACAACACAGGAGTGGCTTCAAGTCAAGTTTCTGAATTTCCTTGAGTGGCCTAGCCAGAGCCCGGACTTAAACCCGATCTAACATATCTGGAGAGACCTGAAAATACCTGTGCAGCGACACTCCCCATACATCCTGACAGAGCTCGAGAGGATCTATGGAAAAGAATTGGAGAAACTCCCCAAATACAGGTGGGCCAAGCTTGTGGCGTCATACCCAAGAAGTCTTGAGGCTGTGATCGCTGCCAAAGGTGCGTCAATAAAGTGCTGAGTAAAGGGTCTGAATACCTTTTGTATATGTGATATTTCAGTTTTTTCCCCCATAAATGTGCATTGTCGTTATGGGGTATTGTGTGTAGATTGAGGGGGAAAACCATTTTATCAATTTTAGAATAAGGCTATAGGTTAACAAAATGTGGATAAAGTCTAGGGGTCTGAATACTTTCTGAATGCTCTCTCTCTCATATATATATATATATATATATATATATATATATATATATATATATATATATATATATATATATATATACACTGCTCAAAAAAATAAAGGGAACACTTAAACAACACAATGTAACTCCAAGTCAATCACACTTCTGTGAAATCAAACTGTCCACTTAGGAAGCAACACTGATTGACAATACATTTCACATGCTGTTGTGCAAATGGAATAGACAAAAGGTGGAAATTATAGGCAATTAGCAAGACACCCCCAATAAAGGAGTGGTTCTGCAGGTGGTGACCACAGACCACTTCTCAGTTCCTATGCTTCCTGGCTGATGTTTTGGTCACTTTTGAATGCTGGTGGTGCTCTCACTCTAGTGGTAGCATGAGACGGCGTCTACAACCCACACAAGTGGCTCAGGTAGTGGTCCCGTGTGGCTCAGTTGGTAGAGCATGGCGCTTGCAACGCCAGGGTTGTGGGTTCAATTCCCACGGGGGGACCAGGGTTCAATTCCCACGGGGGGACCAGGATGAATATGTATGAACTTTCCAATTTGTAAGTCGCTCTGGATAAGAGCGTCTGCTAAATGACTTAAATGTTAAATGTAAATGTAGTGCAGCTCATCCAGGATGGCACATCAATGCGAGCTGTGGCAAGAAGATTTGCTGTGTCTGTCAGCGTAGTGTCCAGAGCATGGAGGCGCTACCAGGAGACAGGCCAGTACATCAGGAGACGTGGAGGAGGCCGTAGGAGGGCAACAACCCAGCAGCAGGACCGCTACCTCCGCCTTTGTGCAAGGAGGAACACTGCCAGAGCCCTGCAAAATGACCTCCAGCAGGCCACAAATGTGCATGTGTCTGCTCAAACGGTCAGAAACAGACTCCATGAGGGTGGTATGAGGGCCCGACGTCAGCCCAACACCGTGTAGGACGTTTGGCATTTGCCAGAGAACACAAAGATTGGCAAATTCGCCACTGGCGCCCTGTGCTCTTCACAGATGAAAGCAGGTTCACACGCACATGTGACAGACGTGACAGAGTCTGGAGACGCCGTGGAGAACGTTCTGCTGCCTGCAACATCCTCCAGCATGACCGGTTTGGCGGTGGGTCAGCCATGGTGTGGGGTGGCATTTCTTTGGGGGGCCGCACAGCCCTCCATGTGCTCGCCAGAGGTAGCCTGACTGCCATTAGGTACTCGCTCCATCCAGTGTATATATACACTACTGTTCAAAGGTTTGGGCTCACTTAGAAATGTCCTTGTTTTCCATGAAAACATACATGAAATGAGTTGCAAAATGAATCGGAAATATAGTCAAGACGTTGACAAAGTTATAAATAATGATTTTGAATTGAAATAATAATTGTGTCCTTCAAACTTTGCTTTCGTCAAAGAATCCTCCATTTGCAGCAATTACGGCCTTGCAGACCTTTTGGCATTCTAGTTGTCAATTTGTTGAGGTAATCTGAAGAGATTTCACCGCGTGCTTCCTGATGCACCTCCCACAAGTTGGATTGGCTTGATTGGCACATCTTACATACCATACGGTCAAGCTGCTCCCACAACAGCTCAATAGGGTTGAGATCCAGTGACTGTGCTGGCCACTCCATTATATACAGAATACCAGCTGACAGCTTCTTCTCTAAATAGTTCTTGCATAGTTTGGAGCTGTGCTTTGGGTCATTGTCCTGTTGTAGGAGGAAATTGGCTCCAATTAAGCGCCGTCCACAAGGTATGGCATGGCGTTGCAAAATGGAGTGATAGCCTTCCTTCAAGATCCCTTTTACCCTGTACAAATCTCCCACAATACCACCACCAGACCATCACATTGCCCCCACCATGCTTGACAGATGGAGTCAAGCACTCCTCCAGCATCTTTTCATTATTTCTGTGTCTCACGAATGTTAGATTCTTAGATTCATCTGTCCATAACACTTTTTTCCAATCTTCCTCTGTCCAGTGTCTGTGTACTTTTGCCCACCTTAATATTTTATTTTTATTGGCCAGTCTGAGATATGGCTTTTTATTTGCAACTCTGCCTAGAAGGCCAGCATCCCCGAGTCGCCTCTTCACTGTTGACGTTGAGACTGGTGTTTTGCGGGTACTATTTAATGAGGCTGCCAGTTGAGGACTTGTGAGGCTTCTGTTTCTAAAACTAGACACTAGTAATGTACTTGTCCTCTTGCTCAGTTGTGCACTGGGGCCTCCCACTCCTCTTTCTATTCTGGTTAGAGCCAGTTCGCGCTGTTCTGGGAAGGGAGTAGTACACGGGATTGTATGAGATCTTCAGTTTCTTGGCAATTTCTCACATGGAATGGCCTTCATTTCTCAGAACAAGAATCGACTGTCAAGTTTCAGAAGAAAGTTTTGTTTTTGGCCGTTTTGAGCCTGTAATCGAACACACAAATGCTGATGCTCCAGATACTCAACTAGTCTAAAGAAGGCCAGTTTTATTGCTTCTTTAATCCGAACAAAAGTTTTAAACTGTGCTAACATACTTGCAAAAGGTTTTCAAATGATCAATTAGCCTTTGAAAAGGATGAACTTGGATTAGCTAACACAATATGCCATTGGAACACAGGAGTGATGGTTGCTGATAATGGGCCTCTGTACACCAATGTAGATATTCCATTTGAAAAAATCTGCCGTTTCCAGCTACAATAGTCATTTCCATCATTAACAATGTCTACACTGTATTTCTGATCAATTTCATGTTTTTTTAATGGACAATAATGTTGCTTTTCTTTCAAAAACAAGGACATTTCTAAGTGACCCCAAACTTTTGAATGGTAGTGTATATTAGGTGGATTAAATGGTAGAAAAAGTATCTTCCCTTTTTCCTCTGCTTTTCGCTTCCTTTCTTCGTCTGTCCTACGCATTGCCCCACCTTCACGTGGAATGCTAATTTCAGTCTGACTCACCTTCCAGTGCAAAGCAATGTATCGACTGTTCATTTTCCCTTGTAGCTTGTTTGCCATTGACTGTTTTATCGATTGAAATGTAGCAGCCCCTTCTGCCAGTGGAGTGACTGAAATGTGTTGTTTTTCTCCTCATAGGGCCACTGTAGAGGAGGTGGAGGGGGATGTCGGGGAACTGGAGTCCAAACTTGATAAGGTGAGTTGGGTCTAGTTTTGGGTTTTGAGTAGGCTTGGGCGGTATACCGTACATACAGGGGTATTTAGAAATAGCCACAGGATGGTTTTTCAAAACTATTTATTTGTAACGCTTGTCGTTGGAATGAGAAGAAGAGGACCAATGCGCAGCGTGGTAAGTATCCATTTTAATAAGAATACTTGAACAATGAACAAAAACAAACTGACAAACGACCGAGACAGTTCCGTATGGTGAAACACAGACACAGAAAATAACCACCCACAAAACACAAAGAAAAACAGGCTACCTAAATATGGCTCCCAATCAGAGACAACAACTGACACCTGCCTCTGATTGGGAACCATACTAGGCCAAACACAGAAACAGACAACCTAAACATACAACATAGAATGCCTACCCACATCACACCCTGACCAAACAAAACATAGAAACATACAAAGCAATCTATGGTCAGGGCGTGACATTATTTGAAGTTTTTTTTATATATTAGAATATTTGTTGCTAGCCTACTTAGTCAACTTGGGGAATATGTTAAGAGATAAATCTGATTGCATACTTCATTTGACCTGTTACTTTGTTTTACATTATAAAGCTTACCGTAGTTCCTCAGAACAGATGAGCCAGTCAGGTGTTTATTTTTAAATAGTCCAGCTGTGTATTTGGTTTAACTTGCTAGTTAGCTAATTAAGTGGCCGAATCAAAAGGAGTTGTTTTGTGTTTTTAGCGGCTCCTTGTGTACTAATACGGTACTACCATATATCCTGGGATGAGGGAAGGACAGTATGACGATATGAACATTCGGATACCGCCCAACCCAAGTTTGGAGCAATGATGATGGAAATCCTATTGTTTGCATTATGAACCACTCCCTGTTTATAAAAACCCTGTGTCTCGGTCCCCTATAACTAGCCTGAGATCAGTACGAGATCACACCGAGTGAGGGGGTGAGAGTCTCAAACTGTGAAGCTATGTACATAAGAGAGGTGTGATGAAATCCCACTGGTAAGTCTATAAAGACCCTGCAGCCAGTCACTGGAGTATTTCAATGGTTTGTTGGTGGAATTGACTTATTTTTTGCAAGTTCACTCACTGATCCTGGATCTCCTGTGATATCCACTGCATTTTTCTAGTCTCCCACCCTTTGGTCATCATGTATCTGACTCATTCCATACCCTGGTGTCACTTCCCTGTTGCGTTGTAGTGGAAGGATCTGCTCCAGATGGGTTTGGTGTGACAGCAGGGTGGAGGGTGCCTTGAAGAGGAGGCTAAAGTTCAGTCTTTTCTTAGAAACTAAGCCTTGCCATTGAGATAGAGAAAGCCCTCCACACAGCCAAGTTGAATATTAAAACAACACAGGCTTTATTGGGCCAATATTAAGTCTCTTGAAGCACATTTCCCCTTGAATGTAAAGTAAATAAACTTCAGACAATAACATCCCCTCATTCTGATAATTTACTATGGTGAAATTGTCTAAATCAGGGATGGGCAATTGGCGTACCCCTTTTGTAGGCCCGCGGACCAATAAACAAATTACAAAACGTTTTTTGGGAGGGGACTCATCTGTACTGTTACACAAGGTGCAATTTCAAATTTGGTTGTGCATCAGCAGTCACTTAAATAGCCCATGTCAGCATTTTTTTTTTTAGATTGGTAATATAATAATAATAATGGTCTAGCGGCCAGCTATCTAAACATGTAATAAGCATGGTTGAATTACAGACCGGGGTGGGGCCCATTTGATAATTAGTTATCATATTTAAAACTGCAAACATTTGCCTCCACCCTGTGACAAAATGTGTAGAATTGCAGGAAATGAAGCACGTGAAAGCTGGGGACCTCTTTAAAATAGTGGCCAGTCAACTCTGTTTTCACACACGATTGCGCAATGACTGGGATTATCAGAACATATGTTTCGCTAAGCTCTGTAGGCTTGGGCGCTCCAACACTGTTCCAGGGGTCCTATGCGCTTAATTATTTGGCCACATTAGTTTTGATACAAACCTTATCAAAACATATAGGCCTATGGGCTAGGCTACATGAAACATGCGACTATGATTTTTAATATAGGCCATCAAAACTATTGTTTTCTCATGCAATTGCATAGCCTATAGAAATGTTAAGCATTATGGGCTTATAGGATCACTTATTTCATTCCATACATCAACCAGCTATGAGGAACTGGCTCTTGCTGCGCAACAGGTTACCCTATATTCCGCTCAAACTCTAAATGCCAGTGTTCTCATGAAGTGTTTGAATTTCTAATTCATTTGCATTGATGTCAGAGTGATTAGAGGGACAATGGAGCACTGAGCACCAGGCCATTAGCAAGTTGGGTAAGCTACTAATGACCATCAGCGGCATCAGAGCTCGGTTTTGGAAAAGCCTAGTTACCGTGACTCAACGGTCAGGTGGAATTTGACTGCGGGCATGACTCGTGACTGCAGGTGTGGTGGTAACGTAACGACCATATTTGTGAGCAGCAGTCAATGATGGCAGAAAGGGAAGTGAGCAGCTTTCTTCAGGGGGAAAATGCTAACTAAGCAAAGGTATCACAAGTGTCCTTGAAAATTAGGCATATAGCCTGTCCAATTTCACCTTAAACTACAGAATCTCAACTGAAGTCTCTCGCTTTTGGTCATAGACCCTGTCATGGAGTGAGGCTGTTTCTCGTAAGCACTAAAGCTATCAGACAGACCATAGTGGAACATTTAGCCTCTCCGCTTCCTTGCTTACTCTTGTGTAGGAGTGCATGGATAAAGTCCAGGGTGTGTTTGTGGGATTACTTAACATTGAATTATGTCTGCCCCCAACGAGTCAGAAAAAAGTGTTAAATGTAGAGGGTTGCTTGTTAGCCTAGTTACTGGTAGCTGGTTTCTGGTGAAGTCATGTTTGCCCAAGCAAACAGCTGTTTCATTTTCAAACCTCTGAATTGTTTTGTTTATGTATCAAACTGCTATCTTTTGTCAGGAACAAATTTCCAGTGTTAGAACACGGAACAGTGTCTTAAAGGGATGGCATGGAAAGCAAGCACTATTTCATCCATTAATCACTTCTGTCATCCCTCTCTCTCCTCTCTAGCTGGTGAAGCTATGCATCGGGATGATCGATGCCGGCAAGGCCTACAACACTGCCAATAAACAGTTTGTCAATGGAATCCGCGAGCTCGCTGCAAGCTCCACCAAAGATGAAGTCATTGAGGTAAAAGAGCTACAGTAACCTAGCTTGAGCGTCGCAAGTCAAAACTGACCGTTTATATTGTTAGAAAACCGCTGGTGTCCTCAACTATGTTCCTTTAGGCTTGTGGGGCTCCTCTGTTATTTTCTCACACACATTTTTGCGTTGAGTGGCCTGCATTTCCGCTCCTTCTTTGTATACTTCCTGGGTCTGAAGTTCAGCCACAGTGCATTTTTCTGAAAGAATGTCCCTATTGTTGAAGAATTCTCCCTGAAGGCACCATTGTTGCTCAAATGGCTAAAGCGGCGTAGCAGCACACGAGCAGGGTATTCAACCGGGGTCTGCGGAAAAAATTATTCATAAAAAAAAATAAAAAAAATTGTCTTCTTTCTAATGATGTCAACTTTATTTCTAAACTCCTAATATTGAGCAAATTACACTCATTGGAGTCTATGACACAGGCTTTGAAAAAGCACCCACGAGTACAAGGCACGGCAAAGCTTTCTTGACGTGGCCATACATTTTTGCCAACAAATGGCTCACCTTTGTTTGACTAGTTAAACAGCTGCGTCAATATGTTTGAATATACATTTTTCTAGCTAATAGGCTATGTTCCAATTATGTGGGGAGGCCAAAATAATGAAACGATCTACCAAATCTGTTCATTTTAAAATGTTGATTACTTCTCCTTGCCATTATCATTTATCAGATAAGATGTGAAAATTCTTAACGTCTAACATGGGGGTCCCTGGGCAAGAAAAGGTTGAAGACCCCTGCACTTGAGCATTTCCTCATACACATACCTCAGTCACTGTTAGTAGGTTTTACTAGTCTGGAATTCAGTGTTTATTATTATTATACCCTGTCACTCATAACGGTGTGTGTCTGAGATGGTGTGACTAGTTCATACAATAGGACTATTTTACATTGATGGATAGGTGTATCATTTATGGATAATACATTTTACTCTGAGACCGATGTTTTACATAGAAATGTTCTATCCCATGTGTCTGTACATATTTATTTACTTTATCTCTGTTTTACACTTTTCTTTTTCCTCCCACAGTCCAGTCTCACAAAGTTTGCCGAGAGTCTGCAGGAGATGATCAACTATCACACGGTAAGGCGACATTTGATGTGAAACAGAACTTGGTGTGCTATACAGTACCTTTTTTATGTTTTACAGCCTGAATTTAAAATGGATTACATTGAGATTTTGTCACTGATCTACACACAATAACCCATAATGTCAAAGTGGAATTATGTTTTTAGAAATGTTTACAAATGAATAACAATTTAAAGCTGAGATGTCTTGAGTCAATACGTATTCAACCCTTTTGTTATGGCAAGCCTAAATACGTTCAGGAGTAAAAATGGACTTAACAAGTCACATAATAAGTTGTATGGACTCACTCTGTGTGCAATAATAGTGTTTAACATGATTTTTAAATTACCCTGTTCCCCACACATACATACAATTATGTGTAAGGTCCCTCAGTCGAGCAGTGAATGTCAAGCACAGATTCACCCACAAAGACCTGGGAGGTTTTCCAATGGTTCGCAAAGAAGGGCACCTATTGGTAGATGGGTAAAAAAAGGCAGACAAGGCCTCCCGGGCGGCGCAGTGGTCCAAGGCACTGCATCGTAGTGCTAGCTGTGCCACCAGAGACTCTGGGTTCGAGCCTAGGCTCTGTCGCAGCCGGCCGCGACCGGGAGGTCCATGGGGCGACGCACAATTGGCCTAGCGTCGTCCGGGTTAGGGAGGGTTTGGCCGGTAGGGATATCCTTGTCTCATCGCGCACTAGCGACTCTTGTGGCGGGCTGAGGGCAGTGCACGCTGACCAGGTCGCTAGGTGTATGGTGTTTCCTCCGACACATTGGTGCGGCTGGCTTCCGGGTTGGATGCGCGCTGTGTTAAGAAGCAGTGCAGCTTGGTTGGGTTGTGTTTCGGGGGACGCATGGCTCTCGAACTTCGTCTCTCCCGAGCCAGTACGGGAGTTGTAGCGATGAGACAAGACAGTAACTACTAACAATTGGATACCACAAAATTGGGGAGAAAAAGGGGGTTTAAAAAAAAGGCAGACATTGAATATCCCTTTGAGCATGGTGCAATTATTACACTTTGGATGGTGTATCAATACACCCAATCATGAAAAAGATACAGGCGTCCTTCCTAACTCAGTTGCCGGAGAGGAAGGAAGCTGCTCAGGGATTTCACCATGAGGCCAAGGGTGATTTTAAAACAGTTGGAGTTTAATGGCTGTGATAGAAACCTGAGGATGGATCAACAACATTTGTTACTCCACAATACTAGCATAAATGACATAGTGAAAAGAAGGAAGCCTGTGCAGAATACAAATATGACTTAACATGGATCCTGTTTGCAATAAGACACTAATACTGCAAAAAATATGGCAAATAAATTTTACTTTTTGTCAAGAATAAAAATATTTTGGGCAAATCCAACACTATACATAACTGAGTACCACTCTTAATATTTTCAAGCACGGTGATGGCTGCATCATGTTATGGGTATACTCCTCATTGGCAAGGACTAGGATGTTTTTTGGGGATAAAAATAAACGGATTAGCGCTAAGCTCAGTCAAACTCCTAGAGGAAAACTTGGTTCAGTCTGCTTTTTAACAGAAACTGGGAGACATATTCACCTTTCAGCAGGACAATAGCCTAAAACACAAGGCTAAATATACACTGCAGTTGCTTACCAAGACGTCATTGAATGTTCCTGAGTGGCCTAGTTACAGTGTTGACTTAAATCGGCTTGAAAATCTATGGCAAAACTTGAAAATGGCGGTCTAGCAATGATCAACAATCAACTTGACCGAGCTTGAAGAATTTTTCAAAGAATGTGCAAATATTGAACAATCAGGTGTGAAGTTCGTACAGACTTACCCAGAAAGACTCACAGCTGTAATCGCTGTGCAAAGGTGATTCTAACATGTATTGACTCTGGGTTGAATACTCATCTAATCAAGATATATTAATGTTTTAATTCCCCCAAAATGTTTGTTTCTTCCACTTTGATGTTAGAGGATTTTGTGGAGATTGTTGAAATAAAAAACAGTTAAATCCATTTTAATCCCACTTTGTAACACAACAACATGTGGAAAAAGTCAAGGGGTATGAATACTTTCTGAAGGCCCTGTACATGATATACAGCAGGTTTTATTGACTAAACTAAACACGCACTTGTATCGTCTTTGGCTTGTGTGTCTAACCCAAAGACCACAAATGTCCAGTTAAGCAGTGTTTTCCACAACTACATAAAGTAGCCTGATACCTACCTCCCCGCCTTCTACTGCCTTGATTCCATCTGAAATACACAGCGAAAATGATTGAATACTGGGGCTCAGTCATGGTCTCAACTTAATGTTGAGTTAGAATAGTAGAATACACAAGGTGCAATTTCTGAAATGTGGTTGTGCATCAGCAGTTTTGTTATGTCAGTCACTAATAGTCATTCAATTAGCCCATGTCAGCTAAAATGTTTTAGATTGGTAAGTTGGTATAGCCAGCTATTTAAACTTGTATTAATCATGGTCAAATGACTGACCGGTGGGCTCCCCTTGATTTTCTTTAGTTTCTCTCACTCCGATATCAAATTCAAAACTGCAAACATCTCGACACCCTATGGCAAAGTGAGTAGAATTGCCGGAAATTAACAAAAACTAGATTTTTTTTTCTCTCTCTGCTGTTAAGGGGGACCACTAAAATGTTTTGCTCACAAGATCCCACTGGCCCCCCCCAACAAAATGTTACTAAGGGCCCCTAAAAGGCTAGGGCAGGCTGACTGCGTGTGTGGGTATGGATGTGGGTACGCAGACCCGCGAGCCACTGCGGCTCCTCATGATGAGTTCAGAGTTTTTGTGACCCCCACCTCCATCAAAGTTGCCCATCCCTGATTTAGTTGATTCCTTATTAAGGTCAATAAACGCTTGAATATTGTTGAATTCTGTCTTAATGCCTGTATTCCGTGAGGTCCCTAATTATCTTATTTGTACTAGAATGAGGGGGGGGGGGGGGGGGGGGTACTGCTAAGCTATATGCAATTGTTTTAAGAAGGTCATACCAAGGGTAATTTTGCTATTAGAGTTTGAATTTGAAGACCCCTTGAAATATAAAAAAACAAATGTATATATATTTTTTTACCTATAATTTTTATTTGGGCTTACCGCTATTAGCCCATACAAACGCATTGAATAACAGATTCATAAATAATAATACAAATATAAAAAGAAAGTCTGTTCTGAAGTGTCTGTCCTATATCTGAGAGATATGAGAAATATCAGGAAACGTGTAATTTTATTTTTTTGTATTTTACCCCCTTTTTCTCCCCAATTTCTTGATATCCAATTGCAATCTTGGCTCATCGCTGCAACTCCCCAATGGTCTCGGGAGAGTCGAAGGTCGAGTCATGTGTCCTCCCGAAACATGACCCGCCAAACCGCACTTCTTAACACACACCCGCTTAACTCGGAAGCCAGCTGCACCAATGTGTCGGAGGAAACACCGTTCAACTGACAACCGAAGTCAACCTGCAGGCGCCCGGCCCATCACAAGGAATCGCTAGAGCGCGATGATCCAAGTAAAGCCCCCCCCGGCCTATTTTTTTATTTGTAGATGTATTTAACCCCTTATTTTAGTCACTAAACAGTCTCCATATATATATACTTCCATACATTTTTTCAACTGGAGATTCAGACTGGACTTGAAAGACTTGTGGGCGTCCTAGAGCAAGACAACCGACATGTTTATGAGAGTCTCACCTTTCCACAGAGGGTTCATATTAGTGTGTAGCCCAAACTGTTCGGACACTACAGACAGAAGTTGGCAGATTGGCTGTCAGTCCCAAGACGCTATCATGTTGGTGAGATTCTCATCTTTCCATAGAGGGGTAATTTATTTTTGTTAAAAAATGTAATTTTTTAATTTATTTAACCATTATTTAACTAAGCAAGTCAGTTAAGAGCAAATTCTTATTTACAATGACGGCCTACCCCGGCCAAACCCGGACGACGCTGGGCCAATTGTCTATAGAACTCCCAATCACAGCCGGATGTGATACAGCCTGCATTTCAACCAGAATCGCTTGCACTGAGATGCAGTGCCTCGGACCGCTGCGCCACTCGGAAGTCCGAGTAGGCCAAACCGTTCGGATGCTACGCACAATTTTGTGAGAAGACAGATTTTCAGGATGTCTCATGGTCTGACAAACACCGCTCTAGCTCTGTCACCTTTCACCACAGATGTGGAAGTGCGACATAGAGACGCATCCAATGCAAAAAAACATATCAGGTTTTTAAGGGATTAAAAAAAATTGTGCTAATTAGATTTCTGCAGGGGTGCAGACTTCGACCTTAGGGGATTAATATTATCACTATGCTAATGTCAACATGAACAGAGTGCCCCATGGTGGGGTTATGGTATTGGCAGGTATAATGTACGGACAATGAACACAACTGCATTTTATCGATGGCAATTTGAATGCCCAGAGATATGTGACAAGATCCTGAGGCCCATTATCATGCCATTCATCCACCGCCATCACTTCATGTATCAGCATGATAATGCACTACCCCATGTTGCAAGGTTCTGTACACAATTCCTGGAAGCTGAAAATGTCCCAGTTCTTCCATGGCCTGCATACTCACCAGACATGTCACCCATTGAGCATGTTTGGGATGTTCTGGATCGACTTGTAAGGCAGTGTGTTCCAGTTTCCGCCAACATCCAGAAACTTCGCACATCCATTGAAGAGGAGTGGGACAACATTTCGTAGGCCACAATCAACAGCCTGATCAACTTGATGCCGAAAGAGATGTGTTGCGCTGCATGAGGCAAATGGTGGTCACGCCAGATACTGACTGGTTTTCTGATCCACTACCTATTTTTAAGGTATTTGACCAACAGATCAGTGGCGGTCAGTGCCTTTTTAGATGAGGGTGGATGATAATTTTTTTTATGAGCATGGTCTTATTTCGGTAACAGCATATTGGATGACTGTCATTCTAATTCCATTCACCCAGCTCAATGTAACATCGATAGGTTTAGGCTACTACGTGATACTTGAATTTTCCCTATATCCATCATGAGGTTTTTACAACATAGCCTATGAATGGTCGAGGTCGAGAAATTTGAGTAATCAAGGTAATTATCTAGCTGATCTAGGGTGTAATCATTAGTCCAACAGTTGCAAACAAGAGCCGGCTATACCATGGTGTTACCCTACAGAGTGCTGTTCAGGATACTGAAGGCCTTCATTGCAAAACAGTGTGTTTTAATCAATTATTTGGGGATGTACTATATTTAGTATAGCTTTATTTAAAAAAGGATAACTTTTAATATCTGTATTCCCAGTCAAGTGACATCCATAGATTAGGGCCTAATGAATTTATTTCAGTTGACTGATTTCCTTATATGTAACTCAGTAAAATCTTAGAAATTGTTGCATGTTGTATTTATATTTTTGTTCAGTATAAGTATTAGCTTTTAAAACCATTAAATCTGTTTTATTTTATATTTTGGACCAGAGTGAGGCTATCGCTCCAGTAGCCTACCTATGCATTGAGGAGGATTCACTACCTTCATCGAATGTTTTCATTATTTGTCTGCAGATAGGGGCCAAAAGGCTTACCAGCTTATCAGCCGTTTCCAGCTTCAATAGTCATTTACAACATTAACAATGTCTACACTGTATTTCTGATCAATTTGATGTTATGTTAATGGACCCAAAAAATTGCTTTTCTTTCAAAAACGAGGACATTTCTAAGTGACCCCAAACTTTTGAACGGTAGTGTACATCAATTTGTTTTATGTTTTCTCTAAATAAGCATGGTTGTACAATCAAACAGTCAGCAGTAATGAAATTAATTCAGGGCTTGTGAAGTTATACCTAGGCTAAATATAAGCCTTCCACAACCACAAGACCCACTAATAATTTAATAATTGTTTCAAAATAGTTTAACCTGTTTTGTATTGCAATCACTGATCTGGCTTTCAAGTCTATGAAAATGCCCTTTTTTGATACAAATTTAACTAGAACCATGCATAATATAATGTACATTCACTAATAATGACTAACTTCTTGTAGCAAGCATTAGGCTATAGAATATTAACACAGGTCTCATCAACAATTTCTCAAGCCCATGTGCTAGTGATTAGCCAGCTAATCTTTATATTTCAATTGTAGCCAACTTCGATCTATTTGCTAGCGAACCAGTTTGAACAGTTGAATTGTTATGAAAACACCTTTTGTCTGTCTCCAACTGTTTGAAAAGTATGTTAGCCTGTCCACTATGTTCAGATGTTGAAATCAAATAGCCTACCTTATTTCTCTTGAATGAGATCGAGCTGCCAAATCCGAATATAATTGTGTTTATGCTTATTGCACATTTATAAAACACAGACTAGACAGCTAGTATAACAGTCTTTGTCACGTACCGCTAGCAGCATTTTAGCCAAACTTAGCATTCAGTAATTTTCCAGAATCAATGTTCATTGATACTCTCACTTTAGTAGTGTCTGCTCTGCGTGCAATTTGAGTAGTTGGGACATATAAACAGGGTATCGTTAGAAAAGTCAACTTTCCCCTCTATTACAGTGTGTCAATGGGTTTTGGTGTCCATATGACTGATTCTGTGGGCCCGAACCTCAAATGCAAATGTCAGAGAGGAAGATGTCATCTCTCAACTTTGTTGGCGTCAGAGGCAAGGGGTGGGGTTTGGTGTGTGTGTAAACCATAGAGGAAGTGGGGACGCTAAAATCTGTCCAAAAATAAGGCCAATGCTTTTTTTGGACCTACAGTAAGCTTGTCGCCTGCCTTCCCACCTTTGGGACAACGACTCCAATTGTTAGGGCGATGACGTCCATCTCATCATTATATACTGATCTCTGGTGTAAATGGGAAGGTGCACAAAGGAGCGAAGGAGACGAGACCAAAAATACAACATGAGAACAAGCGGACATCAATCATAAAAACGAAAAAGAACAAAACCTTGATTCTTGCGATACAGGCATTTGGAATATCACGCAAAAACATACATTCAAATTAATTGAATTCATTTGATATATCGCCCGGCCTTACGTCAAACCAACAGTGTTTCCCTATCATCGCTCACTTTGTGACTGTCAGGCGCATGTCCTATCAATAGATCGCTAGAAGATGCATATCGTTCATTCTAGCGGGAGAGCCTCTCTGACTGACTTTTTTTTCCTGACTTGCGAATTGTAAAATGTTTAATTTTAAGTGGATTTAATTTAAGTGGAAGAAATACCTGGCTGGAAATGTGTGTTACTGGCTTTATAGCCGACAGCCGGCGCTAGTCTAAAACACTGGTTAAGTGTCCAGTGGGTGGTTTTAAGAGTGGGACATTACATTTTTTTGTAATTTTTGGAAACGCAGAACTGCAAACCCAAACCATAACCAAATCTTGCTCCAAATGTATAACCACATGTAATCTGGAACAAGCTTCCTGCCTTCTCTCAAAGACCTCCCCAGCCCTTTCTGTTCAAGACTCCATAGTCCCTTCTTAGTGTCCTACCCCCTTTCTCCCCATACCCTTAAACCCCATCAGGGTAGTGCAGAGACTGTGACTCAACACTGGAGACCTCCCTAGACCCATTTTAGTGTCCTACTCCTTAAACTAAAGGGTCTGAGACTGACTCAACATCGGAGACCTCCCTAGTCCCTTCTTAGTGTCCTAAGTCCTTTGTTAAAACTTGTAATATTCATCTGTATGCAGACAATACTGTTATGTATGCCATTGCCCCAACTGTAGACCAGGCATTATTAGAGCTGCAATCTGACTTTGTCTTACAAAATGCCCTAGTTGGTTTAAAACGTGTACTTAATGTGGGCAAGACTAAATATATGTTCTCTAATTCTCGCAAAAATGTTTCAGATGGACTACATATTTATTAATTTAATGGTTCTCCCATCGATCGGGTTCCCGCCTATAAATATCAGAGCTTTTGGATTGACAAGGATTTAACGCCTAAATAAACATACTGACGGGTTAGTTAAAAAGCAAAGATTTAAAGTGGCCTTTTTTTTTTTTTTTTTACACACACATCTTGCCTCTCCCTAAACAGCAGGAAGCAGATTGTACAGCCAATTTTCTGCCAGTACTTGACTATGGTGACACCATTACCAGAATGCAGCAGCCACTACTCTTAAACCTTTGGATGCCGTCTACCATAGCACCCTTCGCTTTATCACAGGTGACATTTTTAATACTCATCACTGCATCCTGTGTAAAAAGGTTGTCTGGTCCTCATTTAAAGTCCCATAGATCACTTCACTATTCCCTTTTTGTTTCCGAGTTACCTAACTTCGTTGTTGAGGTATGACAAATCAGTTACCAATCCCGTTCACAGGGTTGGTTACCCCTTGAGGTTCCTCGGGTAAATCCGCTTTTAGTTTTAATGCGCCTCACTGCTGGAACAACTTGCAAAACTCATTACAATTAGATGTTCAGGTGCTACTCAGGCAGTTTATGGTGTTTAATTGAGGACCTAGTAGCTGAGGACTGTAACTGTCATACATTTTGTGTTTTGTATTGATTGCTGTTTTGTTTTACATTATATTGGTTGTTGTATTGTTGTGATCAGGGCACCATTGGGAATGAGACCATGCACTCAATGGGTTTGCCCTGAATAAATAAATAATAATAATACATTCAAAAAACTATGCTTCCTAAACCCTAGAGCCCTCAAACTCAACTCTGGACCTCGAAGCCAGTTCCACTGCATTTTTTAATTGTTCCCCTCTAATCAGGGACTAATATAGGCATGGGACACCAGGTGAGTGCAATTAGAACATGTAGAACATAACACCAGCAGGCTCCGAACCTCGTAGGGTAAGAGTTGAATACCCCTGCCCTAAAGTCTGAGACCGTGACTCATCACTGGAGAGACCTCCCTAGTTCCTTCTTAGTGTCCTTCTTCCTCTCTATACTCCCTAAACCCCTGAGGGCCACAGATCTAAGACCGTGACTCAACACTGGAGACTGCAGTGAGATCAGCTGACTGATGGTTATAGTTTGCCATTCAGCGTTAACCCGAGCACATGATCCTTTAAGCACAGAGCCGAATCTGTTTGTCACCAGAGCACAGTCATATTGTCTGGCCCTGCATCAGCAGGCTCAACACCATGAGGGCTTAAACTTCGATGTCTCTGATCCTAATTTTGCTGGCTGTCTGTTTGAAGGAGGTAGAAGTTTTATGAGTCTGTGTCCTCTAACTAGTGAGAATGAACACAGCAGCACAGCATGTCATTATTGAGCTGAAACCAGTAGGCTGTTGTGCTGGTGTGCATTAAAAAAGTACTCCTGAAAGGTACAAAGTCAGCCCGATCTATGCTGATTTTTTTATGTGTTTTGTGAGCCCACCTTTGAAGTAAAAGTACACACCCTGGTTTGAGGTGCTAACTTGCAGAACACACACACCATTCCCTGTAAAGAAATTTGTTTCATACACACTTCAGCTTGTAATAATTAAAATGTGAAAAGCTTGTGACTGTTACCCGGTTGCATAAAGTACTAATCAGTCACGTTTCTCTGCTTTATAGATTTTGTTTGACCAGGCCCAGCGATCAGTCAAGACCCAGCTTCTAACTTTTGTGAAGGAGTAAGTAGGTCGAAATGAATGCACCCTCACCATATCACTGCTAGTTGTATTCTTATTGTACACAATAACAATGGACAGTGTCTCTATTCAACATTCAAATGATTTGTGATAGATCATGGTCTAGGACTAAAATAACTAAGGAAGGAAATGACATAAATAAATTCACACAGCACAACAGCACAAGGAGGAATCTCAGTCACACAAACAGTACATGAATATGTATGAGGCGATCGGCGGCAGTGTATCCGATACGATAAAGGATGGGATGAGACACGGTCTGCGACGCAATGTGGAATACTATATTATTTGCTCAGTATTAAAGGTTGTGTAAAAGTACAGCTTCTAAATGTTTCCTAACCTATTAGCTAATGCACCCACATTTTCCCAGACAGTTTGCGTAAGAGTTTAAGCCTGCAGGGAAACCTCATTTGTTTCATTATGCAGGATTAGCCCGCTGCCTCAGCCTTTGCTCACACCACACACGGGCTAAACTCCTACATCAGCATTCTGCCCTATAAATGAAGAGCTCAAAAGAATGTTCCCAAACAATTACTCACTCCTTCTGTGATCCAAAGGTGACTTTATTTCACTCAAGCAGTACAAGCCAACGAACAAGATGTGGGCACTTGAGTTTAAGTAGTGTCCTTTGTCCCTCCGTTTGGAGTAAATAGTGTCCTCATATCTGTGCCAATTCTTTCTAAATGTACAATTCACATTGCGAACACTAGCAAATGATTCAAGTTTGAACATTGAGTTCCACTTGGAAGTTGTGTCAGGGTGCATGTGAGGCAAATTTCCAAATGGTCGTTAATTGCTTTGTCAAATGATACTGTACTTGCTGGTTACAAATCACCCCCCAAAGCCTTTTGTAGACACATTTGTGAGAGAAATTAGATTTTTTAGGGCAATAGCTTCCCTTTAGTCATACACCTAATAAACTGAGAAGACCTTTAAATAGACATAGACGATATACTTATTCCTCTAATGATTGACATTAACTAGATTGTTTGTTCAATGTTTCCCATTTCTTCTTTCCGGCTTTGTGAGTGGCTTCATTCCACTCACAAAGGCGATAATAAGAAATGGGATCCTTGCTTCTTGCTTACCTGTATTTGGACGATTATGCCATTGTAGCCACTTGCTCTGGTTGTTTTTCAAACCGTGTAAAAACCAGAAAACCTTCTCTATACAACTTGTACAACCAAAACATGACTACAAAGAAACAATTGAATGCCAACGAGAGAAAGGTCTATACACCTGGATTTGAAGTTTCCAAATGAGATAAAGTACATTTGTATTAGATTGACAAAGATTTAGCGGAGGTGTGACTTCCTCATTATCATACCTATTTCTTACTTATGTTTCACCTCCCGCCCTTAGGGACCTACGTAAGTTCAAAGAGTCCAAGAAGCAGTTTGACAAGGTGAGCGAGGAGAAGGAGGCGGCGCTGACTAAGAATGCCCAGGTGCCGCGCAACAAGCAGCACGAGGTGGAGGAGGCCACCAACATCCTGACGGCCACACGCAAGTGCTTCCGCCACATCGTCCTCGACTATGTCCTTCAGGTACAGATCCAGGATCAGCTTACTTTAGAAATCCTTAACTTGACCTTTAGAGAGTAAACATCCTTAAACTGACCTCAGATCAATTTCTTAGCAACATCGGGGTGCATGTTTTTGTTTCAGCCCTGCTCTAAAACTTGGTTCAGCTAATCAAGATTTTGCTGAGCAGTTGATTGATTTAATCAGGTGTGACAGTGTTAGTCTGGAACACTAGACCGTACTCTCCAGGACTAGGGTTGGTGACCCCTATTGTTCAGTAGCATTTTACGTATGTTGAGTGGTCTGGCACAAGGGTGAGTTTACCCCCCATTCCAATGTTAAACTTCTTTAAGCATCTTTGATGAAAGGCTGTAGCCTGAAAATAAAGGCCAGCTATCAATTCTGTCCATACAATGCCATACAGACCCTGTTTGGAGGCTTTAACACTTGGGTATATTCCGTCTACAGGTCCAACACCAACAGAGTAATTTTCACAGAGCCTCAGTCTATTTTTCTTCCGATCGATACCAAAGTGTTATAGGCCTTTCTTTCATACTATTCTGAAGTTCCTGGCTTGTCAAACCCATATGGCTCTACAGTTTGTGCTATGTTCCCCCGATGGCTAAGCTGACCTTTCACAATGGAGAGTACAGTCATGTATACAGCCGTACCTTCATTGTCTGGTCTTCTCCTGGGCTGCTGTAATGTTGATGAATGGGCCATGTTGTCTGATAAGGGGGCCAGGCAGCTTAGCATTAGCTATAGCTTGGGTTTCATAGTGTTGCTGTGAATGGGGAAGTGGACTGCATTTACTAGCACATAGGGTTGCACATTTTGGGGAATATTCAGAGGTGGAAACTTTCCGTGGGAATTAACAGGAATATATGGGAATTAACGGGAATATATGGGAATTAACAGAAATATATGCAAATTAATATTCATACCGTTTAAATGTAGATATTTTTGCATTGGATATATTTACCATATCATATGGAGACAGAAACATACACATTTTACCCTATCATAAGTAGACATAATTGCAAATTATTAAATACTTCCAACAGAAGAAGAAAAAAAAATGTTGCGAATTTAACTTTAATTAAATGAGATGACTCGTCACATGGGATGATTTCACTGAACAACAAAAGAAAGGGAATATTGAATGATCCCCAATGATCCATTGCATCTCACAAAAAAACATTTTCAACATACATCTATAAAATTATAGTCTAAAAACTAAAGCTTTGGTTGTCTTCCTCTCAGGCTTCCATGTCTTCTCCCTGGACCTCCTCAGTGTCTACCTCTTGAACATCAGACTCTGAGGCCTCATCTGCACTGTCACTTTCCAACCTTGTTGAGGATGGCTAGTTGTCAGGCTCAAAAAGCCTCAAATTTGCCCGGTTGGCCACCAATTTTTCAACCCTTATATTGGTCAGCCTGTTGCGTGCTTTGGTGTGTGTGTTCCCAAACAAGGACCAGTTGCGTTCTGAGGCGGCTGATGTTGGTGGGATTTGAAGGATGATGGAGGCAACGGGGGAAAGAGCCTCAGATCCACAAAGTCCCTTCCACCAGGTGGCTGATGAGATATGTTGGCACGACTGCCATATTGCATCTCAATCCCAAAGCCTTTGCTTGGAAGTGTACTTCGCCAGACTGCCAAGAACCTTACCTTCATCCAGGCCAAGGTGGCGAGACACAGTAGTGATGACACCATAGGCCTTGTTGATCTCTGCACCAGACAGGGTGCTTTCGCCAGCATACTTGGGGTCCAACATGTACGCTGCAGCGTGTATGGGCTTCAGGCAGAAGTCTTCATGCTTTTTGATGTATTTCAGAACTGCATTTTCCTCTGCTTGGAGCAACAGTGAAGTGGGCAGGGCAGTACGGATTTCTTCTCTTACATCTGCAAGCAGAGTCTGAACATCAGACAGGATGGCATTGTCTTCCTCAATCCGTCCAATGGCTACTGCTATAGGTTTCAGGAGTTTCAGGCTGCTTACCACTCACTCCCAAAATACATCATCCAGGAGGATCCTCTTGATGGGGCTGTCCATATCGGCAGACTGTGATATGGCCATTTCTTGGAGAGACTCCTTTCCCTCCAGGAGACTGTCAAACATGATGACAACATTACCCCAACGGGTGTTGCTGGGCAGCTTCAATGTGGTGCTCTTATTCTTCTCACTTTGCTTGGTGAGGTAGATTGCTGCTATAACTTGATGACCCTTCACATACCTAACCATTTCCTTGGCTCTCTTGTAGAGTGTATCCATTGTTTTCAGTGCCATGATGTTCTTGAGGAGTAGATTCAATGCATGAGCAGCACAGCCAATGGGTGTGATGTGAGGGTAGGACTCCTCCACTTTAGACCAAGCAGCCTTCATGTTCGCAGCATTGTTTGTCACTAGTGAAAATACCTTCTGTGGTCCAAGGTCATTGATGACTGCCTTCAGCTCATCTGCAATGTAGAGACCGGTGTATCTGTTGTCCCGTGTGTCTGTGCTCTTGTAGAATACTGGTTGAGGGGTGGAGATTATGTTGCTAATTATTCCTTGCCCACGAATATTTGACCACCCATCAGAGATGATTGCAATACAGTCTGCTTTCTCTATGATTTGCTTGACCTTCATTTGAACTCTGTTGAACTCTGTATCCAGCAAATGAGTAGATCAAGCATGTCTGGTTGGAGAAGTGTATGCTGGGTGAAGAATATTCAGAAATCTCTTCCAATACACATTGCCTGTGAGCATCAGAGGTCAGCATTTCTCTGACTACATCCCTCCATTGAGTCAAAAAATCTTCTGATTCCAAGAGGACCATGAGCTGTTGCTATCGTTAAGGTGTCTGATTCATCATTTTCACCTCGAATTGAAGTAGAGGGCCTTTTGTCAGAGGTTGCTTGTTGTGAGCGCTGAGGGAACTTTATGCACTTGGCCAGATGATTCTGCATCTTTGTTGCATTCTTCACATATTTTTTGGCACAGTATTTGCAAATGTACACAGCTTTTCCTTCATTAGCTGCAGTGAAATGTCTCCACACATCAGATAGTGCCCCTGGCATTTTCCTGTAATGATTCGGAAAAAAATTGTTAAAAAACCCCAAATACAATTCCATGCACAGATAAATAGTTAAGCAGTTAGATTAAACAACTCCTTTGTAATAATAAAAAATAAAAACGAAACATGTATGGAAACAGGTGAATTAACACTCTTCAGTTAGCAGGCTCAAGCAAGCTAAACCCCACATGGTAGTAAAAACTAACTAGCAGAAATTGTTAACAAGTTAAAAATTATTTAAACAGATTTTGCTGTAGGCTACTGTTTACTAGTTAACAAAAACTCATGTATCGCATATAAAATACACTGCTCAAAAAAATAAAGGGAACACTTAAACAACACAATGTAACTCCAAGTCAATCACACTTCTGTGAAATCAAACTGTCCACTTAGGAAGCAACACTGATTGACAATAAATTTCACATGCTGTTGTGCAAATGGAATAGACAACAGGTTGAAATTATAGGCAATTAGCAAGACACCCCCAATAAAGGAGTGGTTCTGCAGGTGGTGACCACAGACCACTTCTCAGTTCCTATGCTTCCTGGCTGATGTTTTGGTCACCTTTGAATGCTGGCGGTGCTTTCACTCTAGTGGTAGCATGAGACGGAGTCTACAACCCACACAAGTGGCTCAGGTAGTACAGCTCATCCAGGATAGCACATCAATGCGAGCTGTGGCAAGAAGGTTTGCTGTGTCTGTCAGCGTAGTGTCCAGAGCATGGAGGCGCTACCAGGAGACAGGCCAGTACATCATGAGACGTGGAGGAGGCCGTAGGAGGGCAACAACCCAGCAGCAGGACCGCTACCTCCGCCTTTGTGCAAGGAGGAGCACTGCCAGAGCCCTGCAAAATGACCTCCAGCAGGCCACAAATGTGCATGTGTCTGCTCAAACGGTCAGAAACAGACTCCTTGAGGTTGGTATGAGGGCCCGATGTCCACAGGTGGGGGTTGTGCTTACAGCCCAACACCGTGCAGGACGTTTGGCATTTGCCAGAGAACACCAAGATTCGCAAAATCGCCACTGGCGCCTCGTGCTCTTCACAGATGAAAGCAGGTTCACACTGAGCACATGTGACAGACGTGACAGAGTCTGGAGACGCCGTGGAGAACGTTCTGCTGCCTGCAACATCCTCCAGCATGACCGGTTTGGCGGTGGGTCAGTCATGGTGTGGGGTGGCATTTCTTTGGGGGGCCACACAGCCCTCCATGTGCTTGCCAGAGGTAGCCTGACTGCCATTAGGTACCGAGATGAGATCCTCAGACCCCTTGTGAGACCATATGCTGGTGCGGTTGGCCCTGGGTTCCTCCTAATGCAAGACAATGCTAGACCTCATGTGGCTGGAGTGTGTCAGCAGTTCCTGCAAGAGGAAGGCATTGATGCTATGGACTGGCCCGCCCGTTCCCCAGACCTGAATCCAATTGAGCACATCTGGGACATCATGTCTCGCTCCATCCACCAACGCCACGTTGCGCCACAGACTGTCCAGGAGTTGGCGGATGCTTTAGTCCAGGTCTGGGAGGAGATCCCTCAGGAGACCATCCGCCACCTCATCAGGAGCATGCCCAGGCGTTGTAGGGAGGTCATACAGGCACGTGGAGGCCACACACACTACTGAGCCTCATTTTGACTTGTTTTAAGGACATTACATCAAAGTTGGATCAGCCTGTAGTGTGGTTTTCCACTTTAATTTTGAGTGTGACTCCAAATCCAGACCTCCATGGGTTGATAAATTTGATTTCCATTAATCATTTTTGTGTGATTTTGTTGTCAGCACATTCAACTATGTAAAGAAAAAAGTATTTAATAAGAATATTTCATTCATTCAGATCTAGGATGTGTTATTTTAGTGTTCCCTTTATTTTTTTGAGCAGTGTATATACATTTGTTTTTTTTATATTTCAAGGGGTCTTAAAATTCAAACTCTAATAGCAAAATTACCCTTGGTATGACCTTCTTAAAACAATTGCATATAGCTTAGCAGTACCCCCCCCCCCCCCCCCCCTCATTCTAATACAAATAAGATAATTAGGGACCTCACGGAATACAGGCAGTAAGGCAGAATTCAACAATATTCAAGCGTTTATTGACCTTAATAAGGAATCAACTAAATCAGGGATGGGCAACTTTGATGGAGGTGGGGGTCACAAAAACTCTGAACTCATCATGAGGGGCCGCAGTGGCTCCCGGGTCTGCGTACCCACATCCATACCCACACATGCAGTCAGCCTGCCCTAGCCTTTTAGGGGCCCTTAGTAACATTTTGTTGGGGGGGCCAGTGGGATCTTGTGAGCAAAACATTTTAGTGGCCCCCCTTAACAGCAGAGAGAGAAAAAAAAATCTAGTTTTTGTTAATTTCCGGCAATTCTACTCATTTTGCCATAGGGTGTCGAGATGTTTGCAGTTTTGAATTTGATATCGGAGTGAGAGAAACTAAAGAAAATCAAGGGGAGCCCACCGGTCAGTCATTTGACCATGATTAATACAAGTTTAAATAGCTGGCTATACCAACTTACCAATCTAAAACATTTTAGCTGACATGGGCTAATTGAATGACTATTAGTGACTGACATAACAAAACTGCTGATGCACAACCACTTTTCAGAAATTGCACCTTGTGTATTCTACTATTCTAACTCTCAACATTAAGTTGAGACCATGACTGAGTGTGACTCCAAATCCAGACCTCCATGGGTTGATACATTTGATTTCCATTGATGATTTTTGTGTGATTTTGTTGTCAGCACATTCAACTATGTAAAGAAAAAAGTATTTAATAAGAATATTTCATTCATTCAGATCTAGGTTGTGTTATTTTAGTGTTCCCTTTATTTTTTTGAGCAGTGTATATTCACCCTACCCCATATTGTAATCAAAACTTACCATAAAGCATGTAGTCCTTGGCTCAGACAGTAGTAGTGTGGGCTCAATAACATCTCATTAGTGTGCAAGATCTTGAGAATCAGCTGTACATGTGATGGAAGAATGCATGCATGGGGTTGCAATTCCATTGAATTGGGGATAGTTTAACCATAATATGCCACAAGACCTAGAATTGCCTTATGTGTATCCCACAAAAAACGTTCACTTTTATAAGCTAGATTTGTCGATGAATTTAAGCAAAATTCCCCAAATTCCAGGGCTTAACTCCCCATGGAAAATTTTCGGACAATTTACTGGAAAGTGTCCGACCCTTTGCAACCCTACTAGCACGCACGTTTTACAATAACAGCATGTTGTTCTTTTCCACACGAGAGTCAGCAGCATGTCAACAACACCTTCCTTAGCAGCTATAATGGAACATTTAGATGTTTACCAATTGACACGGACACAGTTCTTTAAGTTGCTCAATGTCCTCTCAACTGCCCAGTCTGAAAATAACCTTCCACTGTTCTCAAACCCCTTCAGCTTTTGCAGATGTATGAAAGAAAGTAAACGCAATAGTAGAAGCGAGGAGAGTAGATGCAATAAACCTATCCCATTCCTAGGGCCTGCTTCTACCTATCCAGTTCCTACCACATCTACAGTGATGCAGCTCTGGTTAATTATACACTATTCATGATGCCCATTTAATGGGAACCAATGAACTTTAAATGCATTTGAAGTTCATTGGTGTGAACTAGGATGAGTATTTAATTCGATCATTTCACTAGTACAGTGCTCTCTTTTTCTCATATACACACACGCTCACGCACAGTGGTGACCCAATCTAACTGTGAGCTTTTCTTTCTACCCACACAGATCAATGTACTCCAGTCTAAGAGAAGATCGGAAATCCTCAAATCGGTAAGTATCGTTTTCTATGAAAATAACCATATGAACTTAACTGTTGTTCCCATGTCTTTTGCCTCGTCTACGACGACTCTGATTGGTACGTTCCTGTCCGTAGATGCTGTCCTTCATGTACGCCCACCTGACCTTCTTCCACCAGGGTTACGACCTCTTCAGTGAACTACAACCTCTCATGAAGCAGCTGGGGGGACAGGTAGGCCTTTACCCCATTTACTCCCATTAAACTGTAACCTTATCTCCACCTGGCCCATCCAAACGCATAGTGGTTCTTAAACCTCTCCTCGGGGATCTCCAGATGTTTTACAATTCACCTAGTCAAGGGCTTGATGATGATAAGTTGCCAAGTTGAATCAGGTGTGCTAGCTCTGGGGGGGTCCCCGAGGAGAGGTTTGAAAACCACTGTCCCCTCAGCGCTAACACACCTGATTCAACTTGGCAGCTTATCATCAAGCTCTTACTCTCTATACAGAAAGGTAAAGCCATCCCAGTCAACGCTTTTCCTCCCTGCCAAGGAGTTGAACTAGGGTGAAAAGTAATTGCTTCGGCCCACAAACCAAACTTGTTGTCCATTATTTTTGCTGGGTGCACACATGTACAAAAATGTGCCCTAGTTTAGTTCAGTGGCACTAGGCCTGTGGCCAGTGATGATGCACTTTCATTGTGTGTGTCATGGTCACTGGAGGGGCCGACCTGATGCGATACTATCATGATCCTTCGGTGCCGATACTGTATGTATTGCAATTCGATATTACTCACTATCTGCTGCAGAGAGAAGAGAGAGCATGAGAAAACAAGTTTTGATCAGTCAGGCAAATAAAAGTACTGAAGAGTTGTTGGCTCACTATTTAAAAAGAAGATGGAGAACATGCTATAGGATAAAACATACTGGAGTTTTGGCTCAGGTACAGACAACTAGCACTAGCTAACGCTACCTACAGTAGCAAATGTTAGTAATTGGCACTCGGTGGGGTGAAATATTGAGTGAAATATTGATGTAATATCATCCAAAAAGAATATGTAACTATCGACCCCCCCCATCACTGGTCAGATATATCAGCAGCTTCCTCTGGACCAGGGGGAGTTTAAACTAGGGTTGGGCGATATGGCCAAAGTATCATATCACGTATAATTTTTAAATTGACGGTTTGACAACATTTTATGTTTTGTGAGTAGTGCGTGACCCTAGGGTGGCAACACAAACATCCTAAGTGATTTCAATGGGTCTTTTTCCATTCTGATTGTTTTATACTTTCAATTCAACTTCAACCCCCCAAAAAATCCTGCATTTTCATACATTTCTGCACTTCCTGCACTCATTTGAGATCATTTCCACACTGCCACGTAGGGCTGCGTGATATGGGCAAACAATTTAGGCTTTATTTTTAACCAAATGTTGCAATTGCTATTTGACTTGCGATTTAGAGCAAAACACTTGGGTGAACTGTTGGAATCATGGAAATATAATGATTATTCTAATTATATAGTTATAATATAATAGTGGCCACTTTAAATAAAGTGTTTTTTGACATGACACCAAATGAAAATGCCAGGGAGGAGTTATTGTGACAGGGTAGGATCCAAAGTGTTTCCTATAGCTAATTACGTTTGCTCTGACTCAGTACATTTATTAGCTAGTTAGCTAGCTAGCCAGCTAACTAGAGATTAGCTTTAGCGGCTAACAAAATTTAGTCCCAACTTGCTAATAAAAGACAAATTAGCTGTTTGCAGATGTAAGGAACACAAACGAATAGTGTAATGATAGAACGCTAGTAGCATCGTTGTCATCAACATTGTTGCATGTGCTGCATTGACCATGCAGACTGAACGCAAATGTCGCGTGGTCGAGGAACAACAAATGCACTCCTTGAGTGACGGTGCGAGACTAAGTCTGTGTGGAAAGCGGCATAGAGAGAGCGCAGAGAGATGACTCAAGTAGCGAAGTTAACTATAAAAATGTACTTTACACACGGCGAATCACATTTAACAAACTAAACATTAAAATACTGTTATAGAAGGTTAAGTAAAAACCAAAACCGGTCTGTGCATCAATACCGGTATATCGTAAAATACGGTATACCACCCAGCCCTAGTTTAAACAGGGGAAAACGTGACCGATCTGCTGTAATCCACTGTTCCCCGATAGGCCGTCATTGTAAATAAGAAGTTGTTCTAAACTGACTTGCTTAGTTAAATTAAGGTTAAAAAATATTATTATGTGAGCAACACATAAAATTATACTTGAAGGAAAATTGTTCCATGTTTGTGGCCAGGGAGCACGTACCTGGGGTCAATTAAATTGATAAGCCTCTTGAAACCTTCCTTTTCGACTGTGCTAATTGGTCCTTAGCAATGCATAATAGCATTTGTGATGTCTTTGTCTTTTCAATGTTTGCTTGTAGGGCATAAACGCTGTCAGTGTTGACTGCTTCGGGCAAACATCTCTAGATTGGCTGGTGCTTGAGGGGCGTTTATCAATGCCGTGGCGCCAACTCAAACTTCCTGCATGTGAAAAGAGTGATTTTGCTTCAGATGTTGAAAAAGGTTTGTCGTATTATCAGACTTCGTAGCCACCTGTCTACAGCACAATTCCAAATGACTGAAACAGTTTAACCCTTTTTATCAATCATTTCTTCGTTGGAAGCTGCTCCTTTTCCATGGCTATCACTGCCACTGTTATCGCCGACATTACTCATTTTTCATTGGTTAATTGTGGCTACTCCATCACTCGAGGTGCTAAGTGGTTTTTAGTGGGCGTATACCTCTCCACGTGCATATTGTCACTTCTCCGCACGTTCCTGCTGCGTCAGAGCTGAAATGGACTGCTGTACCTAATTATTCTATATCGACATTATCGAAAATGAATCTAAACGTTTTTATATCGTTATAGAGGGAAGTAATTACCTCGGTAATTATTGATATTGATTTATCGCCCAGCCCTACACTGTTTCAAACAAGCAGAAAAAGAGTATTGTAATCTAAAAGCACCTGTTTGTCACACGTAATATACACACAGGTCTCGCTCCTGTACCCTTCTTTTTCTTGATCTCCTTCTTATTGTAATTATTATAATTATTATTATGATCATCATTATAATAATAAGTTATGTCGTTATCATTAGTAGCCTTTGTATAGTAGCCTTGTATAACCACCATCGAGCTGTAGGCCTAAGAGCGCATCTTTGTACCGTAACTTACTTAGGCCTATATTTCAATATATAGGCTACTGTATCTATCAATCAGTCAATAATTTGTTCATGCCATCACACAACATACGAGATGTTCATGCTTTGAAATGCAATCAAGCGTTTTAGTTTTAAAATGAAATAACAAAGGGAGCTTTGAATAATTAGTCTAAACAATAAATAAACATCTATTCACGAATGCATGTAACTATTTTTAGTCTGAGGTAAGTTGGTAGTTGGTAGCATGGAGCTTGCAACGCCAGGGTTGTGGGTTCGATTCCCACGTTGGACCAGTACGAGAATGTATGCACTCACTATTGTAACTCGCTCTGGATAAGCGCGTCTGTTAAATTACTAAAATGTAAATAAATGCTTTATATATTTATTTATTTTCTCGTTAGAACAGACTCTCTGGTACACTTATTTAGTGTTTACATTGTTCCAAATGGTCAGAAAAATTATTATATTGTAATCTAACAGGAACTGTTTGGCACACATAATACTCATGCCACACTTGCTCCTATACCTTCCTTTTTCTTGATCTCCAGTAGTTTCCACACTTATATCAAATGTCTTCCACAGATATGACTTCCCTTTTCCCTCCTGAGCAACCAGTAAACATTCCCCCATTTCAAGTTTATTTTTCACATCCTCCGCATAAATGTTGCTGTCGACATTACTGTGTTCAGAGTTTGTTTTAACCGATTTATTGATGTGATTATGTTAGGCAATTTATTTTATATTTTTTATCTTTATTTAACTAGGCAAGTCAGTTAAGAACAAATTCTTATTTTAAATGTTGGCCTAGGAACAGTGGGTTAACTAACTGCCTTATTCAGGGGCAGAATGACAGATTTTTACCTTGTCAGCTCGGGGATTCGATCTTGCAACCTTTCGGTTACTAGTCCAACACTAACCACTAGGCTACCTGCCAGTCCACCTATAGGTCAGGCCCTATTGGTCACATGCATGCAATACTTACATGTTTCATGTAAAGAGAGCAAGGGTATGGAATGTGTTTCCTAAACAATTTAGGGATTTCAGTAACTGAACTTTTCATATCAGGAACTGAAAGATTGAAGCGATTGTCTTTCCAAGATGCTTTTAGCCTAGGTTGAATAACGAAATGTATTTTTTTCCCCACAGAAATGAATGAATGAATTTACCATGACTATTCATCAGTCAAATGTCAGAACCAATATGCACACTGTGTAACTAGTGACTGATTTTCTACATGATGACAGAGTGAAAGGGAACAAAGATGCACAACCACCACCCTAGTGAGTGGTTTGAATTGTAAGACCAAGTCAGTCGGTGGTCGTGCAGTGGGTGAGTCAGAATCACAAGGCCTACTTCTGAATGGACCAGTTACAGTGATATAGCCTACACATAGAAATAGAATGACCAGAAGGGACTGTAATTCTGTGTTTATGGATATAGTCACATGTACTGTTAAAATCCACTAGAAGCTGTAGTCTGGTTTTTATGGAGAAGGGGGAAAATATTTCCAATCCAATCCAGCTGTCATTCCGCAAACCTGCCCACTTTTTGCTAAAACAAAACACTATGTCCCCAAATATCTATCTCAGCTCCAGAGGCATCTAGTAATGGGCTTTAGTAGTCGGTAAAGGGAAAGGGGGATACCTAGTCAGTTGCACAACTGAATGCATTCAACCGAAATGTGTGTTCCGCATTTAACCCAACCCTCTGAATCAGAGAGGTACGGGGGGCTGTCTTAATCGATGTGCACATCATCGGTGCCCAGGGAGCGGTTGTTGTTGGGGGTTAACTGCCTTGCTCAAGGGCGGAACAGCAGATTCGAACCAGTGACCTTTCGTTTACTGGCCCAACACTCTTAACCGCTAGGCTTCCTGTCGCCCAGGTTTAGTGTGAGTGGAGTTGGATCCTGATTTAGGCTCCTTAGAATAATTTATTCCATAGTGTCGGCTTGTCTTGTATGAATTATGAAATTAGGCCTATGCTATGCTGCACTTGTGGCGAATCTGTGCTGTAATTGTGCTCTTTGTTTCAATAAAGCCCCCCAGATTGCCTCTGATGACATTAATGTATGTCTTTTTCATAACGTTACTTAGTACTGGGTTTATTGGAGTATAGATTCTGTGGAGTGTTAGCTAATCCTCCTCAGTGTATTCATTCATTTATAAACATGTTGTTTAATAAGTTATATCAGTGAGGTTGTTTATGCTTTAATTTACAGCCCTGGTATATACTTAGACATTGCATGAAAAATGGTTATTAGTCGATTTGTACCTACTTTTTGATTATTTGGGGTTCATTGAAACTCTAAACCTACTGTAAGTAATAGGTTGTTCCTTAGTTCATACCAAGACTAAAACAGAACTGTAAAATAAAGTGTAATGTCCCATAGTTCCCTTAGGTTAGATCGTTTCTGTAGGTTGTGATGATACAGGAGTTCCGTTAGACACACATTCGCTGCGTCCTGGTTCCTTTCTCGCCAAATGATCTTTGTTACCAGATAGTGTTTGCTTGAGATGAGTTATCATAGATGCTGATTTAGGCTGTTTGTGGCCGAGAACCCTCCCGACGCGGAGACTAGAATTACACTGATGTAGGAAACAAACTCTGGGGTCATCCAACGACCTAGTCAAACAGTCTTCAAGTTCCTCAATCTGAAGGAGGAGAGCTCATCTCGTAGTGGAGCAGTTCTTTATCCAAGGGACACCTTTATGGTCCAAGTTTGAAAGAGAGCATACAGACTACAGACTGCAATATTGCTTTCATGCAGTGTTTTCAGAACAGTGCTAAATTAAGGACAGCAGATGAGTAGAGGAAGCCACTTCAGATAACCAAGTATTTTGCATATGAACTCTATTTCTAGGGGAAACTGAAAGTTAATTAGCAACTACAGACACAAAAACCCTTACAAACTAGCCTTGAACCCTTTACTGTAGCTAGAGAGGATATGGGGCCTACTGGGGATTGTGGGGAACAGACCGGGATCATGTTCATTAGGCACAAAACGTTCAGATATCTGACTGAAATAGGGAGGGACTACCTGAACTTGTCCAATAAGGAACGGTCATATTCTTTAGACTATTGCAACCTGCTTAAAAATATGGCACACACACACTTGATGGTTTCAAACAATCCTAACCTGTGCTCTGTGTGTTTCAGCTGGACCAGCTGGTGGTTGATGCAGCCAAAGAGAAGAGGGACATGGAGCAGAAACACTCCACCATTCAACAGAAGGTAACACACACATACACACACACAGAAACATGACTCACCTTTTTTGGCACACTTGCGCTATACACTGAGTGTACAAAACATTAAGAATACCTTCCAAATCTTGAGTTGCACCCCCACTTTTGCCCTCAGAACAGCCTCAATTTATCGGGGCAAGGACTCAAAAAGGTGTCAAGCATTCCACAAGGGATGCTGGCCCATGTTGACTCCAATGCTTCCCAAGTTGGCTGGATGTCCTTTGGCACTGGCAGGATAGAGTTTGGGAAACCCTGCTCTAGCTAAGCTTGAGCGCGCACACACACACCCTCCTTGTCTCTAGCCTTGGGGAGCTCTGGTTTAAAGCAATGATTTGACTGAGCCGGGTCCTTTTCCCTCAGCCATAAAGCCTTTCTTATTGCACTCTAACCCATTCTATGAAAGGATCAGCCCTGAAACTGGGATTTTCAGAAAGCCTCACCAATATACCCCCAGTTACTCATCCACTTCTGCCCTTCTTCACTCTAATGCATGCAGTCATAGAAATGGAGGATCTGTCATTCTACTTCTATGAGTACAGCATGTATTGTAATGAAAAAAAGTAATTATTAACGACTATCTATGAGGTATTTTGTCATTGTATTTTGTCACCCCCTTCACTTCTGTACCTATCTACTCACTCTAATACACACACTATCATTATATTTATCATTCTATTTCTATGCAAACAGTATGAATGGTGAATTCATTATTTCATTAATGATGACTATTAATGGTTTATTTAGCGCTATGAAACACAGAACTGCAACTTACTAATGTGTTGTGGAACACTAGAAGAGTAGAGGAGTCATTGGGCAGGCGTTGATAATGGGATCTCACAGGCTATGTCCTAAATGGCACCCTAATAAGTCACCGACACACACCATGCTTTATTCAAGTGGGTCGGACGCTTCGGGGCTCACTTACCAAACGACAGGGATACGTTTCACCATCTATCCCTGTTCGCTACTCTCCCTGTAGATTTAATAGATGCTCCCCAGCCCGTGGCTGCAACCCATGTGGAATTCCTAGTCTCCGGCAGCTTTTAGACCTGCCGATTTGTGGTCAATAAGGCTGCCCTTAAGTCCCTACACTTTTTGGCCCTGATGGAGACATGGATTACCCCAAAAAATACTGCTACTCCAGCTGCTCTCTCGTCATCTGACTGTGTTCTCTCATAATCCGAGAGCGTCTGGTCGTGGTGGCACTGGGCTACTAACTTCTCCTAATTGGAGATTTTCTCTTTTCCCTCTCTCTCACCAGTATCTCCTCATTTGAATTCCATCTGGTCACTGTTACTTGTCCACTCAAGCTTAACATTGTTTTCGTCTATCGCCACCAGGTGTCCTTGGAGAGTTCTTGATAAGCTAATTTCCCGACGATGGCTCACCAGTCATCGTACTGGGCGACTTTAAACTCCCGACGCCTGACTGCAATTAATTTCTTTCCAACTCTTTCTTTCCACTCCTTTCAGGGTTTCATGAAAATCCTGGAAAAGTCATGGAATTTTGAAATTGTGTTTTCCAGGCCTGGAAAAGTCTTGTAAAATTATAAAATCAGAAAAGTTTTGGAAAAGTCAATGGAAATTAAATAATTTCAGTTCATGTAATTTATCTAGGTACTGTTTTAAAATATTTTATGAATCAAATAAAAATATCAGCCAGAATCGGAATGACACTTTAGCGCGTCTGTGTTAGCGAGTATCACCTGCATGCATGTGTGGGCCGAGACGAGTGGGCCGTTGCTCAAGGAGAGAGAGGCAGTCGGACAATATGATAGAGAACAGACTAATAAATAGGTAGCCAATTCAAAACATATCTTGTAGTTAAATGTTTTCGTCATGACCCAAAAACTTTCCACCGACACTTGCGAGTGTGGGCTTGCTTCAGCTGAATAGCCATTTGATCTTTGATATATTAAATGAGTGAATTATTTCAAAAAGCATAAAACGTATTTGGTTGTAATGTTGCATTGTTGTACATCAAGGGTGGTTAACCATCCTCCAGGAGAGCTAATGGGTGTGCAGGCCTTTATTCCAGTGCCCCTCTAACAAACCTAATTTTAGAAATTAGCTGCTCAACCGGACCTTGATAAACTGGCCCTGTGTTTGAGCAGAGCTTGATCAAAAGCCTGCACACCCAGTACCTCTCCAGACTGAGGGTAGACCACGTGTTTTATACTGTTGCCTAACAGGTGTTCTACTTTGGGGAGGGGGGGGGGGTAAAAGTGATGGAGAAATCATGGAAAAGTCATGAAATTCCATCTGTCAAAATGTGTATGAACCCTGCCCTTTACTCTTTTGACCCCTTTCCCAATCCCCTTCCACTCACAAGGCAGGCAATACGCTTAACCTCATCTTCACAAGAGGCTGTTTCCCTTCTAATCTCTCTGCAACCCCCCTCCATGTCTCGGAACACTACTCCTCCAACCCTTCCCACTTTGCTCCTACCTAGATGGTCATGCGCCGCCGCAATCTTTGCTCTCTCTCTCCCACTACTGTCTCCTATCCTATCCTCTTTTCCTTTGGCTTAATCCTTCTCCCTCCTGTCTCCTGACTCTGCCTCTTCGACAGTACTCTTCTCCCTTTCCGCATCCTTCGACCCCCACTGTCCCCTTTCCTCCCAGCCGGCTCGACCTTCCCCTCTTGCTCCAGTGGCTGAGTGACTCACTGTGTGCTTACAGAACAGGGCTGGGCGGAAATGGAAGATAACTAAACTTCTGAAGGACCTATCATCCTTCCACTCCCCCTTCTGTACCTTCTCTTCCTCTCTATCTGCTTCTAATGCCACTTTCTATCACTCTAAATTTCAAGCTTTTTTCAACTTTCTCCTCCACCTTCTCCCTCCTCCCGCTCTGTGGACGACTTTGTCAACCACTTTGGAAAAAAGGTTAACAATATCCGTTCCTCATTCTCTCGGGCTACTGAGCCCACTGATCCCACTCACACAGAACTTCCCTACGCCTTGACCTCTTTCTCCCCTCTCTCTTTCTAGATGATATCCTGTGACTAGTGATGTCTGGCCGCTCGACAACCTGCCTACTTGACCCCATCCCCTCCTCCCTTCTCCACACCATCTCTGGAGACCTTTGCCCATTCTTCACTTCCTTCAACTCATCCCTGACATCAAAAACTACAGACCGGTATCCCTTCTTTCTTTTCTTTCCTAAACACTTGAGCCTGTTGTCTCTGACCAACTCTCTCGTTGTCTCTCTCAGAATGATCTTCTTGACCCTAACCAGTCAGGCTTCAAGGCGACTCACTCAACTGAGACCGCTCTCTTCTGTGTCACGGAGGCTCTCCGCTCTGCCAAAGCGGACTCTCTCTCCTCTGCGACTAAATCTAACTGCTCCCTTCGACATCGTGAACCATCAGATCCTCCTCTCCATTCTCTCAGGGTTGGGTGTCTCAGGTTCTGCACAATCCTGGATTGCATCATACCTGGCAAGTCGCTCCTACCAGGTGGTGTGAAGAGGATCTGTGTCTGCACCACGTGCTCTCACTACTGCTGTCCCCCAGGGTTCGGTTCTAGGCCCTCTCCTTTTTTCTCTTTACACCCTGGCAAACTTTTCAGCTTGGATGTCGGCCCACCAGCTCAAGGTCAACCTCGACAATACACAGCTGATCTTCCTCTCGGGCAGTGTTCATTTTGGAACTCTTTTTAGTCTATCGTTTTTCTGCTTAACATCCTATTCTCTTCCCAACAGAATAAATATGAGGGGGGGGGGGGGGGGAATTAAATATATATATATAATCATCTGGCCATGAATTCCTAAGCCTACATAGATATTAAAGAGCGACGGAGAGGGAGACGTTGCACCTCCGTCACTCGATCACGCCATTATCAATGTTCCACAGACGCCGAAGCCACATTGATGTCCAAAAGTAAAACGGAGGCTAATGACTTTGAATGGGAACTAATGAGCTAAAAGCCCAGTAATGTAGTCGAGTCCGATTGAAGTCCCCTGCTACCAAATGTTTGCATTTTGGCTCCCAGGGCCACGTTCAGTTGCAAAACATTCTCTAACGTTGCAGATAAAGATTCCATGAATAGAGCCAACGTTATTCCTTATTCAACATGTCAGAGAGAGATGTTTGTTCTACATAGCATATTTATATCTGAACGTACCAAAACGTTGCGTCCTGCTGAACGTGCCCCAGCTATAACTACCGTAATTGCTGGACTATTAAGCGCACCTGAATATAAGCCGTACCCACTGAATTTTTTTAAAATATGTATTTTGTACATAAATAAACCGCACATGTCTATAAGCCGCAAGTGCCTACCGGTACATTGAAACAAATGAACTTTACACAGCCTTTAAACGAAACACGGTTTGTAACAAAAATAAATAGGCTTTTAAACGAAACACGGCTTGTAACAAAAATAAATAGGCTTTAACGAAACACGGCTTGTAACAAAAATAAAAAAAATAGCAGTAAACAGTAGCCTACCAAGAAAGTCAAACTTCATTGCGGTGGCGATTGTTTTGGCTTTCAGTCGGATCTGCACAGTTGAAACACCTCGGCCGTCTGCTCTCTGTGTGTTGACCCAGTCTTCAAGCTCATTTTCTAGTTCGGGCCATCTGCTTTTCTTCTCTGAAAGCTTTTGTTGTCTTTTTGCACTGAGTCAGTTCCTCACACTGCTGTTTCCAAAGTCTTATCATCGACTCATTAAGGCCAAGCTCCCGTGCAGCAGCTCTATTTCCTTTTCCAACAGCCAGATCGATCGCCTTCAAGTTGAAAGCTGCATCATATGCATTTCTCCGTGTCTTTGCCATGATGAGGGTGACAAAATGACTACCGTAATCAGAATGATGGGAAGTTTGAGCGCGCTCGATTTACGTCACATTATGTGACGGTGCTCAGTTTTTTTGGCGGCGTGAATCTTGTGAAAAAAGAAAAAAAAACATAAATTAGCCGCGTCATTGTATAAACCGCGAGGTTCATAGCGTGGGAAAAAAGTAGCGGCTTATAGTCCGGAAATTACGGTAGCTAATGAGGTAACAAGCCTGAACAAGGTGAAGCCTAAACAAATTTTTAGCAGCCCCGTCCGCAAGTAGCCTAGTTTTAAAATGGTCCGTGACATGCTTTATGAATGTACACTGAACAAAAATATAAACGCAACATGTCGGTCCCATGAGCCGAAGTAAAAGATCCCAGAAATGTTCCATATTCACAAAAAGCTTATTTCTCTCAAATGATGTGCACAAATTTGTTTAGTTCCATGTTAGTGAGCATTTCTCCTTTGCCAAGATAATCTATCCACCTGACAGGTGTGGCATATCAAGAAGCTGATTAAACAGCATGATCATTACACAGGTGCACCTACTGCTGGGGACATTAAAAGTTCACTTGAAAATGTGCAGTTTTGTCACGCAACACAATGCCACAGATGTCTCAAGTTTTGATGGATCGTGCAATTGGCATGATTTCTCCATCACTGGCAAGACCTCTCCATCACGCACGGTTGACAAATCCACCGTGTCCTCCTCTGAGTGCAAAGAACCTTGGCATGACCCTGGATAACAACCTGTCGTTCTCTGCAAATATCAAAGCAGTGACTTCGCTCCTGCGGGTTCATGCTCTACAACATCCATGTAAAGCACAACCTTTCCTCACACAGGAATTGGCGAAGGTCCTAATCCAGGCACTTGTCATCTCCCATCTAAACTACTGCAACTCTCTGTTGTCTGGGCTCCCCGCTTGTGCCACCAAACCCCTGCAACTTAGCCAGAACGCCGCAGCCCGCCTGGTGTTCAACCCATGTCACCTCGCTCCTCCGCACACTCCACTGGCTTCCATTTGAAACTTGCATCATCTTCAAGACCCTGTTGTTTGCCTACGGAGCAGCAAGGGGAACTGCCCCTCCTTACCTTCAGGCTATGCTCTCAGTGGACACCTGCTCATCGAACATCTCATTCCAAATTCATGGGCATTAATATGGAGTTGGGCTCTCTTTACTGCTATAACAGCCTTCATTCTTATGGGAAGGCTTTCCACTAAATGTTGGAACATTGCTTCCATTTAGCCACAAGAGCATTAGTGAGGTCAGGCACTGATGTTGGGCGATTCGGCCTGGCTCGCAGTTGGCGTTCTAATTCATCCCAAAGAAGTTCGATGGGGTTGAGGTCAAGGCTCTGTGCAGGCCAGTCAAGTTCTTCCACATCGATCTCGACAAACCATTTCTGTATGGACATCGCTTTGTGCACAAGGGCATTGTCATGCTGAAACAGGAAAGGGTCTTCCCCAAACTGTTGCCACAAAGTTAGAAGCACAGAATCGTTTAGCATGTCATTGTATGCCGTAGCATTTAATATTTCCCTTCACTTGAACTAAGGGGCCTAGCCCAAACCGATATTTATCCTCCGCCAAACTTTACAGTTGGCACTATGCATTGGGGCAGGTAGCGTTTTCCTAGCATCCGCAAAGCCCAGATACGTCCGTCAGACTGCCAGATGGTGAAGCATAATTTATCACTCCAGAGAACTTGTTTCCACTGCTCCAAAGTCCAATGGCGGCGAGCTTTACACCACTCCAGACGCTTGGCATTGCGCATGGTAATCTTAGGCTTGTGTGGGGCTGCTTGGCCATGGAAACCCATTTCATAAAGCTCCTGACGAACAGTTATTGTGCCGACGTTGCTTCCAGAGGCATTTTGAAACTCGGTAGTGAGTCTTGTACCCGAGGACAGACGATTTTTACTCGCCAAGTGCTTCAGAACTCGGCGGACCCGTTCTGTGAGTTTGTGTGGCCTACCTCTTTGCGGCTGAGCAGTTGTTGCTCCTAGACGTTTCCACTTCACAATACCATCACTTACAGTTGACCGGAGAAGCTGTATCAGGGCAGACTTTTTACAAACTGACTTTTTGTTAAGGTGGCATCCTATGATGGTGCCATGTTGAAAGTCACTGAGCTCTTCAATAAGGCAATTCTACTGCCAATGTTTTGTCTATGGTGATTGCATGGCTGTGTACTAGATTTTATACACCTCTTAGCAACGGGTGTGGCTGAAATAGACACATCCACTAATTTGAAGGGCTGTCCACATACTTTTTTATATAAACTGTATATATAGTTGTATATATAGTTGTGTGTGCCAGATTATTTTTGGGATCCTTCAAAGTAGCCACCCTTTGCCTTGATGACAGCTTTGCACAATCTTGGCATTCTCGCAACCAGCTTCATGAGGTAGTCACTCAACCAAATTGGGATGATTTGAACCGCAGAGTCAAGGAAAAACATCCAACAAGTGCTCAGCATATGTGGGAACTCCTTCAAGACAGTTGGAAAAGCATTCCAGGTGAAGCTGGTTGAGAAAATGCCAAGAGTGTGCAAAGCTTTCAACAAGGCAAATGGTGGCTACTTGATTTGTTTAACACTTATTTTGTTACTACATGATTCTATATGTGTTATTTCATAGTTTTGATGTCTTCACTATTATTCTACGATGTAGAAAATAGTAAAAAAGTAAGAAACCTTTGAGTGAGTAGGTGTGTCCAAACCTTTGATTGGTACTGTATACAGTGCTTTCGGAAAGTATTCAGACCCCTTGACTTTTTCCACATTTTGTTACGTTACAGCCTTTTTCTAAAATTGATTAAATCGTTTTTTCTTCTCATCAATCTAGACACAATACCCCATAATGAGCTCTGTCAGGATGTATGGGGAGCGACACTGCACACCTATTTTCAAGTCTCTCCAGAGATGGTCGATCGGGTTCAAGTCCGGGCTCTGGCTGGGCCACTCAAGGACATTCAGAGACTTGTCCCGAAGCCACTCATGCGTTGTTTTGGCTGTGTGCTTAGGGTCGTTGTCCTGTTGGCTCTGGAGCAGATTTTTATCAAGTATCTCTCTGTATTTTTCTCCGTTCATCGTTCCCTCAATCCTGACTAGTCTCCCAGTCCCTGCCGCTGAAGAAAACCCCACAGCACGATTCTGCCACCACTGTGCTTCACCGTAGGGATGGCGCCAGGTTTCCTCCAGATGTGACGCTTGGCTTTCAGGCCAAAGAGTTAAATCTTGCTTTCATCAGACCAGAGAATCTTGTTTCTCATGGTCAGAACGTATTTTAGGTGCCTTTAAGCAAACTCCAAGAGGGCTGTCATGTACCTCTTACTGAGGAGTGGCTTCCGTCTGGCCACTCTACCATAAAAGCTTGATTGGTGGAGTTCTACAGAGATGGTTGTCCTTCTGGGAGGTTCTCCCATCTCCACTGAGGAACTCTGCCAGAGTGAACATCGGGTTCTTGGTCACCTGTCTGACCAAGTCCCTTCTCCCCCGATTGCTCAGTTTGGCCAGGCAGCCAGCTCTAGGAAGAGTCTTGGTGGTTCTAAACGTCTTCCATTTAAGAATGTGTTCTCGGGGACCTTCAATGCTGCAGAATTTTTTTGTACCTGTGCCTTGACACAGTCCTGTCGTCTCTGTGCTCTACGGACGATTCCTTCCACCTCATGGCATGGTTTTTGCTCTGACATGCACTGTCAACTGTGGGACCTTATAGAGACCGTGGACTCCAAGTTGTAGAAAATTCTCAAGGGTGATCAATGGAAAAAGGATGCACCTGAGCTTAATTTCGAGTCTCATTGCAAAGGGTCTGATACTTATGTAAATAAGGTATTTCAGTTTTTTATTTTTAATACATTTGCAAACATTTCTAAAAAACAGTTTTCGGTTTGCCATTATGGGGTATTGTGTGTAAATTTGATTAAAAATTTGATTTTAGAAAAAGGCTGTAACGTAACAAAATGTGGATAAAGTCAAGGCGTCTGAATACATTTCGAATGCATATATCTCCAAAAAAAAATGGAACACAATGGATAAGTTTCACTGGAACCTGTTTTTGTTGTTTGAGTTTGTTGGGATTTGTTGTGTGTGAATGTCTGTGTATGGATCTACGTCCAAGTTTGTTTGCCTGTCTGGCCTCTTAGTATGTCTGTCAGTCTGTGTCTGTATGTAAATCTCTTTCCAGCTCCATTTTTTGTGTCTGTGTGTGCATGTCTGTCTGTGTGTGTGAGCGGAACATGACGAACAGCAGCTTGCTCTCCAGCATGAGCAGCACTTCCAGCCAGGTGCCCTCTCATTCGCGGCCCGTGCAAATTTACACTCATCCTTGTGCGTCTTGCATCCCAGCGCCCTCCCTGTCCAACCCCCTCCCTTTTACTAGATGCTATTTTTATGTTGTCTCGCTCCCTCCCTCTCTCTTTCTCTTTCTGCCAGTATGTATCAGCAGTTCTAACCTCTCCTCTTTTTCTTCCACCTCTCTCCACTGTTCCCCAGGCTGCTCTGCAGGTAAGCCTTTTTTCCTCTGTGTATTTCTGTGCTATTTCGGTTCTTTCTGCATATTGATTGTCTGAAGTCATCATGATATATTATTGACACATACATGACGTGACCGGGTTAAGACCACTCAGTCCTCGTCACAGGTATGCGCGTGTCTGTTGAAATCCATGCATGTCGGCTGTGTTATATACCAGTCATTCATTCACCTAATGTGTTTATGATACAGCATATTGCGACAGTCTAGTCTTTATGCCTTACTGCAAAGGGAATGTGAGAGGCAAGGTTGATATCGGTCTAATTGCAACGTTGCAGAACATTACGAAAATGTGTTGTGCTAGCTGGGATAGGCTGAATCTATAACATACTAGCTAATTGCTCAGTTGAAATATTCGCCTAGACTCATGTGCATTTCATTTCCTCATGACTGCGGTTTTTAGAGTGTGCTTAGTATGCCTTATATCTGCCTGTGTGAATTATTAATACATTTCTAGAGGGCTCCATCGTGTTACAGATTGTCCCCTTTTGGACAAGCTAAGTTTAGCTCAAAGTATTAGCTTTTCTGCTTCTCAGAGGAGGAGGCAGTGGATTGTGAACTGGAAAGGGTTCATTTTGGTTTTGTGGTTTGTGCATGCTGCAGGAGAAAACATGAGTCTATATACATACTCACACAAAGTAGAGTACATGGCTCTCAAATAGAGGCTGTATAAATGTTTCATGCTGGAGATAATCTGCACGGGGTTCGGTTGGTTATTCTAAACCCATTGCGCAAGCCAGCATCGACCTGCACACACGCACACACACACTCGCATCCCAATGAGTTCGCATGCCGCTGCGGCCTCAGCGGAAGGGGGAGGTGCCAAACTCAGCCAGCAGCAGTGACGAGTGTTGATGAGGGACGGACAGACACACACAGGGTAAGGAGGGAGGCTTGTTTTGGAGAGAGGGAGCTAGTCCGAGTGTGACAGGGCTGTCACTTGAGATGCTGCGGGAGGACAGGCAGAGGTAGCTTCCACTAGCTAGCCATTGTCAAGGTGACTGGGACACCGACACACACACTGACCTGCTGTCACAGACATGAAGATGAAGATCTTCAGCAGATTCCACTATGTGTGGTATCTGGTGAGTCCGCTGAAAGAAGGGGGCAAAACATGTTTATTTTTAGCTTCATATGGCTCTGTGCCATGGTCATGCTCTCTGTTGTGTGTGTGTTCAACTGTCTCCTCTTTCTCAGTTTCTCAGCCCTTTCTCAGTCTTCTGGTGTTACTCTTTTAGGAGGTGACAGAGGTTGAACCTTTTCCCGATGGACGCAGCTTTTGCGCGTGGAGGTCCTCCGTATGTAATAATTGATTTTCATTTTTTTTTTTTTTTCATTGACCCCCCCCCCGCCAACTCCCTCCTCTTCTCCCTGCATAACCAGAGTGATTAGGGATTCCATTGTCATGCTGTACATTCATGTGGTTTTCACATTCTAAAGTATGTCTCCCACGGTTTACCTTCTGACTACAAAGCAATAGCCTGGTCCCAGATCTGTTTGTGCTGTCTTGCCAACTCCTTGTCACTCATGGTCCAGTTGTCAAGACAGCCCAATTGGATCTGGGATCAGGCTAAAGAAGCATGGGTTTGACGTCTGCTTACATGTGAGTTCTGAGCTCTGGTTGTTGTCATTACTTGGGCTCTGTTTTACACCTTTATTACTTCTGTTCCTTGAAGCAATATCCTGTCTGACATGGATGGATTGATGGATTGATATACTGTATGATGCAACCCATGCTTTCACCTATCCAATCGTGTCAGATCAGTTTTTTTTTTTTTTTTTTTACAGGGCCACGTTTTGCCCACACAGTCGATTATTGCCTTGTCCTTTGAACGGTTGGGGATTGGATTCTATGTCCCTTGTCTGTCTTGAGTCCTGGCTGTATGGCTGTTTTACAGTTGTATGGCTTTGTGTGTGGGTATTGTGGACAGGATCCAGGTTTAGTGGTGTGTATGTAGAGGGATGCCATGTTTTTATCCCTGCCCCAAAGTAACAACTATTTTATTCCTTTCCAGGGCACATGCTGGGACAGAGGCCTTGAATAATACATACAGCCTAAAAATACGTCTTAGAGAGTCTGTTTGAGTAGGCTACACACTGTTACATTGTAAAAGGATTCCTTAGTTTAAGTGTACTATACAGTGTACACACTAGGGTACATTGTTTTATGGTTGGGTGATATTAAGATAGTATCATCTATCGACGATGATTGAGAGCCATTGTTGATGGTGAAGACATTGTGATATGACAGACGATGGATAGCCTATTTTAACTTGACTGCCTATAAAATCTCGCACAGCAGGGCAGCACACAAGTGACATTCCGAGTAATTTGCCTATTCCTATTTGCTATAACCTATTTCAATAAATATGTTGTATACAGAATGCAAGAGAGGAATGTAGGGTGAGCAGAGAATTCCACCAAAGCAGCGCAAAATGTCGAATCATAAAATATTGTTTCTCTCTGTCAGATTATAGTCTAAACCATACTGTGGGGTCTGGAATTATTGGATCCCTTGATAAAGAAGAGCAAAAAATACTAAAATAAATACAAATACTGTATTTGTATGCTATTGTATACTTTATTATTTTTATATTATTTTATACTTATGCAATTGCTCAGAGAAAGATTTTGTTTAACAAGTAATAAAAAATAAATACAAAAAATCTAAGGGTCAAAAGGATTGTATCCCCTGCAGAAGGTGAGCTAGCTTGAGGGCCTCGGGTGCGACCGCCCCAAGTCCCAAAAAATTGCTGATTTTTATTTGTTTGACCGTTCGGGACCTTTAAATCTAATTCCCATGTAAAATAGCCTTTTGAGTGACTAAAATATCACCCATCATATTTTTGGGGGATAGCAATGCTAAATAATTGAGAAAGTATTTCTAACTACCAGGAAGTTTGAAAAGACCGGCTGAGTGGGCGGGGAGCTTATATTCATGAGCTCGCAGTTCTTTGACAGTTCTTTGAAACGCCTATGTCAAGAAACTTGGATGCAGTGTTTCAGTAAAATCATCTCAAGCAAATATGGTGATACACAAAGCAAGTCAAGCAACATGGAAATTACATCAATGATGTACATTTTTTTATACATCTCCCGTTTGGCTCTTGTGATGCGGTTCACAGCAGCAGTTTTGAATGAACCCCCCCCCTTTGTTCCATGCTGGCTGAAGACCTAGCTAGCCAGTAACTAGCTAACGTCAGACACGGATGAAAGGGGAGACATATATGTGTCTTTGCCATAGATGAATAGCGTAAACTTTTATAATTGCTGGAACCCTGTTTTTAAAAAGTAGGCTATATTCCCTTCTCTCTCCATTCGATAGGCTATAAATATGACTTTGGGCTACGGTATGCTTTCTCTCGATCAAACAATGAATGAATTTAATGGAGTTCCATCTCAAAAAGTTGTTTGAATACCCTCAAAAACGAAAGGTAGCCAGGGGACTATATCGATAGCCTATATAAAAATCGAATGAGAAGTTGAATCAAGTTTAAGCTTATTAAGAAATAAATTATCCGTGTGGGGTATAAAAATCACTCCATGCGAGGTTGAAAACCAAGTGGACAATCCTCCTACTAGACCTATCATAAAACCTTTAAGACAAGTTCAAGTTATGAACAGTAGGCCTAGCCTATTTCCCAAGTATTGTAATAGCCTAAGACGGTGTTGTCCTAAAGTTGCCCCTTTCAAAAAGAACAAGAATGAAAGTCTGAGTCTATAGGCCTACTAGGTATAGGCAATTCTCAGTCACAACTTTGAGAGATTGAACAAACAATATTAAGAGAGGATGAGGCAAATAAAGCAATTATCCAGTTCTATAATTGAACTCACTACAGCAGGACAGTCCATTCCTCATCAGTTGTTCAGTCGCTTTGATCCGCCATGTGCGTGCCACACACACAGACACATACAAACCTGTTCCATGCTGAAGCTCCACCAAAAAGGAATATTAGAAAAGATTTGCCTGCCCTTAGCCTCTGCCCAGGCTTTCAACAACATGATATTTCATCATGATTCATCCAGTTGTAGCATGCGATTTCGTGCTACAGCCCAGCTGTGTTTTTTAGCGGAGTAAAAAAATTTGGAATAGGGGGCGATACCATCATATCACAATGTTTTATGAGTGCATAATCACGATAGGACAAAGGTTTCCATCGCCCAACCCTAAATTGTTTTGTCTTTCTAATGTGTCTTTCTAGCATAACATTAGACTCTCTAGTTACTTTTTTTTAAATATATTTTTTTATATTTAGCAAAAATACAGCAACACTATAACAGTAATACATTTCAAAACAGGGGCACTTGATAGTGATACTTGCCAGTAGTATGAGAGTTGTGGTGTATTTACCAGTCACCCACTCTTGGATTGAAGGGTTAATTACATTCTGTGATGGGAGTCTTGTGTTGACACAGTTGGGAATCTTAAATTACATTTTCCGTTCCCCTACCATTCATGAACCTGGCACTGTCCACTGGATAAATTCTGTACTGTACCCCCATCCAGAAATATCCTCTGTCCTACGGTGTGTCATGGTGGAAAAGAGGGTGTGTCAAAGCAGGAAATCCCTAGGCTGAGGTGTTTAGCTCCAGGCCCTTTTGCTCAGGTTACAGTGCAGAATCTAATCTGGCTGTGAAGACAAACACACACACCGCTATCTGTAAGTATAGGCTGAGAGAGTGATGATGAAGCACAACACAGTGGTCAAACTCCTATCCAGATGAGCCAACGGCGTTTTGCAGACCTTACAGACTCAGGAGCAATTGGGCCAAATATAGGCTAGTGGAACCAATATCTGACAGTATGAAGACGGCAGATTTGACCATGACAATCTTAGGAAGTGCCTTGTGATCTCCATGTCGTGCTAATAGTCATTTGGAGCTGAGGATTACTTCCATCATTTCCACTTTGATGTTTATAAGCCTACAAATTATAGTAATATATTTCGATCCCCGATTGACTGCTTCAAGGACTGTTTCATTGACTCCTATAGTTTGTCTTCAAATGTTTCCCACAACAATCCTTGGAATTGAACAGTGAATTAATAGAAGTTCCATCGTTCCTCCAACACCCTGACTGTTTGTGGTGTCTAGTGTTACAGAGGAAAGTTTGGCAGGGGTGAGATCTAGCTCATGACAATGGTGGCTAGCCTGTCGGGTTATGGGGTTGTCGGTGGCTCTTTCAGAGAGAAGTCAACTCTGACCCAGACCAGAGGTGTTAGTTAGTTTACTGTTGCTGATAACAAGGATGAGGATGCAGCAGACACACTGAAAGGATGCATCGTCACAGAACTAGAATGGCGTCCCCATTCAAGTCAATGATGCCGTAATGGGTGGACTGCCAACCATTTTAAGAGTCATTCCCTCGTCCTTCTGTGTGTTTTCTAGGCCTGTATCTCATGCCAACTGAACATGACCCTGGATTACCGTAGCTATCCCTGTCAGTATCTTTCTTTGATCAACATCTGATCTCACCTAGGCCTAAATCAAATAAACCTGTATGTTTGACCATCATAGGGTCAATGACTTGAGAGTACAGAACACTATATGTATGTTTGTGTATGTATGTACAGTGCCTTCGGAAAGTATTCAGACTAATTTACTTTTTCCACAATTTGTTACGTGACAGCCTTATTGTAAAATGTATATTTAAAAAATAAACATATCATCAATCTACACACAATAACCCATAATGACAAAGCGGGGGAAAAAACGTATTCAGACCCTTTGCTACGAGACTCGAAATTGAGCTCAGGTGCATCCTGTTTCCATTGATCATCCTTGATGTTTCTACAACTTGGAGTCCACCTGTGGTAAATTCAATTGATTGAACATGATCTGGAAAAGCACACACCTTTCTATATAAGATCCCACAGTTGACAGTACATGTCAGAGCAAAAACCTAGCCATGAGGTCGAAGGAATTGTCCGTAAAGCTCAGAGACAGGATTGTGTCGAGGCACAGATCAAGGGAAGGTTACCAAAAATATTCTGCCGCATTGAGGTCCCCAAGAACACAGTGTACTCCATCATTCTTAAATGGAAGAAGTTTGGAACCACCAAGACTCTTCCTAGAGCTGGCCACCTGGCCAAACTGAGCAATCGGGGGAGAAGGGCGGTCAGAGAGGTGACCAAGAACCCGATGGTCACTGACAGAGCTCCAGAGTTACTCTGTGGAGATGGGAGAACCTTCCAGAAGGACAACCATCTCTTCAGCACTCCACCAATCAGGCCATTATGGCAGAGTGGCCAGACGGAAGCCACTCCTCAGTAAAAGGCACATGACAGCCAGCTTAGACTCTCAGACCATGAGAAACAAGATTTTCTAGTTTGATGAAACCAAGATTGAACTTTTTGGCCTGACTTTAAAGCGTCACATCTGGGGGAAACCTGGCACCCTCCCTACGGTTAAGCATGGTGGTGGCAGCATCATGCTGTGGGGATGTTTTTCTGCGGCAGGGACTGGGAGACTAGTCAGTATCGAGGGAAAGATGAACAGAGTAAAGTACAGAGATCCTTAATGAAAACCTGCTCCAGAGCGCTCAGGACCTCAGACTGGGGCAAAGGTTCACCTTCCTACAGGACAACGACCCTAAGCACACAGCCAAGACAATGCAGGAGTGGCTTCAGGACAAGTGTTAATGTCCTTGAGTGGTCCATCCAGAGCCCGGACTTGAACCCGATCGAACATCTCTGTAGAGACCTGGAAATACCTGTGCAGGTGCTTCAAGCTTGTAGCGTGATACCCAAGAAAACTCGAGGCTGTAATCGCTGCCAAAGGTGCTTCAAAAAAGTATTGAGTAAAGGGTCTGAATACTTTCCAAACTGTGGCCTGCTGGAGGTCATTTTGCAGGGCTCTGGCAGTGCTCCTCCTTGCACAAAGGCGGAGGTAGCGGTCCTGCTGCTGGGTTGTTGCCCTCCTACGGCCTCCTCCACGTCTCCTGATGTACTGGCCTGTCTCCTGGTAGCGCCTCCATGCTCTGGACACTACGCTGACAGACACAGCAAACCTTCTTGCCACAGCTCGCATTGATGTGCCATCCTGGATGAGCTGCACTACCGGAGCCACTTGTGTGGGTTGTAGACTCCGTCTCGTGCTACCACTAGAGTGAGAGCACCGCCAGCATTCAAAAGTGACCAAAACATCAGCCAGGAAGCATAGGAACTGAGAAGTGGTCTGTGGTCACCACCTGCAGAATCACTCCTTTATTGGGGGTGTCTGGCTAATTGCCTATAATTTCCACCTTTTGTCTATTCCATTTGCACAACAGCATGTGAAATTTATTGTCAATCAGTGTTGCTTCCTAAGTGGACAGTTTGATTTCACAGAAGTGTGATTGACTTGGAGTTACATTGTGTTGTTTAAGTGTTCCCTTTATTTTTTTGAGCAGTGTAGATACTTTTGTACCCGTTTCTTCCGGCATCTTCACAAGGTCCTTTGCTGTTGTTCTGGGATTGATTTGCACTTTTCGCACCAAAGTACGTTCATCTTTATGAGACAGAGCACGTCTTCTTCCTGAGCGGTATTACGGCTGTGTGGTCCCATGGTTTTATACTTGCATTTGGAAATTGCTCCCAAGGATTAGCCAGACTTGTGGAGGTCAACAATTTTTTTCTGAGGTCTTGGCTGATTTCTTTTGATTTCCCCATGATGTCAAGCAAAGAGGCACTGAGTTTGAAGGTAGACCTTGAAATACATCCACAGGTACACCTCCAATTGACTCAAATTATGTCAATTAGCCTATCAGAAGCTTCTAAAGCCATGACATAATTTTCTGGAATATTCCAAGCTGTTTAAAGGCACTGCCAACTTAGTGTATGTAAACTTCTGACCCACTGGACTTGTCATACATTGAAATAATCTGTCTGTGAATAATTGTTGGGAAATTGACTGACTTGTGTCATGCACAAAGTAGATGTCCTAACCGACTTGCCAAAACTATAGTTTGTTAGCAAGGGTGGAGTGGTTGAAAAACAAGTTTTAATGACTCCAAGCTAAGTGTATGTTAACTTCCCTACTTCAACTGTATGTACTGTACCCGTCAAAGGTTTGGACTCCCTCATTCCAGTTTTTTTTTGTGTGCTATTTTCTAATAGTGAAGACATCAAAACTATGAAATAACACGTATGGAATCATGAAGTAACCAAAACATTGTTAAACAAATCAAAATATATTTTATATTTGAGATTCTTCAAAGTAGCCACCCTTTGCCTTGATGACAGCTTTGCACTCTTGACTGCTTTTCCTTCACTCTGTGGTCCAACTCATCCCAAACAGCGGCAGTTAGCCTAGTGGGTAAAGCGTTGCGGCAGTAACCGAAAGGTTGCTGGATCGAATCCTTGAGCTGACAATTCAGTTAACCCACTGTTCCCCGGTAGGCCGTCATTGTAAATAAGAATTTGTTCTTAACTGACTTGCCTAGTTAAATAACAAAAATCCATCTCAATTGGGTTGAGGTCGGGTGATTGTGGAGGCCAGGTCATCTGATGCAGCACTCCATCACTGTGTTTTGGGCCATTGTCCTGTTGAAAAACAAATGATAGTCCCACTAAGCACAAACCAGATGGGATGACATATCGCTGCAGAATGCTGTGGTAGCCATGCTGGCTAAGTGTGCCTTGAATTCTAAATAAATCACTGACAATGTCACCAGCAAAGCACCCCCATACCATCACATCTCATCCTCCATACTTCACGGTGGGAACCACACATGCAGAGATCATCCATTCACCTGCTCTGTGTCGCACAAAGACACTGCGTTTGGATCCAAAAATCTCAAATTTGACCTCATCAGACCAAAGGACAGATTTCCATTGGTCTAATGTCCATTGCTCGTGTTTCTTGGCCCAAGCAAGTCTCTTCTTCCTATTGGTGTCTTTTAGTAGTGGTTTCTTTGTAGCAATTGTACCATGAAGGTCTGATTCACGCGGTCTCTTCTGAGCAGTTGATGTTGAGATGTCTGTTACTTGAACTCTGTGAAGCATTTATTTGGAATGCAGTCTTAGGTGCAGAGGTAACTTCAGGGTCTTCCTGTCCTGTGGTTTTCCTCATGAGAGCCAGTTTCATCATGGTTTTTGTGACTGCACTTGAAGAAACTTTCAAAGTTCTTGACATTTTCCGGGTTGACTGTTTCATGTCTTAATGTAGTGATGGACTGTCGTTTCTCTTTGCATAGTTGAGCTGTTCTTGCCATAATATGGACTTGGTCTTTTACCAAATAGGGCTATCTTCTGTATACTAACCCTACATTAAGAAGGAAAGAAATTCCACAAATTAATTTTTAACAAGGCATAAAAAGAAAAACTCTTGAAAAACCCTTGAATGAGTAGGTGTGTATGTACGTATGTACGCTACCGTTCAAAAGTTTGGGGTCACTTTTAAATTTCCTGGTTTTTGAAAAAAAAGCGCATTTAAAATAACATCAAATTGATCAGAAAGACAGTGTAGACATTGTTAATGTTGTAAATGACTATTGTAGCTGGAAACGGCAGATTATTTTTCATGGAATATCTACATAGGCATACAGGGGCCCATTATCAGCAACCATCACTCCTGTGTTCCAATGGCACGTTGTGTTCGCTAATCCAAGTTTAGCATTTTAAAAATCAAATTGATCATTAGAAAAACCTTTTGCAATTATGTTAGCACAGCTGAAAACTGTTGTTCTGATTAAAGAAGCAATAAAACTGGCCGTCTTTAGACTAGTTGAGTATCTGGAGCATCAGCAATTGTGGGTTCGATTAAAGGCTCAAAATGGCTAGAAACAAAGACGTTTCTTCTGAAACTCGTTAGTCTATTCTTGTTCTGAGAAATGAAGGCTATTCCATGCGAGAAATTGCCAAGAAACTGAAGATCTCGTACAATGCTGTGTACTACTCCCTTCACAGAACAGTGCAAACTGGCTCTAACCAGAATAAAAAATACTGAACAAAAATATAAATGCAACAATCAACAATTTCAAAGATTTTACTGAGTTACAGTTCATTATAAGGAAAACAGTCAATTAGAACCTTATCTATGGATTTCACATGACTGGGAATACAGTTATGCATCTGTTGGTCACAGATACCTTAAAAAGAAAGGTATGGGCGTGGATCAGAAAACCAGTCAGTATCTGATGTGACCACCATTTGCCTCATGCAGCGCGACACATGACCTTCGCATAGCGTTGATCAAGCTGTTGATTGTGGCCTTTGGAGTTGTCCCACTACTCTTCAATGGCTGTGCAACGTTGCTGGATGTTGTCGGGAACTGGAACACACTGTCGTACACGTCGATCCAGAGCATCACAAATATGCTCAATGGGTGACATGTCTGGTGAGTATGCAGGCCATGTAAGCACTGGGATATTTTCAGCTTCCAGAAATTGTGTAGAGATCCTTTCGACATGGGGCAGGCCGTGCAATATCATGCTGAAACATGAGGTGATGGCGGCGGATGAATGGCACGACAATTTGGCCTCAGGATCTTGTCACGGTATCTATGCGCATTCAAATTGCCATCAATAAAATACAATTGTGTTCGTTGTTCGTTGCTTATGCCTGCTCATTCCATAACCCCCCCCGCCGCCATGAGGCACTTTGTTCACAACGTTGACATCAGTGAACTGCTCGACCACACGACGCCAAATGGTCTGCGATTGTGTGGTCGGTTGGGCGTACTGCCAAATTCTCTAAAATGAAATTGGAGGCGGCTTATGGTAAAGAAATGAACATTCAATTCACTGGCAATATCTCTTGTAGATATTCCTGCAGTCAGCATGCCAATTGCACGCTCACTCAAAACTTGAGACGTCTGTGGCATTGTATTGTGTGACAAATCGGCACATTTTATAGTGTTTTTTTTTGGGACCCCAGCACAGTTGCACCTGTGCAATGATCATGCGTATTAATCAACTTCTCGATATGCCACACCTGTCAGGTGGATGAATTATCTTAGCAAAGGAGAAAGGCTCACAAACAGGGATGTAAACACATCTGCGCACCAAGTTTGAGAGAAATAAGCTTTTTGTGCGTATGGACAATTTTTGGGATCTTTTATTTCAGCTCATGAAACATGGGACCAACAATTTACATGTTGCTTTTCTATTTTTGTTCAGTGTAGTAGCTGGCTCGTTTTGCCTCTAGACTTTCCCCTAACCCTGGACCAAGTTTGGGAAACCCTGCTTTGGAGCATAAATACCATCTGGGATATAAACATGTATGTCTCCCCGGGATAAGCTACTACCGCACTATTCATTAACTATGCGATCGAAAGCACCCCATTTGACCGTCATGTCTCGGGCCAGGAAATGGATAGAACCCTCTTCAGTCACAGAGGAAAACACAGGGATCATTTCTAAAGATTCACCTTAACGTTTAAATTGCTAAACATGATCACATTATATAGGTAACTTCTGATCATTGCATAGCCTACGTGATAAGAAAGTAACAGTTTACAGGGAGACGCACAACAATAGGTTTCCGCGCCAAACCAGTTGCCGGTGCTCCAAACTCTTATACATGTTTCTTCTTTTACTGGTGATCAGCAACAATCAGTAGGACATCGCTAACCCACTTTATTATAAATAAATATATGTGCTCATCAACCGTAAATCATCTGGTTATTCATATAAGCATGTCTTTAGATTAAGTGACGGGGGACATTGGACCATCGTCACACTGGGTGAGGGAAATGCCGCGTTCAAAACAACTGGGAACTCAGAGTTCGGTGCGTTCAAGACAACAGGGACCTTGAAAAAAAACGAGCTCCAACTGGGGATTTTTTTTTTTTTTTTACTTGTCATCCAACTTAGAATTCCAAGTCAGCTCCTGTATAAACAGAGTTATGGTAATGTGGCTGTATTGTCTTTCATGAGGTCACAAACATGAAACAAAACGGACCGGGTCGTAGCTGGCTTCTCCACCTACCGTTTACACATTCTCCAAAACATGGATATTGTTCAGTTCTCAAGTTCTGTGATGTAGAAGAAGTTCCTTTGTTCTCTCTGTGTCTCTTTCTGCATGGCCAGGAGGAGAGAGTCTCCTCCAGGAATTTACGACCTGAGATAACAGAACCTGGGTGTAGGAGGTTGAGAGGGGGAAGCCACTCACTATACCCAAAGAGGGCCACGTCATGACAGTCTATACAAGCAAGTCAAACACCCATGAGTCCAAATCTACTCCACATCTCCAAATCATAAAACTTGTCATATACAGTGTCAATATTTATGATCACTGTTTGTTACAAGATGACATGTCGTCATAGCCTGGGTTGTTCTGAACAGAATGAGCCTATGAAGGACATTTGCCTCAGCAAACGCACCTGAATGCGCTCATGACTACTTTCTATGGACACCAAAATTATGATCTGTTTCTCCGAATAACCTTGTGAAAGCCTAACACTGTAAGATCGTATGTTGACAAGAGATCAAGCACACCTGACCCAGATTGTGATTTATAATGTACCGTTTTTGTACAACAACATAAATTGTGTGCATGGCGGGGATGCAGGGTTGTGTTCCAAAATAATGCTTGCTCTAGTTCCTCAACGACACAGCTCGGAGAGCTCAAAAAAGTACCTTATAGTTGAAGATTTCTTTGTCATAAAAGTGCATTGAAATTGCTTAGAAACTGCACACTTTGAAGAGGTGTATGGCCACTTGGAGACACCAGTCAGTCATCTCACTCAAACCCTTGTAATTTTTTTGTCTTATGTTGCACCTTCCCCTACATTTTTCATGTTACTGAATGTATCCAGAGTATTTTAAGATTTCATTATCAACAAATGTTACGAAAAGTACAGTAAATGTAAAATGCACAGAAAGTGAACAGTGTAATATTTGGATTCAGACTTGTCAGGTAAACTGTTGTGTACTCACCTTTGGTTAACAACAAAAAATCCCATTATCTCCAAACTGTTCCCTATCAATTGCTACCATGGATGCATTTTCATATTTGTTCTGTAAGAAACATTTAAATTTAGCCCTATATATATAGGCCAATTCCCACGAGTGCAACGAGTGAACGCCCACCGTAGCAAAACGGGCATTTCTTATTAAACTAGCTGGTGGTACCTCCTTGTTCTGGACCCCAGATGTGTGGCTCAGTGGCACAGAGTACTGAGTCACTCATCGTCCTCAACTGGCCACCCACAGTGAATCAGGATCAGACTGTTTCTGTTGACCCTCCTGACTGACTCTCTCTTGCAGGACTTCTCGAATGACGACACCAAGCTGGAGTACAATGTGGACGCAGACAATGGCATCGCGATGGAGGGCTACCTGTTTAAGAGGGCCAGTAATGCCTTCAAGACATGGAACAGGTCAGCTGCAAGAAATTATGCTCTTTCTTATTTCTTCCCTCATTCTCTGACATTCCCTCTTTTTTTCTCTCTCTCCTTCTCCCCCTTGTCTCTCTCTTTATCGTTCTCCCCCGTTTCTCTCTCTCTTTCGCTCTCTCTCTCTCTCTCCCTTCACCTTCCCCCCCTGTCTCTTTCTGGCCAAGCTGATATGTCCCCGAGCACAGCTTCACCAGTGCACTAAACTCCACAATACATGTCCAGTATGTTGAACATGCATGGAAGAAGTAATCTTTATGTCCTCTAACTGTATGGTGATTAGGGTGGAGAGGTGATAATTCTCTGTTTAGTATGAATCCGCCCATGGCCCTAGTCAGCCAGGTGGGAAGGATGGAGGGAGGTAGGGATGGATAGAGGGAGGGATTCAAGCTGCTGAGGCGGCGTCTCCATGGCGATCAATAGTGACATGTGGCGTAGTCAACTGACACCACGGGGAGCGCTGCCTGATTGGCGCATGGCTCTGTGTGCTGCATGGAGTTAGCAAGTAGACCTCCAGCTCTTTATTGTCCTGTAGCCTCCAAAGCCATTCCCTGTACTGCAAGTTGGATGTCTCTGGAACCATGCCTTTTTAGAATAACTTGTAATATCTAATCAACTATTTGTCTCAGGCAAACAATTGGGTTTCAAATGTTACAAAGTTAAATGTTACCACACACAACTTTTTCCCCGATATTTTCTGTCAAACCATGACAAACAGCATAGTTTTCTAGAATAGGAATCCAGGATTTAAAAACCATATTATCAGGTCTAGGGACATTTAATCTATATATTTATATTTCATTAAATCTATAACCATTTCAATTTACTTTCTTAACTAACTTGTTTCTCTGACTACTGAGAATAGTTGGAATGCTAGCATGCATTTCAGAGTCAACCTTCAGCCTCTGAGATAAATGCGATAAATTGTGTCACCCGTTTACCTGTGACCGTGACTGCTGGTGTGATCTCCTTTCAGGCGCTGGTTCTCCATTCAAAACAATCAGTTAGTTTACCAGAAGAAATTCAAGGTAAGTCCGATGACTCCAGCAGTGTCCCAAATGGCACCCTATTCCCTATAGGCCCTGGTTAAAAGTAGTGCACTTAATAGGGCCATGTTCTGTTAAAATCTCCACCCGGCACAGCCAGAAGAGGACTGGCCACCCCTCAGAGCCTGGTTCCTCTCTAGGTTTCTTCCTAGGTTCTGGCCTTCGTAGGGAGTTTTTCCTAGCCACCGTGCTTCTACATCTGCATTGCTTGCTGTTTGGGGTTTTAGGCAGGGTTTCTGTACAGCACTTTGTGACATCGGCTGATGTAAAAAGGGCTTAATAAATACATTTGATTGAAATAAATTTGATTGATTTAGGATGCAGACTCCAACTGCACCACCCACCATCAAATATACACTACTGTTCAAGTTTGGGGTCACTTAGAAATTTCCTGACTTGTGAGGCGTCTGTTTCTAAAACTAGACACTCTAATGTACTTGTCCTCTTGCTCAGTTGTGCACCGGAGCCTCCCACTCCTCTTTCAATTCTGGTTATAGCCAGTTTGCACTGTTCTGTAATGGGAGTAGTACACAGCGTTGTGCGAGATCTTTAGTTTCTTGGCAATTTCTCGCATGGAATAGCCTTCATTTCTCAGAACAAGAATAGACTGACGAGTTTCAGAAGAAAGTTCTTTGTTTCTGGCCATTTTGAGCCTGTAATCGAACCCACAAATGCTGATGCTCCAGATACTCAACTAGTCTAAAGAAGGCCAGTTTTATTGCTTCTTTAATCAGCACAAAGTTTTAAGCTGTGCTAACATAATTGCAAAATAGTTTTCTAATGATCAATTAGCCTTTTCAAATTATAAACTTGGATTAGCTAACACAACGTGCCATTGGAACACGAGTGATAATGGGCCTATGTAGATATTCCATAAAAAAATCTGCCGTTTCCAGCTATAATAGTCATTTACAACATTAACAATGTCTACACTGCATTTCTGATCAATTTGATGTTATTTTAATTTTTTTTTAAACAAGGACATTTCTAAGTGACCCCAAACTTTTGAACGGTACTGTACATGTTTCACTTCCAGCCCAATATTCCCCCTACATTTTTTATGTCATGAAGTAGCGTTGAATAAGGAGCACAGTTAACAGATGATGAGTTTGTGGAATGTGGAGGAAAACAATTCACTCTGCTGCTGGTTACAATGTGAAATCAGAATCTATGAAGCATTTCCATTTGCACATGTGTGTCAGAGCGCTGTGTGTGTGCAATTGTATCTGAGTTGTGTGTATTGTGCATTGTAGTGTGTTCGTTTTACTAAGACTGTGTGTGTTCTCCTTTCCCAGGATAATCCCACAGTGGTGGTGGAGGACTTGCGGCTATGCACAGTCAAACACTGTGAGGATATCGAACGCCGCTTCTGCTTTGAAGTGGTGTCCCCCACCAAGTGAGTACACACACACACACAATATATTGCACATACAGTTGAGGTCGGAAGTTTACATACACTTAGGTTGGAATCATTAAAACTCGTTTTTCAACCACTCCCCACATTTCTTGTTAACTAACTATAGTTTTGGCAAGTCGGTTAGGACATCTATTTTGTGCATGACACAAGTAATTTTTCCAACAATTGTTTACAGACAGATTATTTCACTTAGAATTCACTGTATCATAATTCCAGTGGGTCAGAAGTTTACATACACGAAGTTGACTGTGCCTTTAAACAGCTTGGAAAATTCCAGAAAATGAGGTCATGGCTTTAATTCTTAAGTCTGAAATCCCGGTAACGGGATGATATGACAACAGCCAGTGAAAGTGCAGGGCGCCAAATTCAAAACAACAGAAATCTCATAATTAACATTCCTCAGACATACATGTGTCTTATACCATTTTAAAGGTAATCTTGTTGTTAATCCCACCAAAGTGTCCGATTTCAAATATGCTTTTCAGCGAAAGCACTACAAACGATTATGTTAGGTCACACCAAACCACAATAAGCACAGCCATTTTTCCAGCGAAAGATAGCAGTCACAAAAAGCACAAATAGAGATAAAATGAATCACTAACCTTTGATGATCTTCATCAGATGACACTCATAGGACTTCATGTTACACAATACATGTATGTTTTGTTTGATAAAGTTCATATTTATATAAAAAAATCTGAGTTTACATTGGCGCGTTACATTCACTAGTTCCAAAAACATCCAGTGATAGTGCATAGCCACATCGTTTCAACAGAAATACTCATCATAAATGTAGATGATAATACAAGTTATACACATGGAATTATAGATATACCTCTCCTTAATGCAACCGCTGTGTCAGATTTCAAAAAAACTTTACGGAAAAAGCAAACCATGCAATAATCTGAGACGGAGCTCAGAACAATAGTCAAATTAGCCGCCATGTTGGAGTCAACAGAAACCAGAAATTACATGATAAATATTCCCTTACCTTTGATCTTCATCAGAATGCAGTCCCAGGAATCCCAGGTCCACAATAAATGCTTGATTTGTTCGATAATGTCCGTTATTTATGTCCAATTAGCTACTTTGGTTAGCGCGTTTGGTAAACAATTCCAAAGTCACAAAGCGCTTTCACTAAAACGTGACGAAATGTCCAAAAGTTCCGTAACAGTCAGTAGAAACATGTCAAACGATGTATTGAATCAATCTTTAGAATGTTGTTAAAATACATCTTGAATAACGTTCCAACAGGAGAATTACGTTGACTTCAGATGAGCGATGGAACGGAGCTGCTTCTCATGTGAACGCACGTGGTCAAAGAATGTTCACCTCATGGCAGTGGTGACTCATTCCTGTCTCCTTTGGCCCCCCTTCACAGTAGAGTCATCAGACAAAGTTCAACAGACTGTTGACATCTAGTGGAAGCCGTAGGAAGTGAATACTCATTCATATCTCGCTGTGATTTCAATGGGATCTTGGTTGAAACTCGACCAGCCTCAGAATTTCCACTTCCTGTTTGGATTTTTTCTCAGGTTTTTGCCTGCCATATGAGTTCTGTTATACTCACAGACATAATTCAAAAAGTTTTAGAAACTTCAGAGTGTTTTCTATCCAATACTAATAATAATATGCATATATTAGTAACTGGGACTGAGGAGCAGGCCGTTTACTTTGGGCACCTTTCATCCAAGCTACTCAATACTGCCCCTGCAGCCATAAGAAGTTAAACGCTTCTGATAGGCTAATTGACATCATTTGAGTCAATTGGAGGTGTACCTGTGGATGTATTTCAAGGCCTACCTTCAAACTCAGTGCCTCTTTGCTTGACATCATTGGAAAATCAAAAGAAATCAGCCAAGACCTCATAAAAAAATTGTAGACCTCCACAAGTCTGGTTCATCCTTGGGAGCAATTTCCAAATGCCTGAAGGTACCACGGTCATCTGTACAAACAATAGTACGCAAGTATAAACACCAAGGGACCACGCAGCCCGTCAAACCGCTCCGGAAGGAGACGCGTTCTGTCTCCTAGAGATTAATGTACTTTGGTGCGAAAGTGCAACTCAATCCCAGAACAACAGCAAAGAACCTTGTGAAGATTCTGGAGGAAACAGGTACAAAAGTATCTATATCCACAGTAAAACGAGTCCTATAATCGAAATAACCTGAAAGGCCGCTCAGCAAGGAAGAAGCCACTGCTCAAAAACCGCCATAAAAAGCCAGACTACTGTTTGCAGCTGCACATGGAGTCAAAGATCATACTTTTTGGAGAAATGTCCTTTGGTCTGATGAAAAAAAAAATAGAACTGTTTGGCCAAAATGACCACCATTATGTTAGGAGGAGAAAGGTGGAGGCTTGCAAGCCGAAGAACACCATCCCAATCGTGAAGCACGGGGGTGGCAGCATCATGTTGTGTGGGGGTGCTTTGCTGCAGGAGGGACTGGTGCACTTCACAAAATAGATGGCATCATGAGGAAGTAAAATTATGTGGCTATATTGAAGCAACATCTCAAGACATCAGTCAGGAAGTTAAAGCTTGGTCGCAAATAGGTCTTCCAAATGGACAATGACCCCAAGCATACTTCCAAAGTTGTGGCAAAATGGCTTAAGGACAACAAAGTCAAGGTACTGGAGTGGCCATCACAAAGCCCTGACCTCTATCCTATAGAAAATTTGGGGGCAGAACTGATAAAGCATGTGCGAGCAAGGAGGCCTAAAAACCTGACTCAGTTACACGAGCTCTGTCAGAAGGAATGGGCCAAAATTCACCCAACTTATTGTGGGAAGCTTGTGGAAGGCTACCCGAAACGTTTGACCCAAGTTTAACAATTTAAAGGCAATGCTACATAATATTAATTGAGTGTATGATAACTTCTGACCCACTGGGAATGTGATGGAAGAAATAAAAGCTGAAATAAATCATTCTCTCTACTATTATGACATCTCACATTCTTAAAATAAAGTTGTGATCCTAACTGACCTAAGACAGGGAATTTTTACTGGGATTAAAAGTCAGGAATTGTGAAAACCTGAGTTTAAATGTATTTGGCTAAGGTATATGTAAACTTCAGACTTCAACTGTATACTGTGCATTTGGAAAGTATTCATACCTCTTCCCTTTTTCCACATTTTGTTATGTTACAGCCTTACTCAAAAAAAAAAATGATGTTCATCAATATACACACAATCCCCCATAATGACAAAGCGAAAACAGGGTTTTAGAAATGTAGTAGTCAGACCCTTTGTAATGAGACTCGAAATTGAGCATCCTTGATGTTTCTACAACTTGATTGGAATCCACCTGTTATAAATTCAATTGATTGGACATGATTTGGAAAGGATCACACCTGTCTGTATACATTTTTTTCGTAAGTTGACTGAGAACGTGTTCTCATTTACAGCAACGACCTGGGGAATAGTTACAGGGGATAAATGAGCCAATTATAAACTAGGGATTATTAGGTGACCGTGATGGTTTGAGGGCCAGATTGGGAATTTAGCCAGAACACCGGGGTTAACACCCCTACTCTTACGACAAGTGCCATGGGATCTTTAATGACTTCAGAGTCAGGACACCCGTTTAACGTCCCATCCGAAAGACAGCACCCTACACAGGGCAGTGCCCTGGGGCATTGGGATATTATTTTTAGACCAGAGGAAAGAGTGCCTCCTACTGGCCCTCCAACACCACTTCCAGCAGCACCTGGTCTCCCATCCAGGACCAACCCTGCTTAGCTTCAGAAGCAAGCCAGCAGTGGTATGTAGGGTGGTATGCTGCTGGCTTATAAGGTCCCGCAGCTGTCAGTGCATGTCAGAGTAAAAACCAAGCCACGAGGCTGAAGGAATTCAACGTAGAGCTCAGAGACAGGATTGTGTCAAGGCATAGATCTGGGGAAGGGTACAAAAAAATGTCTGCAGCATTGAAGGTCCCCAAGAACAGGGTGACCTTCATCATTCTTAAATGGAATAAGTTTGGAAGCACCAGTACTCTTCCTAGAGCCTGCCGCCGGGGGGGAAGGGCCTTGGTCAGGCCCTTCTGCAGCACTCCACCAATCAGGCCTTTATGGTAGAGTTGCCAGACGGAAGCCACTCATTAAAAGGCACATGACAGCCCACTTGGCATTTGCCAAAAGGCACCTAAAGGACTCTGACCATGAAAATCAAGATTCTCTGGTCTGATGAAACCAAGATTGATCCTTGATGAAAATCTGTTCCAGAGCGCTCAGGATCTCAGACTGGGGCGAAGGTTCACCTTCCAACAGGACAGGTGAACACAGCCAAGAAAACGCAGGAGTGGCTTCGGGACAAGTCTCTGAATGTCCTTGAGTGGCCCATCCAGAGCCTGGACTTCAACCCAATCGAACATCTCTGTAGAGACTGGAAAATAACTGTACAGAGATGCTCTCCATCCAACCTGACAAAGCTTGAGAGGATCTGCAGAGAAGAATGGGAGAAACTCCACAAATACAGGTGTGCCAAGCTCGTAGCGTCATAATCAAGAAGGCTCGAGGCTGTAATCACTGCCAAAGGTGCTTCAACGAAGTACTGAGTAAAGGGTCTGAATACTTATGTAAATGTGAAATTGTTTTTTACATTTGCTAAAATTTCTAAAAAGTTTTTTTGCTTTGTCATTATGGGGTATTGTGTGTGGATTTATGAGGGGGGAAATTATTGAATCCATTTTAGAATAAGGCTGTAATGTAATGAAATATGGAAAAAGTCAAAGGGCCTGAATACTTTCCGAATTCACAGTGCCTTCAGGAAGTATTCACACCCCCTTGACTCCTTCCACATTTTGTTTTGTTACAGCCTGCATTTAAAATGGATTAAATTGAGATTTTCAATTGTCACTGTCCTATACACAATACCCCATAATGTCAAAGTGGAATTATGTTTTTCAACATTTTTACAAATGAATGAAAAACTGAAATGTCTTGAGTCAATTACTATTCAAGTTGAGGATGGGTCAACAACATTGTAGTTACTCCACAAAACGAACATAATTGACAGTGAAAAGAAGGAAGCCTGTATAGAATAACAAATATTCCAAAAAATGCATCCTGTTTTGAAATAAGGCAAAAACTGCAAAAAAAATGTGGCAAAGAAATAAACTTTTTGTTCAGAATATAAAGCGTTATGTTTGGGGCAAATCCAATACAACACATCACTGAGTACCACTTCTCATATTTTCAAGCATGGGTTTATTTTCAAGCATCATGTTATGGGTATGCTTGTCATCGGCAAGGACTAGGGAGTTTGTTATGATAAAAAGAAACGGAATAGAGCTAAGCACAAGTAAAATTCAAGATGAAACCCTTATTGTCTGCTTTCCATCAGACCTTGGGAGACAAATTCACTTTTCAGCAGGACAATAGCCTAAAACACATGGCCAACTATACACTGGAGTTGCTTACCAAGATGACATTGAATGTTCCTGAGTGGCCTAGTTACAGTTTTGACTCAATTTTCAGCCAGGTGTACAAAGTTGTTAGAGACTTACTCAGAAAGACTGCCAAAGGATATTTTAACATGTATTGACTCAGGGGGTTGAATACTTATACTCATGAATACTCAGTATATATTAGTGGTATTTTTCAATTTTTTTTCTCCAAATGTAATTTCAATAAATAAATAATTATCCACTTTGACAGAGTATTTTGTGTAGATCATTGACCAAAAAAATCACACTTTGTAACACAGCAAAATGTGCAAGAAGTTTAGGTGTGTATACATTTATAGATACAAGTGCACTCAGAAATGCGCACACACCGAGAGGGAGACACACACATACACAAACGCGCACACACACAGCGACACATAGTGAAGAGCTCCAGTAGCAGGCCAGGGGACAGGCTGATGTCTCTTTGTGTCCCTCCCCTCTCAGGAGCTGTATGATGCAGGCGGACTCTGAGAAGCTGAGGCAGGCCTGGATCAAAGCTGTCCAGAACAGCATCGCCACCGCCTTCAGGGAGCAGGGAGAGGACGCTGAGGTGAGTCACCACACACTGGCTTAACTTATGCAATCAATCCATTATCTCAATGTCAGGACGAAAATAATCAGACATACCTCGTAGACAAAAGATGTGAACAAAAATAAAGGATATCCCTCTAGTGTGCTGCAACCCCTCTGTGTTTGTGCGTATCTGTCTTGCCTGACAAATCTGTGGTCTGTGACAATAGGCAATAAAGTAATCTTCTAGAGTGTGTGTGTGTGTGTGTCTTATGTATAACATCATGTAATCGACTTTCCACACCGGAAGCTGGACCGGAAGTCTTCCACGTCGACTGGCAGCCTGGAATCAGGCGGCGAGCCCAAAGAAAAGTCACTAAAGGGGGAGAGTGCCCTCCAGAGGGTCATGGTCATTGGGGGCAATGCCTGCTGCTGCGACTGTGGCCAGCCTGACCCTCGCTGGGCCAGCATCAACCTGGGCATCACCCTCTGCATCCAGTGCTCTGGAATACACAGGTACATTCCTATCACTGCAAATACTACACACTAAGGCACTACTGTATACAAGTACCAAACTTCATATGTATTCACCAACGTACTATACCGAAGTACCATCAAGATGACACTGAGATAATACTTTGGACTTATCTTACCATGGTATTATAAAGGTACTATACAACAAGGTACTAGACTGGTGCTATACAACAGTACAAATGTTCAACGTTTTGTTACTAGATGGAAATAATAATACAAAAAATCAAAGGCTCAGCAAATTTGGCCCCAAGTACATTTTGGACTGTACTCTCTTACTGACTGTGTACTCCCACCTTGTGGCCACAGCACACACTACACCCTCAATGGACCAGCATGTAATGCAAACTACACAGCCTTTGGAGCTGTGTGGAGTCATTTAGTTATTTTTAGACAATATCATTGATGTATGAGTTGCTAACAGACTCTCCATCTGCAGGAGTCTGGGGGTCCATTTCTCCAAGGTGCGCTCGCTCACCCTGGACTCATGGGAACCGGAACTACTCAAGGTGAGAAAAGAGAGAGAGTGGGAGGAGGGTTTGCCTAACAGATGGGCCTAAAGTTGTCCACATGCTTCCCAGACGAAACAGTTCGGAACAGTTCCTACATATATTATGACAACATTTTGTGACATGTTTGTCTACGCCCCTTTGCCGGTGATTGGTCAACAGTAGGGATTCTTCAGTAAAGTCTTTGTTGTCATTCAATTGAGAAAAACTGCACCAAACAGAAGTAAAATTGCGTGAATTAATGACACATTTCTTGAGTTATTTTAGATTAATTCAGACTATTTTGAGGAAGTGTATACTGGCTGCGGCGTCTCAAAATGGACAAACAATAGTATCGGCGCTTTTTTTCTTGTTTTTCAAGTTCTTTTAAGGGAGTATGCAAGAACACTCGTTTGGCCAGCCGAACTGAAGCATGCAGAAGCCTTAAGGCAGCTTACATATTTAAGTGTCTCTTTCAGACTTTCACATACTCAGACTCTTTTACATTCATTGGTGACAAATAAATGCTCAAATGTAATGGTTACAGATTACAGCGGACTTCACGTCATGACTTTATGGCTACGTTTACACAGGCAGCCCAGTTCTGATCTTTTGCCCAATTATTGAGGGGGAAAATCTGAATTGGGCGGCCTATATAAACACAGCCAAAACGTCATGACTTAACCGACTTTTTATATGTCATGATTTTACATGCCTGACTTTATATGTCACTTTACATTAAATGTGGCATGTTGTCCTCTGAATGTGCTGGTTAATTTTGACACATAGTAACTTTATTCCTTGTTTGTTTGTGTGTGTGTGGTACACAGCTGATGTGTGAGCTGGGGAACGGGGTCATCAACCAGATCTACGAGGCTCGGAGAGAGGAACTGGGAGCCAGGAAGCCAAGGCCAGCAGACCCCAGGTACGGTACTGCAACTTCTCTGTCTACCATCATGGAGACAAGGGTGGCGATGGTTAATGTTAACCATTGGTTTGGCCATTGATTGGATTGATTGATGATGACGAATATTAACATTAAAGGGACAATTCATGGCTTTTGCAACATTCGAGTTGTGGATTATTCATCCATGAACCTCATTAAATAAACACTACAGCTAGTCGATTTGGATAAAAGCATCTGAAAAATTACATTATATTTCTATTAAATAAATAAAGGGTAGTCCCACATAAGTAGCAAGTGTGATACTGCAGCATGTGTGTAAATAGTATTGCTCAAAGACTGCCATCTTTCCTTGGGTTGCCAGATTGGTTTAATTTGTTGAATTCACTCTCAAGATTGCTTGCCGTATTTGCCTGGGTTGCCAGATTTGTTCAGTTTGTTGAATTCACTTTCCCTCTGCATCCCATGTCTTTCCCCAGGCAGGAGATCGAGGCCTACATCAGGGCCAAGTACGTGGACCGGCATTTCGTGCGTCGCCCGTCTGACGAGGAGCTGCGCTTCAAGGTGGTGTCCCTGTCCAAGCAAGAGAAGAGGCTGAGCAGCAGTTCGGAGCACCTGCCTCCCCGGCCGCCCCCGCCCACGCCCAAACTCCGGCCCGCGTCCAATTCCTCAAGTCAGTCAGGTAGGTGTCAACAAGTCCCGGATCCAGTCTCTTAAAGGTGCAGCACAGAAACGCCAATCATAGCACCTGTTCCTCTTCCTCTTTGATTTTACACTTGCGAAGACCCCATCCCTCTCAGTCCTCCGAAACAAAAACAAACAAGCATTAGGGCCTGTTACTGTTATTACTATTGACCAAAAATACAGTACCAGCTATGGAGTGTGCCTTTTTAAAGGTACGGCAACAGAATTGCGCTACACTAGTATAATAGAACAACACCATGTCATGCTCAGGACACACAACAGAAGGCACCTTCTCTCCCATCTTCTCTCTTTTTGCTCTCTCTCTTTGAGGTAGCCTAGCCTGTAGTCTTAACTGCTTGTGCTTCTATCCTCTCCTTTCAATCCCTCTCTTCTCCACCCTCCTCCGGCTGCTCTGTGCTTCTGGACTAACCCCTTCCCCCTCGCTGCCTTTTATTCTTTCCTTCCTACCCTTCCACCTTGTGCCCTTTACTCTCCGACACCATCCATTGCCCTTGCCTAGCTGCCACCAAGGGCTTGGAGGCCCGCCGTGACTCTCTCTTCTGTCCAGACGAGCTTGACTCGCTCTTCTCCTACTTTGACACCTCCGCCAAGCTTAGGAGCAGTAAGTATGGTTCTGTGTGTTTCGCTCTCCACCTCCCTCCACCCATCTGTACTCACCGCTCAGGCTGTCGACTAATACCCATTCCATCCCCCTCACACAACCCCAATCTCACTCTCTAAATGGATAGTGCAGTCATCTTGAATGTATTGGTGTGGAGCATACCATGTGTTCCTCTCAGGGTTGTCTCATCACGTGGTTGTGGTCAGTGACTTGTTTATGGGTTATCGTGGCTGTGGAGTCAGCCGGGAAATGGCTTCACTGGGTGTGGTGGCCAAAGTGCACTGAATTCTCTAACCACTTGGTTGAAGTTGGTGAATGTGTGTGCGCTGCTGTGCTGTTGTATAGTGACTGTGAGTGATTGTGACTGTTTGGTCCCCCGCAGTAAGAAGTGCGGACAGTGGCATCCAGAACAGTGCTGATGGGAGTAGGGAGATGCTGGCCACCATCCCCTGCACGAACAGCCTGGCTGAAGCAGGTAAGAAACATACACACCAGCCTGATGAGTCTCACTTGTACCCAGCCTATAGTGAAATATAGCTAGCTGTTCAATAACCCTATACATGTGCACACATTGAAACTGGAACGCCATATCTTATTTAAATTCCTTTATTTAAATATACTTCTGATTGCCATGACAAACAACAATTTACACCTTGATAACTCCTGATAACCCTTTTACTCCCTCTCTCTTTTTCTACCCCTCCCCCCACCCCTAGAAGCTGCTGAGGCGCCTCCCATGACTATGCCTGCCACCCTGCCCCCTCCGTCGCCCTGTAAGGAGGTGGTGGTGTTCTCGGAGCCCAAGGAGTACTCCCCGGGACTGCAGCTGTACTGGGCCTCGTGTGCACGCAGCCTGCCTGACATGGCCGAGGCCCTGGCCCACGGAGCAGAGGTCAACTGGGTCAACACCGACAACGATAAGAGAACCCCGCTCATCATGGCTGTGCAGGGGGTGAGATGGATGGATAGGATACTTGAGTATTGTGGACAGGCATGGGGAGTGTGTGTGTTCTTCGTGTGTTAAATGGACTGGTCCTTTTCTAAACATCTGTCACCTGTATGCGTGTGTAAATTTGCATTTCATACCTATTATTCCAGGGCTCTTTGGTGACCTGTGAGTTCCTTCTCCAAAATGCGGCCAACGTGAACCAGCAGGACGCCCAGGGCCGAGGACCACTTCACCACGCCACCATCCTGGGTCACACTGGGTCAGTCTCCCCCTCACTACTTACCACTACCACATCCTCCACTCTTTTACTAGGCCCGTTAAAGACCCCATACAATGACTGCTCTTATAGAGTAGACATTAGAGGCCTGTACAAAAAATACAGCTCCAGCATTAAAGGTCTGTTATTCCTAGACGATTTCACTTGGCTTAATAGATAAGACTGCTTCTTTGACTCCATCTCAGTCATCTGACCTTTTTTTATGTGTTTTGGTTTAGATTAAAGCCATTATGTCAAGCCTCCGCTAAGGCGGGTTGTAAATGATTTGACCATAATAGACCAGGGTAGTATTTGAGGTTATTTGTGTTTGAGGTTAATTGTGGTGACCCAAGTTGACAGTCTATGATCTTAGTTCATGTTGGGGTAAAATGTATTGGTTCCTTTTGAATTTTTGTTCTCCAATACAGTCAAGTGTGTTTATTCCTGAAAAGAGGAGCCAATCAGAAAGCGGCAGACATTGAAGAGAAAACACCACTATCCATGGCAGTGGACGCTGCCAATGCAGACATCGTCACATTGTGAGTGTTGTGCCTGTTGGCCTTTTTTAATAGAATATATACAGTAGATACTGGATACGTAAAGTGCGTTTATTTAAAAAAATATATAATGGATACCTGTAACTAAAAGCTAACATTCTGTGTTTGCATCATTAAAATTGTACCGTACACGGGTTGGCAAAACATGAAAGAATTAAGTGACTGTTCTTTCCCCATATCAATCTCTTAACTTTTGTTCAAATCTCGCTCCCCTCTCCCTTTTTCCCAGGCTGCGATTGGCCAAGATGAATGAGGAGATGCGGGAGGCGGAGGGGCCCTACATGCAGTCAGGTCAATATTCCACCAACAGCCCCACCGAGATGCAATACAGGAAATGCATGCAGGAGTTTATTAACCTGCAGCTGGATGAACCCTAGAGACAGTAGAGCCCAAACAGACAGACAGGACTGGCATCATATCTTTAATAAGCAGACATTTGATGTCCTGTGTTGTTGTTCAATACCTCTATGAAGACTCAGGTCAGCCAGGTGGTAAGCTAAGCTGCATCTTGTGTCTGGAGAAAGGTGCTAGACTTTTATTTACGTGACCGGGGTCAAAGCCATTCGCCGTAGAGCCAGTGTTTTGACTACTGAACAGCTGTGACTCGCTGCTCCTTTGAAGTCGTGGCTCTTGTTGTCTGATGCGTTCCAACTTTCAAACAGCCATGTCTTTATTAGTTGCAATGTCTATTCAAAGAGAACTTGCAACAGAGGTCTTCATGACTATCAAATAGCAGTCAAGACTATGTTACGTCAGTCTTGACTATCAGGCAATAATCCTGACTTTTTGAATGACAGTTTTGACAGTCAGACTGTTGAGTAGCTAGCAGTGTCTTGCCATGCACCAGGTGTGATTATTAGTGATTTACCTTAGAGAATATTTATATGCATATTCCTGATATGCTTATGCAATATTTCAGTGTGTTACATGCTTGTATGTTTCCCACAGTGAGTCTTAAACTCCTGTGTAAAAGACCTTGTCTTGTTTGACATTTTTATCGTTACAAGGAAGTATTAATCTTGGCACATTTACTTTTGTGAAATTGACTTCGGAAAGAATCTATTTTAAAACAACAATTGGATCCATATAAGCATAAAAATTGTTGTAAATTATGTATTGTACATAAATATACATACATTTCTATATCATAACAGTATTAAGCAGAATAGGAAGTAAAGTTGAGAGAGATTCTCTGAAGCGGTAATGTAAAACACTGGGTGAGTGCTGTGGCTTCTGTGCTTGCATCCTTGTATTAGTTTTTTTGTATTGTGTGGTATTTTATACACCTGTTTTAAGTTTTAAGCTTTGATCTGATTGTTAGTCTACCTGGTTACAGTATGATGCCTGTCAAAATTGAACATTTTCCCCCACTGGGAATCCTGTTCTTTGTCTGACTTTTGACAACATTAATTGACTGTCCTTAATGTTAGCTGACACTATTTAGGGTGTGAATTTAAGTTTAGATATGGGATATCAAGGTGGTAGAGGGCAGTAGTATAGAAAAGTATCCATATTTAACCATTTACAGCATTTTACCACATACTAGTTATATAATTACCTTAAACTTATTGGAGTTTAGAAGAAAAAAATATTAACTGAGAATGTCAATATAGAACAGTGTGAAGCTCACTTGAGTATTGTTGGAAAATAATGAATGAATGAAATGTACCCCTCTTTCATTCTTCATCTCCCCGCTCTCGTAGTCTGTGCCCCTGGCAATGCCCCCGGGCCAGATGGGTAATTTAAACAGGACAAAAAGCACTTTTATCAGACTGCTCCTAGAAGTCCATATAAGACTCCCCTTAGCACTTACTGAGTACAACTGTACCCTGATCCTGGCCAAAGGGGATGGATACCAGCTGAAAGAGAACACACAGAGACTATGTTGAGCAGGTTGGACAGCCCAGAGGCAAGACATGTACCTCCCCCTTGGTTGTCTGATATATGTCAATGGTGGTCTCATGTAGTCCTGCTCTGTGACCAGCCAGTGTGTGTGAGTGTGCACTGAGGAGATTGATTAGCGCTGTTCCTGAAAAGTTTTGTCTAAAGGCCTTTGTATGTCAGATTCAGTCTTTGACGATTATCACGTCACACTGTGCAATGTTACCAAATTGGCCACGTCAGCAGACATAGGCTACATCAACTGCATCGGTGTATTTGATCTGCGCATGAACCAGCACACTGCTTTTCCGCGAGTGAAGTGAGTTCGGAAAAACTGGAAGTATGCCAACTTTATATGTCCAAACAGGCTTTCCCAAAATAAAATGGACGCTGTGGTAGAACGTTTATTTTGATTGCCGATTTTGTGCATTTATCAAAATCCCATCAGGTAGCCGGCTTTCAGATGTCATGTAAACAAGATTATTAGGGAAATCGTTCTTCTTGCACAGCATGTACATGTTTAAATCGAACAATTATATTAATCTGACTAATCACAATAATATTAATCATTAGTGCTGGCTGTGTTCCTATTGGTCTGTCACCGTGGATCGGCTCATAACACCAGCCACACTACAGGATAAAGGCCCCAAAAAATTGGTCGGAGCCTACGACTGCACGTAGTGGTACTTAATTGGCAGACCCTACGTGCCAAGACATCCGACAACCGTTTACGACCTAAGAATTTGCCCACGACTTGGAAACTTTGTCGGGGGGCGACAAAATCATGACATAAGATGGGTAAAATTGTACAGTCTGCAAAGGCCTTAAGGCTAGAGTTTGCAGTGTGTGTCTGACAGGGTAAGGAAACAACTTGTGCAATTACCTCTGGTGGCCACAAGAGTGCTGCATTTAGAAATTCCCCCCTATTCACCGAATGAGTGGAATATACTGAGGGCTAACAGTTGCGTTTGAATAGCAGCCTAGGTGACAGCATGTTGCTCTTTGGACTTGACGTAATGTAGGCTACTGGATATTTTCCCTCACTATGTAGATTCAGTCAATGACCATAGATTATTGGACCTGTAACAAGAAGGATACTTGATTGAATACGACTGTCCACGTACCGTTTTCCTCAATGTAACTTCTGTCATGCTTTAAAAATGCGATGTGAGTGATTATTATTGCCTAAAGGTCAAGAGCAAATACAGTAGTGTGGATACAGTAGTGTTGATTACAAAGACAATGTTTAACACTTTGTTATTGAAGGAACCTGAAGTGTATGAATGGATCCAATTGAAGTGTGGAACGAGGCTGTCTTGTTACTTAGTCTTTCTTTAACTTCACTTTTCTTTGTTCTGTACTGTTCTCTTTTTTCCTCTCTCTCCTCCCCGGAGTTTGTGCCTTTCTTCTGTTCTCTCGTTTCTTTTGGGTGCTGAGGCCAACACAGCTGTATTTTTGTACATAAATCATGCACTTTAAATACAATACAGTTGCTAACAAAACTAATCTTGTGGTCATTTTTTCCCGCATCACAATTCACTGCAAAGAGAGGGCTCCTTACCTTGGTATTGCTTCAGGCCTTCACACTGCTCAAACACTGTGGTGCTGCTTCTTTCTTTCATTCTGTCACCTCTTTCTCCTCCACATAATGTGCTTTCTCTCTACTGAGCCACAGTGACACTTTAACAGGTATGGCCAACTTCCTATATTTCTTTCCCTCGCTCTTCAAACCCCTCACCTATATCATGTGCATGCATGTCTGTGACAACCGTTTGAGCTCTCGAAAACTTTCCTTCCGCAGTCTTGCGTTGTATTATACAATAGCAACTTGTTTTCTGCTCTGTAAGTCTCTGCTAGTCTTGTACTTACACTGTAATGGTTTACTTTGTACTTGCAGGAGATGAAACCTACCAAGACATTTTCCAGGACTTTTCCCAGATGGCGTCAAACGACCCGGAGAAGCTGAACCGCTACCAGCAGTACGACTCGCAACAGAGGCCATGAGGGAGATGCTACAACTCAGGAGGACCCGCCTGGAAGTGTGCAGATAGGTCCGCAATTCTAACGGGGTGTGCTCAGCACCAGAAGGCCGTTTCTCCAGAACCTCAATGGCGAAGGTGTCTGTCATATATCGCTTTTTAATGGTCTACATTTTTACCCCTCGGGTAAAAAATACATTTCAATGTGGTGTTTTGTTGTTGATCCATAATAAGCACCTTTTGGTAGCATGTTTTCATAGCATTGATCTATTGTATATTAAGCTACAAGCGAGATTCATGATGTCACAATGTTAAACATTAAGGTTAATGGTCATCCCCCAGGTAAACATATCCTGGCATCTTACTTAATTGCACAAGGTCCCACTTTCCTAGTCTTAAGTCATCACTGATGTTTACAGTGAAACTTTGAAGTGTGAGTCGATGTAGAGTGCACGTTGCTGGTTTGTCACTCTTCCGATAAAAGCCCATAATGTGGTACATGCAAAGATTTTGATAGTGGGTATTTTTGATGACAATACTTGTGATTTTAGGGGTAAAAATGAATTGTCAGATACCAGACTAGTTATCTGTTTGTGTGGGGTAGTGTTTTTGTTTTGTTGTGTGGGGGAAAACATGCCTTATGATGTTTTGGAGTATCATTTCATATTCAATCTCATTTTGGGATTGAACCCGGAAGCCAGCCGCACCAATGTGTCGGAGGAAACACTATACAAGTCAGCGTGCATGCACCCGGCCCGCCACACGAGTCGCTAGAACGCGATGGGACAAGGACATCCCGGCCGGCCAAACCCTCCACTAACCCGGACGATGCTGGGCCAATTGTGCGCCGCATCTCAGTTGCGGCCGGCTGCGACACAGCCTGGGATTGAACCCGGGTCTGTAGTGACGCCTCTAGCACTGCCTTAGACCGCTGCGCCACTCGGGAGGCCCTGTGTTTGGCCCTTTCTGTATGTTCATGTTTGAGTTTAGGTCCCCATATTGTAGTACCCGCTGTTTCTGAAATGCTAACTATTATATTTCAAACTCAAGTATTTTTGCCTCCTGCTCATTGGATAGCAAAAAACAACACCTACAAACAATCAGTGTAGAGGAGGAGACCGGTAACCTTTTACTGCACTGGGATAAATCATGGTAATCTTAAACAAATCTACAAACCTCATGGTTATGGGCTTAAAAAAAATACACCTGTATGTACCGAGTTTAAATGTATTAAATTGAGTTTATATCCCAATATTACACACACACACATCACAAAACTGTTTGAGATACACCAGATGTGTTTATAATTATGAAAAATATTAACATTCCACCCATGAGGCCAAAGGTGCTTTTGGTCATTGACTGCAGGAAAGTGCTACAGAAGGATTTCTAAGCCTTGAGACATGGGTGAATGGGCAAGACAAAAGATTTAAGTGCCTTTGAATGGGGTATGGTAGTACTTGAGTGTGTCAAGAACTGCAATGCTGCTGGGTTTTTCACACAAAAATGTCCAGTGTGTATCAGGAATGGTCCACCAACCAAAGGACATCCAACTGTGGGCTGTGGGAAGCAACGGAGTCAACATGGGCCAGTATTCCTTTAGAATGCTTTCGACAACTTGTAGAGTCCATGCCCCGACAAATTGAGTCTTTTCTGAGGGCAAAGGGGGGTGCAACTCAATATTCTGTGGATACATACTACTGTCACTCTTTTCGGCATTGCATTTACAATTCGAAGAGCTCTTCAGCCCGTTATACCTGGTGCTAACATGCTTCCTGTGTCCGTATCGGCTCCACATTCTGATTATGCCCACATTTTTATACCTACCAAAACAACAACATTTTCCTGACTACTTCTGGATGTAGTCTGGAACGTAACATTTCTTTGACTCTCACCTATAAAAACCCACCCACTGACCAGTCGCTAGGCTCGGCCCACTGAGCTTTCATCCAACCAATCAATTCATCCCTGAAGGTGGTCAGGAAGATCTGTTCTTCAAATTGTCTATACCTGTCTAAAAATGTGGGCAAGATCTGGACATGTTATCAGCAAGTATAAACGGGGCTATACTTAATACAACATGGGATATCTCTTGTACAGCTTTTGTATATGCCTACGTTAAATATAAAGTAGTGGTACCAGAATAATTAAATAAGCTCTTGTAAATGCTGTTCATTTTTTTAAATGTTGTCTTTTTATATTTTCTCTCCCTATACCACTCATATGTATACTATCCATGTAATTAAGGACTATATTACATTTACTGCAAATAGTGGACTGAAAATGTATTGCTGAATGTTGAATTGTTTGTTTGCTTGTTTGTCAGATTGATTTTATAAATACATTTTCCGTTGTGATTTTGTCTTCATGAATTTCAACAACAATTACAGCAATAATTAAGGGCTTTATCATACACAAAATTGAGTTTGGCTTCCATATTAAATGTCCTGTCCTCATTTTATCTCTGATACATTGATGTTATTGGTTCCTTCTGAGAAATGTCACCCACTCTCTTCCAAGCAGAGTCCTTACCTCATGAAGGATTTATGTTCCTCCATGGAAGGCAGGCGAATACAAACAATGCATGTGTCTCAGCCTCACCAGCAGTCCTTGCAATGTGCTCACAACAGTGATGTCACAGAGAAAGGATCACCACGTCGGGAACATACAGGTAACTGCCAAAATAAAGGAAATAATTTAGTAAATTAGGGATACAAAGTATATTGAAAGCAGGTGGTCCCACACAAGTGTCTTTCCTGAGTTAATTAACATCCCATCATCTTTTGGTCATGTATAAAAATGCCCAGTTGCCCATTATTTTTGCTGAGAATGACTAGAAAAAGAGCTCTGACTTGAAAGAGGGGTTTCAAAGGGTGTCAGAATCCAGCTCTCAACCTAATTGAAAACCTACATTTATTTATTCATTTTTTATTTAACTAGGCAAGTCAGTTAAGAACACATTCTTATTTACAATGATGCCTACCAAAAGGCCTCCTGCGGGGGCTGGGATGTATAGAGTGCAATGATGTGTCCTATAAGGAGCATTGGTGGCAAATCTGATGGCCGAATGGTAAAGAACATCTAGCCGCTCGAGAGCACCCTTACCTACCGATCTATAAATTACGTCTCCGTCATCTAGCATGGGTAGGATAGTCATCTGATTCAGGGTTCGTTTGGCAGCTGGGGGTGAAAGAGGAGTGATTACAATAGAGGAAACCAAGTCTAGATTTAGCTTTAGCCTGCAGCTTTGATGTGTACCGTCTAGCCATACTCCCAAGTACTTGTATGAGTTGACTACCTTAAGCTCTAAACCCTCAGAGATAGTAATTAGACCATGGGGTTCTACCGAACCACATTACCTTTGTTTTGGAGGTGTTCAGAACAAGGTTAAGGGTAGAGAAAGCTTGTTGGACACTAAGAAAGCTTTGTTGTAGAGCATTTAACAACAGCCAGGGAGGGGCAAGCTGAGTATAAGACTGTATCATCTGCATATACATGGATGAGAGAGCTTCCTACTGCCTGAGCTATGTTGTTGATGTAAATTGAGAAGAGCGTGGGGCCTAGGATTGAGCCTTGGGGTTCTCCCTTGGTGACAGGCAGTGGCAGAGACAGCAGATTTTCTTAGCTTTGGCAAAGTCAATAAAAATAGCACAACATTGCTTAGAATCAAGGGCAATGGTGACATCGAGGACCTTTAAGGTTGCAGTGACACATCCATAACCTGATCGGAAACCAGATTACATACCAGAGAGAATTCTATAGACATCAATAAAGCCAGTCAGTTGATTATTGACAAGTTTTTCCAACACTTGATAAACAGGGCAAAATAGAAATAGGCCTACAACAGTTAGGTTCAGCTTGATCTTCCCCTTTAAATGAAGGACGAACCGTGGCTGCCTTCCAAGCAATGGGAACCTCCCCAGAAAGGAGAGACAGGTTAAAAGGTTTGGAGATAGGTTTGGTGATGAAAGGGGCAGCAACCTTAATGAAGAAAGGGTCTAAACCATCTGACCCAGATTATTCTTTGGGGGTCAAGTTTCAGGAGCTCCTTTAGCACCCCGGACTCAGTGACTGCCTGCAGGGAGAAACTTTGTAGCGGGGCAGGGGAAAAAGAGGGAGAAGCATTGGGATAGTCGCATTAGAAGGGGTGGGAGATGAGGAAATGTTGGACGGGCAAGGAGGCATGGCTGAGTCAAATAGGAATCCTGACTTAATGAAGTGGTGATTAAAGAGCTCAGCCATGTGCTTCTTATCAGTAACAACCACATCATCAACTTTAAGGGACATGGGCAGCTGTGAGGAGGGTTTATTCTCCATGTCTTTGACCATTTTCCAGAACTTCTTGGGGTTAGACCCACAGAGAGAGATCATTTAAAGTAACTAACTTTGGCCTTCCAGATAGCCTGAGTGCACTTATTTCTCATTTGCCTGAACGAGAGCCAGTCAGCCTGAGTATGTGTGTGCCGAGCCTTTCGCCAAATTCAATTCTTGAGGTGGAGTAACTCTGCAAGATCACAGTCAAACCTGTTTTTAATTCTCATTTTCTTTATGGGGATGTGTTTAACAATACCACTGAAAATATCAAAAAAAGAAGGTCCAAGCGTCTTCGACAGAGGCCAGTTTCTGAAGGAAGCCTTGCTCATTAAAGTTTCTTAGCAAGCGTCTATGACAAATCAGGGGTGGTCGTTTCAGCTGAGCAGCCATTATGAACACAGGTTGTAAAACAGTGATCACTAAGGTCATTACAGAAAACACCAGACTGATACCTATCAGGATTATTTGTGAGGATAACATCAAGAAGAGTAGCCTTTTCTGGGTGTTTGGAGTCATATCTGACTAGACCGGGCACACGCGTTTGCCATCGCGAAGGATGTTGATTTTGTCTATCCACACCAGACGCGACTAGGACACGCAGGTTGAAATATCAAAACAAACTTTGAACCAACTATATTAATTTGGGGACACGTCGAAACACATGAAACATTCATGGCCAATTAGCTAGCTTGCTGTTGCTAGCCAATTTGTCCTGGGATATAAACATTGGATTGTTATTTTACCTGAAATCCACAAGGTCCTTTGTAGATTTTTGACCCATTTTGTTTTCTCTACTCCGACAATTAATCCACAGATAAAACGGGAAACCTAGTTAGTTTCTAGTAATCTCTCCTTCAGTCTTCTTCTTCTGTGGACTTTATATGGCGGTTGGCAACCAACTTTAAGTTGTATTACCACCACCACCAAATGGACTGGAGTGTGGGTCTCAATTCATCGGTCAATCATCCACGTGGGTATATGCTCCTAAAAAGGTGGGACTTGCAGCAAGTCACTCGTCAAAAATAGAACCAAGTTCTATTCTAGCGCCTGGCTACGAGGAGCAATTTGAATGAAATTATTGAATAATGTGTACATTTATTTTATAACGCGAGCGGTGTGGTCAGCATGTTATGGGAGATTCTGGAGCAGCACCTGAGATAGCCTTTTCCACCACCGTCAACAAAACACCAAATAATGGAATTTCTTGTGGAAGAATGGTGTCGCATCCCTCAATAAGGTTCCAGACACTTGTAGAATCTATGCCTGGGGTGTCAAACTCATTCCATTGAGGGTCTAGTGTCTGCAGGTGTTTACTTTCAATTAAGCCCTAGACAACCAGGTGTGGGGAGTTCTTTACTAATTAGTGACCTTAATTCATCAATCAAGTAAAAGGGAGGAGAAAAAAACTCGCACACACTCGGTCCTCAGTGGAATGAGTTTGACACCTGTGATCTACGCCAAGGCTCATTGAAGCTGTTCTAGTGGCTCGTGGTGGCCCAATGCCATATTAAGACACTTCCGGTTGGGGTTTCCTTTACTTTGGCAGTTACCTGTACATCCCTGATGGCACACTTCGTTTATTTCACCTTGTGCAAAAATGTAAGGCATTCAGTCCTCTATTCCTCCGATGAGCTATGGTGTGTTTAGTCGTGTTCCAGGGCAATGGTTTTGGAACAATCACAATATGTACTGCTAGCCTGGTCACATAAGTGTATGTGCTATTGGCAATGGAATTACATCTGCTGTGTAGGCCTGTTACTCATAGTTCATTCTTTGGTACTGTATGTAAAAAATAAAAGGAAAAATAAAGGAGAAATCACATTTTGAAAAAACAAAACCAGAATTTGTGAGCCTGGGGAAACGGTTATTTAAGAGCATATATACACCTGATACCACAATGCCGACTCAACCTGTATAGATGTACCTGTCGAGGTCTAGACACAGTTTGTGGTGGTAAGGCCATCTGTCCAGTCTGTACCCAGCCACAGGTCCTAGATCCTAGGCTTTTTTTTTTGAGAAGTCTGCGCTCGGCTCCCCTGCAGAGAGGCAGAGGGCCGCTGCTGGAGACGTTTCCTCTCCATAAAAGAGAATTGTGCACAAACGCAAAGAGGCCAAGCTCCATTAATGTCACTCACCCAGTCACAACATCCAATGGTCTCCTCGGTACGCTGAGCCTGCCAGGGACTACAGCTACCTGGGCAGAGACTGGCTCGACACACTCAGTTTTCCACCACAAAACAACAGAAAATGGCAACAAAAAAAAGAAAAGAGCAGGACCAGCTCAACGCTTTTACACTGTGATTTTACTATTAGATGTTCAGTGTTTCTTTTGGGGGGAAAAACCATTGAAAATGTATAGTTTCACCATATTAAAAAAAGTTGTTTTGTGTGTCCTAATCACAAATAATAATCTCCGCAAATGATTTTGTCAAAGCTACAAAATTAAGTAGGGCTTTACAATGATGGTGAAAACTTCTGGGGTTAAGTGGGTTAAAATCTTCCTAGAATTCAGAGGGACATGCCAAAATGCCGAATTTTGGCACTTTAGCAACTTTGTATTCATATTAAAAACAGATATATTGAATGTTACATGTGGTCTATATTAAAGGGCACTTCATTTAATATAACAGGCACAAAAGGGCCTCATTTCGAGGAACGACCCTTTTATACAACACTGCAGATTATACACACACACACTTGTACACTTAAGCTTACTTTTGCTCTTCAAACATGCAAAAAAGGAGGATCCTTACCCCTCAGGATAAAGCCAACTGTCACAAGACCAGGTAATAACTTAATCTACTGGAACCAGAGGCAGAGACTGAGGCCTCATAGACAATGGCTTGACAGGACACAACTCCCGGTCAGACCTTGATGTATCCACCTCATTAGCGGTAGGCCTCAGTTCTCTTCACCTCTAACTCCCGAGATCCACAGCTCAACAAGCTAACAGCACTAACGGGTAGACTGCTCATGAGTTCACTCAGAAAGAATGGCTAGGGTTTCATATTTTGGAATGGGCTTGCGAGGGGAATCCAAACAGTCCTGCCTGTATTTTCTAAATGCTGATGAATGGACGGCCAGGATGAATAGGCATAGTGTTGCAGGCATTCTTTCACACCGCAAATCCTTCGTCCTCCACCACACTCCCTTACAAAGAGGGGGGATGAAAAGTGGAGGACGTGTAGAATATTATACAGTCCTTCCACCCCCTCTTCCTCTCACTTGCTACTTCATTCTGCAGTTCAGCTGTTTATGTCTAGGTTCCCAGAATGGGCCGGCACTGTTGCCCATCTCGTTTAGAGGAGACTTTTTATGAGAGAGGGCTTCCCGGAGGCCTGTCCTTCACACCCCAGTGAGCAGCCAGCGGTCAGCCTTTCCAGCGGGCTGCTCCAGCTAGGAAAATTGAGTCCACTCATCACAGGTCTGGCCTCCAGCTGTTCAGAGGACCCCAGAACACACCTCTCTGCCAGGGGTGGGGAACCCAAGCTGGAGAGAGTGAAGGCTGGCAAGTCTAGCCCTATTGACATCCCTCCTTTGGGTCAATCAGCTTTTACCATACAACTTTTATGGAAGTATGATAGATACACTACATAACCAAAAGTATGTGGACACCTGTTCATCGAACATCTCATTCCAAAATGATGCGCATTAATATGGAGTTGGTTCCCCCTTTGCTGTTATTACAGCCTCCACTACTGGGAAGGCTTTTTACTAGACGTTGGAACATTGCTGCGGAGACTTGCTTCCATTCAGCCAAAAGAGCATCAGTGAGGTTGGGCACTTATGTAGGGCAATTAGGCCTGGCTCGCAGTCGGCGTTCCAATTCATCCCAAAGGTGTTCAATGGGGTTGAGGTTAGGGCTCTGTGCAGGCCAGTCAAGTTCTTCCACACTGATCTCGACAAACAGTTTCTGTATGGACCTCACTTTGTGCATGGGGCATTGTCATGCTGAAACAGGAAAGGGCCTAGCCCAAACCATGAAAAACAACCCTAGACTATTATTCCTCCTCCACCAAGCTTTACAGTTGGCACTATGCATTCGGACAGGTAGCGTTCTCCTGGCATCCGCCAAACTCAGATGGCAGAGCTCCAGACTTCCTCTGTGGAGATGGGAGAACCTTCCAGAAGGACAACCATCTCTGCAGCACTCCACCAATCAGGCCTTTATGGTAGAGTGGCCAGACGGAAGCCACTCCTCAGTAAAAAGGCACATGACAACCCGCTTGGAGTTTGCCAAAAGGCACCTAAAGGACTCTCAGTCCATGAGAAACAATATTTTCTGGTCTGATGAAACCTAGATTGAACTCTTTGGCCTGAATGCAAAGCGTCACATCTGGAGGAAACCTGGCATAATCCCTACGGTAAAGGATGGTGGCAGCATCATGCTGTGGGGATGTTTTTCAGTGGCAGGGACTGGGAGACTAGTCAGGATCGAGGGAAAGATGAACGGAGCAAAGTACAGAGAGATCCTTGATGAAAACCTGCTCCAGAGCACTAAGGACCTCGGAAGGTGAACCTTCACCCCAGTCGAATAGGACAAGGACACTAAGCACACAGCCAAGACAACGCAGGAGCGGCTTTGGGACAAGTGTCTGACTGTCCTTGAGTGGCCCAGCCAGTGATCGAACTTGAACCCGATCGAACATCTCTGGAGATCTGAAAATAGCTGTGCAGCGACGCTCCCCATCCAACCTGACAGAGCTTGAGAGGTTCTGCAGAGAATGGGAGAAACTCCCCAAATACAGGTGTGCCAAGTATGTCGCGTCATACCCAAGAAGACCTGAGGCTATAATCGGTGCCAAAAGTGCTTCAACAAAGTACAGAGTAAAGGGTATTTTGCAACAATTAAAAAAAAAAATGTTTTTGCTTTGTCATTATGGGGAATTGTGTGTAGATTGATGAGTGAAATTTAATCAGTTTTAGAATAAGGCTTTCACATAACAAAATGTAGTAAATGGGCCTGAATACTTTCTGAATGCACTGTAAGCCCTTCATAAACAAGGGAAAGCTATCTCGCGTGAGCACAGCCACTCTTGTGATACAAACTAGGCCGTAACCTCCAGAGAAAAAGCTGCAGGTTAAAGAAGAGCACTGAACTCAGTTGCACGTTTATTGTAACTAGGGATAAAGTAAGTATGCATGGCTTGATTTTGTTTTCATGTGAAGATCATTAGCCAAGTCCTTCAGAAGAAATGATGATGCAGGCATGCAAACAAACCTCAGCATGATGAACATGCAGTTTCGTGCTATCATCACTTCATGATGGGTCATCTCTTCATGTTTTTCTTGATGATCCTTGTTCCAATGGTATGTCCGATGCACTCTGCCCTCTAGTTATCAGAGATACCAGGCCACATCAGCCAAGATCCACAACATCCCACCCATTACATCTCAAGTCTCATCAAGAGGAGTCAAAACTGTCTGTCCTGTCCAGAGTCCCATGAACCACCTACACGTCACTTGCTGGCCCATAAGTCAAGCGAATATGCTGGGGACCCTGCATTCAGCTCCATAGCCACACACTCAATTTCACAACCCTCCTCTCCGAAGACTACTGGCCCATGCTGATCTGGTGGGTCTGCTCGTTTGCCTAAATAACATGAGTATGCTGTTGAGCCGCCGTCCTTTCATCGACACTTACTCACCAACGTTCCAGCAGACGGTGACTACACGGGCGAGAACCCCAAAAGGTATGCACAGTGCTACTCGTTCCTTCCATTTCTCCTCCCCTGCCCAGTTTGCTGACAGGCACTGGAGGCGCCGGTCTACTGCCTGCCCATAACTTCTCCCCAGGGTTCACAGCTTGGCCTGGCTGGACGCAACCTCAGAATTATTATTTTTCGCCTTGTATGGTGTTGTGATTTTGCCCCCATAACCCACCAATTTTAGAAAAGGCCGATGTTGCTCCGGATATTGATTCATAAAGACAAGTTCCTGGTTTAGAACTTGTTAAGGTAACAGGAAGAGTTCATGAGGTCACAGAACAAGGTCATGGTTAGAGTTGATATAGAATTATAGAACCTATAGAATTATTCCATGTGGCAATACTGGGGTAATAAAAAGGTTGATTACTTAAGTGATGATGGAGAGGGTTTGTGTGCGCACGTCATTACTCTGTTCAATTACTTGGTCAGATAAGTGAGCACCAAGGACAGGATGTTGAGGAAGAAGAAAACAAGCAAAGCTGAGATGAAATAAACATTAAAGTCAATGTTAACTATTTAAAATGTATGAGTTTCTTCCAGGAATTGAGATGATTTCCCACTTTTTTCCCCAGAAATCTACAATATCCCAACCGCATAGAACAGACATACGGGAAGTGAAACGTTGGCAGTCCGCTCATCTTTTGGAAACAGGGTGGAGAGAAGGCAGGCTCAGTGTGACTAAACATTTCCTCCTGTCAGTTGGGGAGTACAGGGTGTTATAGCGTCCTGTGTTGTTTGAGGCTATACCCCTCAAACCCACAATTTGGCCCATGTGACTAGCTCAGTCTATAATCAGAACAGGATTTCGAGAGTTCATTAGTTAAGGAAGGGCGGCATCTACAATCTCATTAGTTGTGTATTCCCAGATGGTGAATGATGATAGCAACTGTACCTCAAAAAGAATAGAGACCAGATTCACATGAGTAAAGATTTAGGAATGAGGAACTCTCACTCTCAATAAAAGGCTATTATGAAGACATCCATGACTTAATATCTGGGCCAAAAACATACTGGTAATATTACTGACAAGCCATTTCATTAATGGGAATTGACAGCTACAAAACATTTCTGACAAGGAATTAACGAGTAGCACTGGACTTTTCCGCTAGTTTTTATGGATACAAATTTAAGTACCAATACTTTTATCCCCAGAGTACCATATCATGCAGAAAAACTGCCCATTATTATTGTTTCCCAACAGCTTAACATTCCCTCCATAATAAACATGCATTTGAGTCGTTCCACAAAAAGAGTGCCTTTTGCATCCCTTTGATATTTTAAGTATAAAATGTGCTCCAATATTGCATTTTAAAAGCCTGTTATATTACATGAAGTGTCCTTTAAAATAGACCACATTTAGAATTCAATAAATCAAAATTTAGCATTTTGACATGTCCCTCCGTGCACCCTCTGACTTCTAGGAAGATTTCAACCCATTTATTGAAGTTTTCACCATCATTGTAAAGCCCTAGTTATTTTGTGGCTTTGACTGTCATTTCTGAAGATGATTATACATTCCATGTGATTAGTGATGCATTTATGTCCGTCCCTCAATGAGCTGACAGAGGTTTTGCACTGTTTCGCTATGGCTTTAGTCATCAATCTAGCAATAGGGTCATATTTTATTCATGTAGTAGTGTTCCCCCACCCCCTAGAAAGCTATGACCTTTGGCTTTCACTGGAATTGTTAATTTACATCTGAGAAGAAGAAAAAAAACACTTTTCAACCCATATAATCTAGTACACAAAATATATGATAAAATATGTTTTTTGGGGGGGGGGGGGGGGTGAATTAATAAGCCTTTCATACTTTAGAAAATGTCCATATATAGTTATAATCTGTTTTAGGAACATCTACCTAAAATATTTCACCTTAATTACTTTACCAAACATATCATGACATTAGTGATAGTCAAAATCTGTGAACGTCTAATTCAACAATTGGGCCATTTAAACAGCGTGCGTCCCTCCTATAGACAAGGGGAGAACGGTTATGTAAAGGGATCCATTTTGTCATTGTGAGCATTTGCCTCAGACGTAAAACAAATGTTTGACTTACACACCAAATAACTTATTTTAGTGTGTAGGTCACATTCTTTATTGTAGAGTTATGAAAGTTATGAATTTAGATCTGCCTGTTAGAGACAAATTCAAAGATTGCTTTGCAATATCTATGGCTTGAAGCAGTCGATCTGGATAAAAAGGACCACCCCTTTCAGGTAACGTAGTAGCGGAGTGATCTAAATCGATGTAATGATGCAGCCGACCACCATAGGGAGGCAAATACAAGTTTACATGGTCCTAGGAAGGTCTGGATTGCTGTCTTCGGACAGTGGGAAATGTGGGAAATCAATAAAATAAGTAATGTAAACATATAGATATTTAAGTAATTCTAGTACCCGATTTCGCGGGGAATGCCAGCTTAAGAGGTTTTTAAGGTCAATCCTGTTACGTGAACTGAACTATCGATTTAATACGGTGAAACTATTTTCAGTAGAAACATTGAACATCTATAAATCATAGTGTAAAAGCAGGTGAGCTGGTTCTACTCTTCATAGTGTAAAAGCAGGTGAGCTGGTTCTACTCTTCTTTGTCATTTTCAGCAAACTGGATGTAGTCTATCACAGTGCCATCCGTTTTATCACCAAATTCCCATATACTACCCACCACTGTGACCTGTATGCTCTCATTGGCTGGCCCTCACTACATATCCGTCACCAAACCCAATGGCTCCAGGTCATCTATAAGTCTTTGCTAGGTAAAGCCCCGTCTTATCTCAGCTCACTGGTCACCATAGCAACACCCACCCATAGCACACGCTCCAGCAGGTATATTGCACTGGTCATCCCCAAAGCCAACACTTCCTTTGGCCGCCTTTCCTCCCAGTTCTCTGCTGCCAATGACTGGAACGAATTGCAAAAATCTCTGAAGCTGGAGTCTTAGATCTCCCTCTCTAACTTTAAGCATCAGCTGTCTGAGCAGCTTACAGATCACTGTAGCTGTTCACAGACAATCTGTAAATAGCACACCCGACTACCTCATCCCCATATTATTACTTACCCTCTTGCTCTTTTGCACCCCAGTATCTCTTCTTGCACATCATCATCTGCACATCTATCACTCCAGTATAATGCTAAATTGTAATTTGTTTCACCTCTAGGGCCTATTTATTGCCTACCTCCCTACTCTTCTACATTTGCACACACTGTACAACGATTTTTCTATTTTGTGTTATTGACTGTACGTTTGTTTATGTGTAACTGTGTTGTTTTTGTCGCACTGCTTTGCTTTATCTTGGCCAGGTCGCAGTAGTAAATGAGAACTTGTTCTCAACTGGCCTACCTGGTTAAATAAAGGTGAAATATATGTATCTTTTTTTTAATTCCGGTGGGCCAGAACTGATTGAATCGGCCCAGAATCGGGTGTCGGACTCAGCCCGGAATCAAAATTAATGACTGCCCAGAATCGGCCCATGTACATCGGGCTGTTTCCGTCTACCGGAATTCAGCCAAATTTGCCGGCATCTTACCAGAATCCCCCCAGAAGCGGCCCGATGCAAATTTAAGCAAATGTATACAAAATTACCTAATTTAGTAATTTTAAATATTATTATACATATAAATTATACCCATCCACAAAAAAAACATTTAGTCTCGGAGGAAACACCATACACCTAGTGACTGTGTTAGCGTGCATGAGCCTAGCTCGCCACAGGAGTCACTACAGCGCGATGGGACAAGGACATCCCGGCCGGCCAAACCTTCTCCTAACTCTGACGACGTTGGGCCAATTGTGCGTCGCCTCATGGGTCTCCCGGTCGCGGCCGGCACGGGTCTCGAAATAGCATTTGTAGAAACGCAGTTTGCCCTGCGACGCAGTGTCTTAGACCGCTGTGCCACTCTGGAAGTTCCATCCACAAAGTTTTTAATGTTTATCAATTGCCTTGCACAAAGTATCAAAATACTAAAATACTACACAGGACTCCTAAAGAATTTAATTTAAATGTTAATTGTATTTTTTGACCACAGAAACAATGAGAAAATATGGAAAAATAAATAAATGTTAATTATATAAAGCAGCCCGTGTAATCATCTGCCAGAGAGTAGCCCAATTGGCCCGAGCCCCAAGTAATACCTTTGGGCCAGATAACCCTCACCAGAATCGGCCCGAGACCCAAATAATATATACAGTTGAAGTCGGAAGTTTACATACACTTAGGTTTGAGTCATTAAAATTTGTTTTTCAACCACTTCACACATTTCTTGTTAACAAACTAGTTTTGGCAAGTCGGTTAGGACATCTACTTTGTGCATGACAAGTAATTTTTCCAACAATTGTTTACAGATTATTTCTGATTATTTTATTTATAATTCACTGTATCACAATTCCAGTGGGTCAGAAGTTTACATACACTAAGTTGACTGTGCCTTTAAACAGCTTGGAAAATTCCAGAAAATTGTGTCATGGCTTTAGAAGCTTCTGATAGGCTAATTGACATCATTTGAGTCAATTGAAGGTGTACCTGTGAATGTATTTCAAGGCCTACCTTCAAAATCAGTGCCTCTTTGCTTGACATCATGGGAAAATCAAAAGAAATCAGCCAAGACCTCAGAATAAAAATTGTAGACCTCCACAAGTCTGGTTCATCCTTGGGAGCAATTTCCAAACGCCTGAAGGTACCGCGCTCATCTGTACAAACAATAGTACGCAGTAACAACACCATGGGACCACGCAGCCGTCATACCGCTCAGGAAGGAGACGCGTTCTGTCTCCTAGAGATGAACGTACTTTGATGCGAAAAGTGCAAATCAATCCCAGAACAACAGCAAAGGACCTTGTGAAGATGCTGGAGGAAACAGGTACAAAAGTATCTATATCCACAGTCAAACGAGTCCTATATCGACATAACCTGATAGGCCGCTCAGCAAAGAAGAAGCCACTGCTCCAAAACTGCCCTAAAAAAGCCAGACTACGGTTTGCAGCTGCACATAACTGCACCACATATCACACTTTCACAAAATGCTTGAAGACATGGCTAAAGGTCAATCAGATTTGTGAACATGGTCCCTAGCTGTGTGTTGCCGCTTTCCATGTCTGTTGTCTGTAACTTGTGAGGTATGGAAACACTTTGTTGCTTTTATGAATTTTGTCTTGCTGCTTTTTGTTCTATGTTGCTCTGTCTGTATGCTACGTCTTGCTTGTCCTATGTTGCTATGTCTGTATGCTATGTCTTGTTCTATGTTGCTATTGTCTATATTGTAATTGTTTTTAATAACCTGCCCAGGGACTGCGGTTGAAAATTAGCCGGCTGACTAAAACCGGCACTTTTACTGAAACGTTGATTAATGTGCACTGTCCCTGTAAAAATAAACTCAAACTCAACTCAACTCAACATGGGGACAAAGATCGTACTTTTTGGAAAAATGTCTTCTGGTCTGATGAAACAAAAATAGAACTGTTTGGCGATAATGACCATCGTTATGTTTGGAGGAAAAAATCCCAACCATGAAGCACGGGGGTGGCAGCATCATGTTGTGGGGGTGCTTTGCTGCAGGAGGGACTGGTGCACTTCACAAAATAGATGGCATCATGAGGGAGTAAAATTATGTGGATATATTGAAGCAACATCTCAAGGTATCAGTCAGCAAGTTAAAGCTTGGTCGCAAAAGGGTCTTCCAAATGGACAATGACCCCAAGCATACTTCCAAAGTTGTGGCAAAATGGCTTAAGGACAACAAAGTCAAGGTATTGGAGTGGCATCACAAGGCCCTGACCTCTATCCTCTAGAAAATGTTGGGGCAGAACTGAAAAAGAATGTACGAGCAAGGAGGCCTACAAACCTGACTCAGATACACCAGCTCTGTCAGGAGGAATGGGCCAAAATTCACCCAACTCATTCTGGGAAGCTTGTGGAAGGCTACCCGAAATGTTTGACCCAAGTTAAACAATTTAAACGCAATGCTACCAAATACTAATTGAGTGGATGTAAAACTTCTGACCCACTGGGAATGTAATAAAATAAATAAAAGCTGAAATAAAATTATTATTATTATTCTCACATTGTTAAAATAAAGTGGTGATCCTAACTGACCTAAGACAGGGAATTTTTACTCTGATTAAAAGTCAGGAATTGTGAAAAACTGTTTAAATGTATTTGGCTAAGGTGTATGTAAACTTCCGACTTCAACTGTACATTTGGGTTAAGATAACTCTCACCGGAATCGGCCTGAGCTCAATCCCCGCATCCTAGCCATAAGTAATACTGCCGAAGGCAGCCCTGACTTGAGCCACATGACGTCGGCCGAGTATCACTCTCAGCCTGAATCGGCCCAGATCCACTGTGCTAGCTGGGGGATTTATTGTTGATTTAAGATTAAATCATCAACCATGTTTATTTGGCACTTAGTATAGTATTTTTTTATTTAAATTTAACCTCTTGATGGGAAAACATTTTTTTTTTTAATGAAGGTGAACATGTGCTCTTTATGACAACGTTAAAATTAGGTGAAATATACAGTACCAGTCAAAAGTTTGGACACCTACTCATTCAAGGGTTGTTCTTTATTTTTACTATTGTCTACATTGTAGAATAATAGTGAAGACATCAAAACTATGAAATAACACATATGGAATCATGTAGTAACCGAAAAAAGTGTTATCTAAATATATTTTATATTTGAGTTTCTTCAAAGTAGCCATACTTTGCTTGGACAGCTTTGCACACTCTTGGCATTCTCTCAACCAGCTTCATGAGGCAGTCACCTGGAATGCATTTCAATTAAGATGTGTGCCTTGTTAAAAGTTAATTTGTGGAATTTCTTTCCACGCTTGCTTCATTCATTCTTGTCCAGCGACATTTCAAGAGAACTCATCTCTTCCCCAGATGGCAATGGAATAAAGAGGGCACATTTTAGGGGCCTCCCGGGTGGCGCAGTGGTCTAAGGTAGCTGTGCCACCAGAGACTCTGGGTTCGAGCCCAGGCTCTGTCGCAGCCGTCCGCGACCGGGAGGTCCATGGGGCGACGCACAATTGGCCTTGCGTCGTCCAGGATAGGGAGGGTTTGGCCGGTAGGGATATCCTTGTCTCATCGCGCACTAGCGACTCCTGTGGCAGGGTGGGCGCAGTGCACGCTGACCAGGTCGCTAGGTGTACGGTGTTTCCTCCGACACATTGGTGCGGCTGGCTTCCGGGTTGGATGCGCTGTGTTAAGAAGCAGTGCGGCTTGGTTTGGTTGTGTTTCGGAGGACGCATGGCTCTCGACCTTCGTCTCTCCCGAGCCCGTACAGGAGTTGTAGCGATGAAACAAGACAGTAACTACTAATAATTGGATACCACGAAATTGGGTAAAAAAAAAAAGGAGGGCACATTTTAACAGCAGCCACTCATTAAATACAAATTACCTTTAAGTCTTAACAGTTGCTTCTCATGTTAAATATCAAACGTTGCCTCCATACTGGCATTCTTCCATATAAACAAATAAAACCAAAACCAACTGGGGAAATAGAAATAGCCTCATTTAGTTAGTTGTCTTTCCATCAACAAGTGTTAACAGTTTGCATTATGCAGCCAAAAACCTCAGTTGCGATGTCTGTTTTTATTAATTAGACCTGTATGTCTAAGCGTAGGTGAGTATGTCCTTGTAAATTCAATGTGACTGTGTGTATCATCAAGCCCTTGGTATGGTACGGAGTAAGCTAAACTGGGCGGAATAATGAGGCGGCCCGGCTGATGGCCAGACTGTGATGAGGAAAAACTGCTGAGAGAATGTAAACCAGCCTAAATGTGTAGGATTAGAGGGATTACGCTATGTACACGCAGCACATGCAGGAACAAAAATAAGCACACATGCTTCATTCTCCAATATATATATTTTTTTAATTGAACTGACAGAAAATTAGACCATTTAACAAGAGAATGTAAAACATTCCCTGTCTGACAAAGGGGGCCAGGACAGGAACGTGTAAAAGAGGGACGGAGGGGGAACAAAGAGATGCATGCTGGGATGTCAAGATTCTTCCTGTAGAAGCCTCGTAATGCCACCTGTGGAATAGAAAGGGCAGAGCAGTTAGAAGGATATGACGTGAATAGGCTGTGTTTGATCACTAAACACCTAATTCATTGCTTGTTTTTACAAGAAAGTTATGGTAATTAGGCCTATCTATATTTCAATGTTTATTAACCCTTCTCCTACAATGTCCGTGGCCCTGCGGAAATCTAGAGATGTTTTTTTTGCATGGGCTGCATCTCAATCCACCACATCCGCCGATATCACCCTTCCGCATCTGCGGCAAAAGGTGGCAGTGCTCGAGTGGTCAGACCATGAGACGTCCCAAAAACCGGTCTTCTCACGAAAAAGTCTAAAGTGTCCAAATGGTTTGGCCTACAAACTATTATGAGAATTCCCACGAACACGATGGTATTCGCCATTTTGCTCTAAGACCCCCACAAGCGTCACTGGACTCTTCTGAAGTCGGTTCAGCCAATCTGCCAACTTCTGTCTGTAGTGTCTGAACAGTTTGGGTTACACACTAATCTCTCACGAACACGTACATATCAATTGTTTTGTTCTAGGACGCCCACAAACCCCACAAGACTTGTCTGAAGGTCCCCTGTACCAGTTTTTTTTTAAATGAATGTAAGTATATATGGAGATATTTAAGGCATTAAACTAAGAGGTTAAATAAATATATATATATAAATAAAAATAAATACAAATAGCTTCCTGATCTTTGTTATATCTCAGATATAGGACAGACACTTCAGAACTATTTATTTTGTTTTATTTGGGACAATCTGTTCTTCCATGTAGTGAATCTGTTATGCAATGTGTTTCTATTGGCTAATAGCAGTAATGCCAAATTCAATGTGTAATCAAATTCTTTTTTTTAATACTGAACAAAAATATAAACGCAACATGTAAAGTGTTGGTCCCATACGCTGAAATATAAGATTCCAGGAATGTTCCATACGCACAAAAATCGTATTGCTCTCAACTTTTGTGCACAAATTTGTTTACATCCCTGTTAATGAGCATTTCTCCTTTGACAAGATAACCCTGATTCAACTGCACGATCATTACACAGGTGCACCTTGTGCTGGGGGACCATAAAAAGGCCACTTTAAAATGTACAGTTTTGTCACACAATATAATGTCACAGGAACTTAAAACTCCCTGCCTACAGCACCCGATGTCACAGGAAGGCCAAAAAGATCAGCAAGGACAACAACCACGTGCCTGTTCACCCCACTATCATCCAGAAGGCGAGATCAGTACAGGTGCATCAAAGCTGGGACCGAGAGACTGAAAAACAGTTTCTATCTCAAGGCCATCAGACTGTTAAATAGCCTATCACTAACAGAGAGGCTGCTGCCTACATACACAGACTTCAAATCATTGGTCACTAATAAATGGAACACTAGTCACTTTAATAATGTCACTTTAATAATGTTTACATATCTCGCATTACTCATCTCATATGTATATACTGTATTCTATTCTACTGTATCTTAGTCTATGCCGCTCAGACATTGCTTGTCCATATATTTATATATTCTTAATTCCATTCCTTTACTTAGATTTGTGTGTATTGGGTATATGTTGTGAAATTGTTCGATATTAGTTGTTAGATATTGCCGCACTGTCGGAACTAGAAGCACAAGCATTTCGCTACACCTGCAATAACACCTGCTAAACACGTGTATGTGACCAATAAAATTTGATTTGATTTTGATGGAGTCTGTTGCCAGAGAATTGATGTTCATTTCTCTACCATAAGCCAATGCCGTTTTAGAGAATTTGGCAGTACGTCCAACCGGCCTCACAACCGAAGACCACGTGTATGGCGCCGTGTGGGCAAGTGGTTTGCTGATGTCAACTTTGTGAACAGAGTACCCCATGGCGGTGGGGTTATGGTATGGGCAGGCATAAGCTACGGACAACGAAAACAATCGCATTTTATTGATGGAAATTTGAATGCACAGAGATACCGTGATGAGATCCTGAGGCCCATTCATCCGCCACCATCAGCTCATGTTTCAGCATAATAATCAAATCAAATGTTATGCGCCAAATACAACCTTAGTGAAATTTGAAAGTATTTACTAAAATAAACTGAATACAGGGGGTACTGGTACAGAGTCAATGTTAGTCGAAGTAACTGAGGTAATATGTACATGCAGGCAGAGGTAAAGTGACTATGCATGGATAATAAATAGAGTAGCAGCAGCGTAAAAATGGGGGTACAATGCAAATAGTCTGAGTAGCCATTTGATTAGCTGTTCAGGAGTCTTATGGCTTGGGGGTAGAAGCTGTTTAGAAGCCTCTTGGACCTGGACTTGGCACTCCGGTATCGCTTGCCGTGCGATAGAGAGAACAGTCTCTGACTAGGGTGGCTGGAGTCTTTGACAATTTTTTGGGCCTTCTTCTGACACCGCCTGGTAAAGAGGTACTGTATGGCAGGAAGCTTGGTCCCAGTGATGTACTGGGCCGTGCACACTACCCTCTGTAGTGCCTTGCGGTCGAAGGCCGAGCAGTTGTAGAACCAGTAAGGATGCTCTCGATGGTGCGGCTGTAGAACTTTTTGAGTATCTGTGGACCCATGCCAAAATCTTTTCAGTCTCCTGAGGGGGAATATGTGTTGTCGTGCCCTCTTCACGACTGTCTTGGGGTATTTGGACCATGATAGTTTGTTGGTGATGTGGACACCAAGGAACTTGAAGCTCTCAACCTGCTCCACTACAGCCCAGTCGATGAGAATGGGGGCGTGCTCGGTCTTCCTTTTCCTGTAGTCCCCAATCATCTCCTTTGTCTTGATCACATTGAGGGAGAGGTTGTTATCCTGGCACCACACTGCCAGGTCTCTGACCTCCTCCCTATAGAATGCCTCATCCTTGTCGGTGATCAGGCCTACCACTGTTGTATCGTCTGCGAACTTAATGCACGGCCCCATGTCGCAAGGATCTGTAAACAATTCCTGGAAGCGGAAAATGTCTCAGTTCTTCCATGGCCTGCATACTCACCAGACATGTCACCCATTGAGCATGTTTGGGATGCTCTGGATTGACGTGTATGACAGCGCGCTCCAGTTCCCGCCAATATCCAGCGACTTCGTACAGCCATTGAAGAGGAGTGGGACAGGCCACAACTAACAGCATGATCAACTATGCAAAAGGAGATGTGTGTCGCGCTGCATGAGCCAAATGACGGTCACACCAGATACTGACTGGTTTTCTGATCTATGCCCTTACCTTTTTTTTAAGGTATCTGTGATCAACATTAGAGGTCGACCGATTATGATTTTTCAACGCCGATACCGCTACCGATTATTGGAGGACCAAAAAGCTGATACCGATTAAATCGGCCAATTTTTTAAAAATGTATTTGTTATAATGACAAGTACAACAATACTGAATGAACACTTATTTTAACTTAATATAATACATCAATAAAATCAATTTAGCCTCAAATAAATAATGAAACACGTTCAATTTGGTTTAAATAATGCAAAAACAAAGTGTTGGAGAAGAAAGTAAAAGTGCAATATGTGCCAGGTAAAAAAGCTAGAGTTTAAGTTCCTTGCTCAGAACATAAGAACATATGAAAGCTGGTGGTTCAATATTCCCAGTAAAGTTAAGAAGTTTTAGGTTGTAGTTATTATAAGAATTACGACGCGTCGACTATTTCTTTCTATACCATTTGTATTTCATATACCTTTGACTATTGTATGTTCTAATAGGCACTTTGGTATTGCCAGTGTAACAGTATAGCTTCCGTCCCTCTCCTCGCCCCTACCTGGGCTCAAACCAGGAACACATCGACAACAGCCACCCTCGAAGCATCGTTACCCATCGCTCCACAAAAGCCGCGGCCCTTGCAGAGCAAGGGGAACAACTACTTCAAGGTCTCAGAGCGAGTGACGTCACCGATTGAAACGCTATTAGCGCGCACCCCGCTAACTAGTTAGCATTATCACATCGGTTACACCAGCCTAATCTCGGGAGTTGATAGGCTTGAAGTCATAAACAGCTCAATGCTTGAAGCACAGCGAAGAGCTGCTGGCAAACGCACGAAAGTGCTGTTTGAACGAATGCTTACGAGCCTGCTGCTGCCTGCCACCGCTCAGTCAAACTGCTCTATTAAATATAAAATCATAGACTTAATTATAACATAATAACACACAGAAATACGAGCCTTAGGTCATTAATAATGGTAAAATCCGGAAACTATCATTTAGAAAACAAAATGTTTATTCTTTCAGTGAAATACAGAACCGTTCCGTATTTTATCTAACAGGTGGCATCCATAAGTCTAAATATTCCTGTTACATTGCACAACCTTCAATGTTATGTCATAATTACATAAAATTCTGGCAAATTAGTTCGCAACGAGCCAGGCGGCCCAAACTGTTGCATATACCCTGACTCTGCGTGCAATGAACGCAAGAGAAGTGACACAATTTCACCTGGTTAATATTGCCTGCTAACCTGGATTTCTTTTGATTTTAAGATAGGCATTGATGTTTATTGTTAGGTACAGTCGTGCAACGATTGTGCTTTCTTCGCAAATGCGCTTTTGTTAAATCATCCCCCGTTTGGCGAAGTTGGCTGTCTTTGTTAGGAAGAAATAGTCTTCACAGTTCGCAACGAGCCAGGCGGCCCAAACTACTGCATATACCCTGACTCTGTTGCACATCAACACAAGTGACACAATTTCCCTAGTTAAAATAAATTAATGTTAGCAGGCAATATTAACTAAATATGCAGGTTTAAAAATATATACTTGTGTATTGATTTTAAGAAAGGCATTGATGTTTATGGTTAGGTACACATTGGTGCAACGACAGTGCTTTTTTCGCGAATGCGCTTGTTAATTCATCACCCGTTTGGCGAAGTAGGCTGTGATTCATTGATAAATTAACAGGCACCGCATCGATTATATGCAACGCAGGACAAGCTAGATAAACTAGTAATATCATCAACCATGTGTAGTTAACTAGTGATTATGTTAAGATTGATTGTTTTTAATAAGATAAGTTTAATGCTAGCTAGCACCTTACCTTGGCTCCTTGCTGCACTCGCATAACAGGTAGTCAGCCTGCCACGCAGTCTGCTCGTGGAGTGCAATGTAATCGGCCATGATCGGTGTCCAAAAATGCAGATTACCAATTGTTATGAAAACGATTAATCGGTCGACCTCTAATCAACATATGCATATCTGTATTCCCAGTCATGTGAAATCCATAGATTAGGGCCTAATGAATTTATTTCAATTGACTGATTTCCTTATATGAACTGCAACGCAGTAAAATCTTTGAAATTGTTGCATGTTGCGTTTATATTTTGTTCAGATTTGTTTTCTTTTTTAAATGATGCTTTTCAATATGATAATTTAAAGATTTTCATGAAGACAATTCATTAAGATAACCACAGTGGTGTGTATTTCAAATCCTCTTACATGCAGAGCAGGAGCATTTCTAATCCCAAAAGGCATGACACGATCTAAATCCCCTAATTGTATTTTTTATTTTTTTTTTTTTTTACATGTTGTACAAGCCTTCATGGGAAGTAATTGGGACCAATACAAACATAAGTGTGCTGAGCCAAAACGGACAAAACAATCTATCTCGGCTCACTCTTTGCTGTGCAATTACTGCCATTACAGATGGAGGGTTTGCCCTCAGGGGAAATGGCAGTATTGTTTACATTCCATATGCACCAATGGGTGCGAGCCAGTTTAGGCATGGGAACAAAAACCCAAAGACCTGCACTGTACCATTACCTCTCTCTGCTATCTCTGTACCAGCGATGGGGCAGAGCCACTCTGTCTGAGACTGCCTCACTGCTCTGTATAGCAAATTACAAGGTAATATTAAATATTCAGGCAGCTTGATCCTGAAAGTTTGAGTTCTTATACAAAGGGGAACGAATGGTCACTGTATGTAACTCTAGGCTACAGATCCAATGGGGTTGCGGTTCTAAAATATTTTAGCAATGTGACCCATCTACAGCTTTTGGTCAACAACACCGGTATCTAACCAGCACCCACTCTTTCAGAGAGAACCCATTATGAATGACCTGCGAACCATCAATGGATCCAGATCCATCATTTGGTAAAACAGATACATACCTTTTACGTTCACTCATCGATGTACTCAAAGGACTCCGGGGCCTCTGGCTCCTGTTCCTCCTCCTCGATCTTTGGGCCGTGGGCGGAGACGGGCTCCACCAGCTCCTCATCGTCCTCGCTGGTGTCTTTCATGATGATGATGCCACCAGTGTGCAGCTGAAGACAGACAGGGGACATGGACCAATGGCATGAGCGACTGTAGGCTGTTTGACCAATGACGAGTGTCTTTTTGATCTCAAGGGCGGTGTCGTGCTGTGTTAACACCCAACACCTTGTCTGCCTCCCCGACTGATCAGTACACCCCATCAAACATCACCCACCTGCCCCACAATAATCTCAACTCAAGAGAACACACTGCACCTCATACTGTTTAAATCTCACCCACTCTCCACTGTCAACACTGACTAGCAGGCTTATGCAATAATTGGACACATTTGACAAGGTTTCACAGAAGGCTCATGTCTACGTAAATCTCTGAAGCCGAGAAGTGAGAGAGGTTCTTTCAAAACAATCCACAGACGAGGTGATGGATAACAGTGAAGAGATTTATCGTGAGTGCAAGAAAGAACAGGTATTTTTTCAGTCTCTCGGTCTGCCTGTGAGGATTTTGAGGGGATGGTTGCCTCAGTAATACTCCGTTATCAAATTGCCATCGCAGTGGTTGTACTGTACATCAAGCAGCTTTGTTATCACTGTACATCAGTGTTATAGATATGGTTGTTTAAGATATGATGCGTTTCAGGTCCACACTAAAGCGTCTGGCATGGTGAGCACTGCACAGGATTGATTCTAACTCCTACATTATCACTGGGCAGCTAAGCTAACACTAAACTACTTACAGACCACACTACAAGGTCTTTGAAACAGTGCTCTGATTGCCTTCTATGGAAGAGGTGAAATTAAATAGTCACGATATGGAGGGACATTCTGTGGGAGGCACACCCTGACCCTGCAACAATAGATTGAAACAATACTCCCAAGTGGCGCAATGGTCTAAGGCACTGCATCTCAGTGCAAGAGGTGTCACTACAGTCCCTGGTTCGAATCCAGGCTGCATCACATCCGGCCGTGATTGGGAGTCCCGTAGGGCGGCGCACAATTGGCCCAGCGTCGTCCGGGTTTGGCCGGGGTAGGCCGTCATTGTAAATAAGAATTTGTTCTTAACTGACTTGCCTAGTTAAATAAAGGTTTAATTTAAAAAAAATACCTCTCAAGGTTGGATACAAAAAACAAAATGTGTAATGTTTTAGAAGATCGACGAGAGCAAAGAGGCACCTGTGTCACATGATATGACCCATGATGATTGGTCTTTGCTCGACTTGTGTTGATTTTACACGTAACCAGGCGATGCTCCTCTTTATAGGAGTGGGATTACGATAAATGTGCGGGTGACTGCATAATGCATATATCTCATTTTATTTACTGTGGAAACCTGTCAACACTTTGAGAGGGGCCAGAGTCCAGTGGTTTAATGCCGGCAACGTTAAGACTCAGTGGGTGATGATAGGGGTCAGATATACGGTCCAAAACCAAACAACCAGGGGTTATAATCTCAGACTAAATAGAAATAAAAGATGGCTGATAAAAGACAGCTTCATTGCTGGATTCAGAAACACACAAAAAAAAAACACAAACACACCAACAGTACGTACCGGTTTGAAGGGCTGGTAGCGGCACGTCTCGGGCATGTTGAGCACTTTGAGCTGGGCGGGCATCACTCTGGCTGGGTTTTCCATTAGCTGGAAGTTGGGCTCGGGCTCCTTCTTCTCTTTCTCTTTCTCCTCATCTTTCTTCTCCTTCTCAGCCTCCTGTACCTCCTGAGAGTCCAACAAACACAAACAATGCTAAGCGTTTTCCCCCCTCTTCCTGAGGAAAACCCATGACTCAGTGACTACAAAATGCATTGGATGATACAATAGATGTCAATGGCAATAAGCGTCACCCCGAAATAAAGTGGGCTTTTCATGTCACACGTTTCCCGACAACCGAAAAGTTTAAACTCTGGAAGATGTGTTGATTTGGAGATGGGTGATACACCTTATCTGTTGTGTTGCACTTGGTGGCCAGTGATTTGTTAGGCTATTTGCGCAAGACAATCTCACTGTTCAACTATCCAAACAATAAAACAAACTCCCCCTCTATAAGACACTGTGTGTCGGGTCTGAGTTATTGAATGGTACAAGGTCCTGTGGGGGGAGCAGCATGAAAATTAAGTTCATTTCACAAGCTTCTTTGGCCTGCCTTTTTTAGTGGGTGACTTTCCGTTTCTCTGAAATGGACACACTTTCTTTTGGTCAAGTTAGTGTGGGAGAGGTGGAAAAACTATTGTTATCCATCAATAATGATAAGCCACCAGGTATAGACAACCTTGATGGGAAACTAAGAATGGCAGCTGTATTGCTACCCCTATTTGCTATATAATTAACCAAAATCTAAAGGAGTGTGTCCACAGGTGTGGAAGGAAGCTAAAGTAATTCCACTGCCCAAAAAAAACAGCAAAGCATCTGTTGCTGGCTCTAACCGCCGCCCTATCAGTTTGCTGCCTGTTCTTAGTAAACTGATGGAGAATTGTGTTTGACCAAACAAATTGTAAGGGCATTCAACTTGTACTGCATTGACTAAGATGACAGATGATTGGTGAAAATAAATGAATAATAAGATGATCGCTGGAGCTGTATTGTTAGATTTCAGCGCAGCCTTTAATAATATTGGCTTTACATCACCTGCCATCACATGTTTGGAGAGTGTTCTTCAATTGAAGTTCTTCTGACATCAGATATGTACAGCACTCTATTTTTTACAAATGATTTGCCACTGGTCTTACACAAAGCTAGAATGAATCCACACAACATGTCAGCACCTACAGACAGTGAGCTCACTGAAATTATAAATAAAGAGTTAGTCAGTATCAGAATAGGTGATTAAGAATAACTTGGTCTTAAATACATATAAAACTAAAAGTATTGTAAACTCAGCAAAAAAAGGAAATGCCCTTACTGTCAACTGCGTTTATTTTCAGCCAACTTAACATGTGTAAATATTTGTATGAACATAACAAGATTCAACAACAGAGACATAAACTGAACAAGTTCTGAACAAGACTAACAGAAATGGAATAATGTGTCCCTGAACAAAAGGGGGGGGGTCAAAATCAAAAGTAACAGTCAGTATTTGGTGTGGCCACCAGCTGCATTAAGTACTGCAGTGCATCTCCTCCTCATGGACTGCACCAGATTTGCCAGTTCTTGCTGTGAGATGTTACCCCACTCTCCACCAAGGCACCGGCAAGTTCCTGGACATTTCAGGGGGAGAATGGCCCTAGCCCTCACCCTCCGATTCAACAGGTTTCAGACGTGTTCAATGGGATTGAGATCCGGGCTCTTCGCTGGCCATGGCAAAATACTGACATTCCTGTCTTGCAGGAAATCACGCACAGAACGAGCAGTATGGCTGGTGGCATTGTCATGCTTGGAGGGTCATTTCAGGATGAGCCTGCAGGAAGGGTACCACATGAGGGAGGAGGATGTCATCCCTGTAACGCACAGCGTGGAGATTGCATGCAATGACAACAAGCTAAGTCCGATGATGCTGTGACAAACTGCCCCAGACCATGATGGACCCTCCACCTCCAAATGGATCCCACTCCAGAGTACAGGCCTCAGTGTAACGCTCATTCCTTCGACGATAAACGCTAATCTGACAATCACCCCTGGTGAGACAAAACTGCGACTTGTCAGTTTAGAGCTTTTTTTGCCAGTCCTGTCTGGTCCAGCGACGGTGGGTGTGTGCCCATAGGTGACGTTGTTGCCGGTGATGTCTGGTGAGGACCTGCATTACAACAGGCCTACAAGCCCTCAGTCCAGCCTCTCTCAGCCTATTGCGGACAGTTTGAGCACTGGAAGGATTGTGCGTTCCTGATGTAACTCGGGCAGTTGTTGCCATCCTGTACCTGTCCCACAGGTGTGATGTTCAGATGTACCGATCCTGTGCAGGTGTTGTTACACGTGGTCTGCCACTGCGAGGACGATCAGCTGTCCGTCCCGTCCCCCTGTAGCGCCGTCTTAGGCGTCTCACAGTATGGACATTGCAATTTATTGCCCTGATCACATCTGCAGTCCTCATGCCTCCTTGCACCATGCCTAAGGCACGTTCACGCAGATGAGCAGGGACCCTGCGCATCTTCCTTTTCGTGTTTTTCAGAGTCAGTAGAAAGGCCTCTTTAGTGTCCTAAGTTCTCATAACTGTGACCTTAATTGCCTACCGTTTGTAAGTTAGTGTCTTAACAACCGTTCCACAGGTGCATGTTCATTAATTGTTTATGGTTCATTGAAGAAGCATGGGAAACGGTGTTTAAATCCTTTACAATGAAGATCTGTGAAGTTATTTGGATTTTTACGAATTATCTTTGAAAGACAGGGTCCTCAAAAAGGGACGTTTCTTTTTTTGTTGAGTTTATTTGCTTCAAAATATTCTCCAAGACCTAAACCTCAACTGGAGTTGTGCATAGGGCTGTTGCGGAGACCGTATTACTCACACACCTGCGGTCACGAGTCATGTAGGCAGTCAAATTCCACGTCACCGCTTAGTCACGGTAATTAGGCTTCTCCAAGCTCTGATGCTGCTGATGGTCATTAGTAGGCTACCAAACTTGCTAACTGTCTGGTACTCAGCACTCTATTGTTCATCTAATCACTCTGACATCAATGCATTGCTTATCTTTACAAAGGGAGTATAGCCTACCTGGCTGGCATGAAAATGAACTATGGAAAAAGCGTCCTCCATTACCTATTTAGGTGCATAGATGACATGCATTTTTTCCCACTGCACCTGTTTCGAGATAATGCATGATAATGGTCCATTCTAAATCAAAACAAATTTCACACATATTATTTAGTATATGTAAAGACAATATTAAATCAAGAATAGTCTGATGGGTGATAATATTAACCAATCATGTCATGTGAATTATATATTATCACTTGTGAATGACGCCCAGCATAAGGCAAGAAACAAAGCCCATTTCTTATTACTTTTTCAAATCATAGTCTCAAACCTCATGTAACCTAGCCCATAGGCCTATATATGTTTTGATAAAGTGTCTAAAGTGAGTAGGTCACAACGCAGCACTCTGGGAGTAGGTCACAACGCAGCACTCTGGGAGTAGGTCACAACGCAGCACTCTGGGAGTAGGTCACAACGCAGCACTCTGGGAGTAGGTCACAACGCAGCACTCTGGGAGTAGGTCACAACGCAGCACTCTGGGAGTAGGTCACAACGCAGCACTCCGGGAGTAGGTCACAACGCAGCACTCCGGGAGTAGGTCACAACGCAGCACTCCGGGAGTAGGTCACAACGCAGCACTCCGGGAGTAGGTCACAACGCAGCACTCCGGGAGTAGGTCACAACGCAGCACTCTGGGAGTAGGTCACAACGCAGCACTCTGGGAGTAGGTCACAACGCAGCACTCTGGGAGTAGGTCACAACGCAGCACTCTGGGAGTAGGTCACAACGCAGCACTCTGGGAGTAGGTCACAACGCAGCACTCTGGGAGTAGGTCACAACGCAGCACTCTGGGAGTAGGTCACAACGCAGCACTCTGGGAGTAGGTCACAACGCAGCACTCTGGGAGTAGGTCACAACGCAGCACTCAGGGAGTAGGTCACAAACCTCTCTAGGGTATGTGGGACCGTAGCGTCCCACCTCGTCAACAGCCAGTGAAACTGCAGGGCGCCAAATTCAAAACAACAGAAATCCCATAATTAAAATTCCTCAAACATACAAGTATTTTACACCATTTTAAAGCTACACTTGTTGTAAATCCAGCCAAAGTGTCCGATTTCAAAAAGGTTTTACGACGAAAGCACACCAAACGATTATGTTAGGTATGAGCCAAGTCACAGAAAAAGACAGCCATTTTTCCAGCTAAAGAGAGCAGTTACAAAAAGCAGAAATAAGGATAAAATTAATCACTAACCTTTGATGATCTTCATCAGATGACACTCATAGGACATGTTACACAATACATGTATTTTTTGTTCGGTAAAGTTCATATTTATATCCAAAAATCTGAGTTTAGGCAAGACGCTACTGTATCACTTGGCAAAAAGCCTGAGAAAATGCAGAGCGCCAAATTAATATGAATTACTATGAAAATTACTATAAAATCAGACTTTCATTAAATCACACATGAAAGATACCAAATTAAAGCTACACTGGTTGTGAATCCAGCCAACATGTCAGAATTCAAATAGGCTTTTCGGCGAAAGCATACGATGCCATTATCTGAGTATAGCACAATAGTAAACAAAGAGAGAAGCATATTTCAAGCCTGCAGGCGCGACACAAAACGCAGAAATAAAAATATAATTCATGCCTTACCTTTGACGAGCTTCTGTTGTTGGCACTCCAATATGTCCCATAAACATCACAAATGGTCCTTTTGTTCGATTAATTCCGTCGATATATATCCAAATTGTCCATTTATTTGGCGCGTTTGATCCAGAAAAACAAGGTTTCAACTTGCTCAAACACGACGACAAAATATCTCAAAGGTTAACTGTAAACTTTGCCAAAAAATTTCAAACTACTTTTGTAATATAACTTTAGGTATTTTTTAACGTTAATAATCGATAAAATTGAAGACGGGATGATCTGTGTTCAATACAGGATTAAAACGAAATGTAGCATGCCTTTTGGACATGCACTTCAATCAAACACGACACCTGGAGTGACTCGACTTCAAGATGGCCGTATTTCTTCATTACACAAAGGAATAACCTCAACCTATTTCTCAAGACTGTTGACATCCAGTGGAAGCCGTAGGAACTGCAAGCAATTCGCTTAGAAATCTGGTTTCCCAATGAAATCTCATTGAAAAGAGAGTGACCTCAAAAAAAAAAAAAACGGAATAGTTTGTCCTCGGGGTTTCGCCTGCTAAATACGTTCTGTTATACTCACAGACATGATTCAAACAGTTTTAGAAACTTCAGAGTGTTTTCTATCCAAATATACCAATAATATGCATCTCCTGGGGATGATCTCCTGGGGATGAGTAACTGGCAGTTGAATTTGGGTATGCTTTTCATCCAAACGTGAAAATGCTGCCCCCTACCCTAGAGAAGTTAAGGCCACACAAAGGGGATGCCATCGTGAAATTAGAGGCATTATCAAGTGCTTGTCAAATTGTGAATGAGAGACTAAGCTCCTGTCTCAGCCTCCAGTATTTATTCTGAAATAGTTTGTGTGTCGGGGGGCTAGGTTTCAGTCTTATCCAGTGTCCTGTGTGAATTTAAGTATGCTCCATCTAATGCTCTCTCTCTCTTTTGCTTTCTCCTTCTCCCTCTCTCGGAAGACCTGAGCCCTAGGACCATACCTCAGGACTACCTGGCCTGATGACTCCTTGCTGTCCACAGTCTACCTGGTCATGCTGCTGCTCCAGTTTTAACTGTTCTGCCTGCGGCTATGGAACCCTGACCTGTTCACTGAATGTGCTACCTTGTCCCGGACCTGCTGTTTTGGACTCTCTCTCTACCGCACCTGCTGTCTCTAACTCTGAATGATTGGCTTTGAAAAGCCAACTGACATTTACTCCTGTGGTGCTGACCTGTTGCACCCTCTACAACCACTGTGATTATTATTATCTGACCCTGCTGGTCATCGATGAACGTTTGAACATCTTGGCCATATTCTGTTATAATCTCCACCCGGCGCAGCCAGAAGAGGACTAGCCAACCCTCATAGCCACGGTGCTTCTACACCTGCATTACTTGCTGTTTGGGGTTTTAGGCTGGGTTTCTGTTCAGCACTTTGAGATATCAGCTGATGTAAGATGGGCTTTACAAATGAATGTGATATATAGAGCCATGATCGTACAGAACTTCCTTCCGTCTCCAATTACTCAAACAGCAAAATTGCCTTTAAAAAACAGATTAAACATCTAATGGAATGGCAGGGACTGAGAACACACACAAATGCATGCACACACAATTTTTTGATGCATTGTTTGTATAATTGTTTTGCTGTATTGTTTGTATATCCTATTTTACATTTGTGTGTGTTTTGTTACTTGTCATGTTTTGCATTTTTGTGGACTCCAGGAAGAGTAGCTGATGCTTCTGCAAAAGATCCAAATAAACAAACAAACCTTGTGGCACTTATCAGAACCTGGCCTGTCATTCTATGTGTTACCTATCCCTGGCTCTGATCTGTTCCCTGCCCAGGCCTCTACCATGCATGTGTGGAACCGGCTGCTACCAGGAAGCCCTGCACTGTCTGACGCTATGCTGAAAACTGAACCATAGTGGTGCAGCGACTCGTATCAGCACGCCTGTTTGTCTGTGTGTGTGTTTACTGCAGAACAAACACTCCCATAGTGTTTGTGTGAGAAAACGGTTAAACTAAAACACTGATAAAACACAAGACTACAATACTCCCCCCTTCTCGTTAACCTTGATGACAGCAAGCCCAATCAATCAAAATAAGACTATCCAACTTCGCCTCAGATCGCAAAGCCATTCCTCAACGAGGACATGAAACCAAACTTGCCGATAATGCCCTGCGGTCGACATCCTACTAGAAGCAATACTGGTGCATAACGGTACACGTATCAGTACCGTACGGTACTGGGACCTCGGTTCGGTCTGCACTGTGAACCCACATTTTATTCTTTATACAGTACCAGTCAAAAGTTTGGACACCACCTACTCTTTCAAAAGTTACATTTTTTTCTTTTCTTTTTTCTTTCTACATTGTAGAATAATTGTGAAGACAAACTATGAAATAACACATATGGAATCATGTAGTAACCAAAAAAAGTGTTCAACTAACCAAAATATTTTTTATATTGAGATTCTTCAAAGTAGCCACCCTTTGCCTTGATGACAGCTTTGCAAACTCTTGAAATTCTCTCGACCAGCTTCATGAGGAAGCTTTTCAACAGTCTTGAAGGAGTTCTCACATATGCTGAGCACTTGTTAGCTGCTTTTCCTTCACTCTGCCGTCCAACTCATCTAAAACCCTCTCAATTGGGTTGAGGTCAGGTGATTGTGGGGGCCAGGTCATCTGATGCAACACTCCATCACTCTCCTTCTTGGTCAAATAGCCCTTACACAACCTGGAGGTGTGTTGGGTCATTGTCCTGTTGAAAAACAAATGATAGGCCCACTAAGCGCAAACCAGATGGGATGGCATATCGCTGCAGAATGATGTGGTAGCCATGCTGGTTAAGTGTGCCTTGAATTGTAAATAAATCAGCAAATGCGGAGATCATCCGGGCACCTACTATGCGTCTCACAAAGACACAGCGGTTAGAACCAAAAATCTCCAATTTGGACTCATCAGACCAAGGGACAGATTTCCACCGGTCTAATGTGTTTCTTGGCCCAAGCAAGTCTCTTCTTCGTAGTGGTTTCTTTGCAGCAATTCGACCATGAAGGCTTGAATCACACAGTCTCCTCTGAACAGTTGATATTGTTTCTGTTACTTGAACTCTGTGAAGCATTTATCTAGGCTGCAATCTGAGATGCAGTTAACTCTAATGAACTTATACTCTGCAGCAGAGGTGACTCTGGGTCTTCCTTTCCTGTGGTGGTCCTCATGAGAGCTATTTTTCATCCAAGCACTTGATGGTTTTTGCGACTCCACTTGAAGAAACTTTAAACGTTTTTAAAATGTTCCACATTGACTGACCTTCATGTCTTAATGATGGACTGTCGTTTCTCTTTGCTTATTTGAGCTGTTCTTGCATTAATATGCTTTTACCAAATAGGGCTATCTTCTGTATACCACCCCACCCATGTCACAACACAACTGATTGGCTCAAACGCATTAAGGAGGAAAGAAATTCACAAATTAACTTTTAGCAAGGCACACCTGTTAAATTAAATGCATTCCAGGTGACTACCTCATGAAGCTGGTTGAGAAAATGCCAAGAGTGTGCAAAGCTGTCATCAAGGCAAAGGGTGGCTACTTTGAAGAATCTCAAATATAAAACATATTTTGAATTGTTTAACACTTTTTTGGTTACTACATTATTCTATATGTGTTTTTTCATAGTTTTGATATCTTCACTATTATTCTACAATGTAGAAAATAGTACAAATAAAGAAACACCATTGAATGAGTTGGTGTCCAGACTTTTGACTGGTACTAATATATATATATATTTTTTTACTCTACATTGTTGGAAAAGGACCCGCAAGTAAGCATTTCACAGTTAGTCTACACCTGTTGTTTATGAAGCATGTGACAAATACAATTTGATTTGTTTGGTGTGTTCCAGCTGTGTGCTTCATGGGTGAGTTGGTCACATCAGTGGAGAGAGGGGCTTGTGGGACCCTGCCAAGGCTGAGAACTAGCTGCTCCTTAAAGGGATAGTTCCCTCATTTCATATTGTGTAATAACTGCTATTTTGAAGGGATAGTTCACTCACATTTCAATTTATCGTTTTCTTACCTTTGAAATTGTCTTCTCTGCAGTAGTCGGAATTAGAAGCACAAGCATTTCGCTCCACTCGCATTAACATCTGCTAACCATGTGTATGTGACCAATAAAATTTGATTCGATTTGATTTAGTCTATGTGCCTGGACATGACTTCTGAGGTAAGAAATCGATAAGCAGTTTATGGATTTGGAGTGAACTACCCCTTTAAAGAGCCCTGGTACCGGGCCCAAAACGTCTCAGACTGTGGTTCAGGTCTGTGAACCATTAGCACCCCACTATCAATTACACAGACCGTTCCTCAATAGGCTGTTCAATATGAGCAGAGCTCTGTTTGGTACGGGGGCTACAGGATTCTTGCTTGAGGATGGTTGAAAACAACTACATAGAAACTAAGACTTCATTTGATTTGTAATTTTTTTTTTTTTATATAAAATAGAAAGTGGTTTCTATGGGGCTGGCTGTCGTAAAAGGATGGGTTTTGTTTCCACACACTCACCACTTCCATCTTATCCTCCTCCTTCTCCTTCTTCTCCTTTTCCTTCTTCTTAGCTTTGGCTGTGATGGAGAGAACAGCAGTAGACACCTTTCATGGAGAAAGAGGGAGTGAGAGACGAAATGAAGGGAGTATTGCAAAGAAAGTAAAAATATACTTTAGGCACTGAGGCCAATCAGAAAACTTCTTAGAACGCATGAACCACAAAACAGACCGTTTTTTTTATTACGTAATTATATTGTACCTCGGTTTTAAAATGAAACAACATTTGGGCCCTAGACTGAGCAGCTAAAATAACTTGGTCTCAGACTTGCGAACATGGCAATGAAATTAAAATGAGAAAGATTTCAAAAAGGGACACTAATAACAAAACCCTCCAAGAAATTGATCTCGGCTGAGGAAACTTCATTCAGAATGACAACCGTGAGTAGCAGCACATATGACTTCAATCGATCAAAACAATGTGACATCCTTTCGCCGTTGGGGCTCTCACCTTCTCCTTCTCTTTCTCCTTGGGCACCTCCAGGGCCGGAGGGTAGGCGAAGGTGGAGGGCTTACAGTTGGAGCGGTATTGTACCTTGGGCATCTGGATAGGGGGGTCAAACACCAAAAAAAAGCAATGATTGTAAAGTCCGACCCATCACCCATTGAAAAGGGATGTTCCGTTTGACTTATTCATAGACTGGTTTGACAACAAGAAACGCTGAAAACACCACCTTCCTTTGGCCACATTGATACGAATACCACTCAGAATTGAAACAAAAATGAAAAAGCTATTGAGCATAGTAGTTACGGTGCATGGCATTGAGCGTTGTATCTGAAATGCGTTTTCATGGAAAGTCAGATATAAATAACACAAATGATTTATTTCACAGGAGCAAAATAGTATAACTCCTACTCTCTTGTAGTCAATTGATAATGCCCACAGGAAATTAATGTGTTAACATTAATAACAAATTCTTAAACAGCACCATATAGGGAGCCACCACTGACCAGAGAGGCTTTCATTTAGTTTGTTATGTCATAACTCACTTCTGTTCTCTGCAGGGTGGTAAGTATGAGAGGGAAGGGGAACATAAAGTGCTTCTCTGGCTGTCAAAGCAGTGGATGACTTCACCTGCGATAAAAGGCTGGCATGGAATGGCATGGCTGCAGTAGGGTGGCGCAATATGAGTGCTGGTAAATAACGTCTTCTCCTTTAGGCGCACAAAGCCACCGTGCACAACTGCTGATCTGGGCAACTGCTAAGGCTGGACCAGGTGTAGGCAGGAGGGAACATTGTCTACAGTGCCTTCAGAAAGTATTCATACCCCTTGACTTATTCCACATTTTGTTGTTTTACAGCCTGAATTCAAAATTAAATAGATTTTTGTTTTAACTCATCTACACACAATACCCCATAATGACAAAGTGAAAACAGACATTTTTGCAAATTTATTGAAAATTAAATACAGAAATATCAAATTTTCAGTACATAAGTATTCACACCCCTGAATGAATAATTTGTAGGACCTTTGGCACCGATTACAGCTGTGAGTCTTTCTGGGTAAGACTATAAGAGCTTTCCACACTGGGATTGTGCAACATTCTCCCATTATTCTTTTCAAAATTCTTCAAGCTCTGTTGAATTGGTTGTTGACCATTGCTAGACAACCATTTTCAGGTCTTGCCATAGGTTTCCAAGTAGATTTAAGTCAAAACTGTAACTCCTACACTTAAAAACATTAATTGTTTTCCATTATTGTCCATAGCATGATGCAGCCACCACTATGCTTGAAAATATGGAGAGTGGTACTCAGTAAAGTGTTGTATCGGATTTGCCCCAAACATAACACTTTGTATTCAGCACAGAAAATGAATTGCTTTGGCAAATTTTTTGTAGTATTACTTTTGTGCCTTGTTGCAAACAGGACGCATGTTTTGGAATATGTGTATTATTTAAAGGCTTCCTTTTCATTCTGTCAGTTAGGTTAGTATTGTGGAGTAACTACAATGTTGTTGATTCATCCTCAGATTTCTCCCATCACAGCCATTAAACTCTAACTGAGTTAGGAAGACCTCCTGTATCATTGTAGTGATTTGATACACCATCCAAAGTGTTAATAATAACTTCACCATGCTCACAGGGATATCCAATATGTTTTTTTACCCATCTACCAATTTGGTGCCATTCTTTACGAGGCATTGGGAAACCTCCCTGGTCTTTGTGGTTGAATCTGTGTTTGAAATTCACTGCTCGACTGAGGGACCTTACAGATGTGTGGGTTAAAGAGATTAGGTAGTCATTCAAAAATCATGTTTAACACCATGCAACTTACTATGTGACTTGTTAAGCACATTTTTACTCCTGAACTTGTTTAGGCTTCCCATAACAAAGTGGTTGAATACTTATTGACTCAGTACATTTCAGCTTTTAATTTTTAAATCATTTATAAATATTTTGAAAGTAAGTTACAGGAGAACTCTTATGCGGCTATAAGCTACCTGCTGAACGGGGCTTATAATATATTTTATTATAATTGTCCAGGTTCACCAAAAGCAAAAGTTTTAGTAGTTTTGCTTTAACAATCAGAGTATATGGTCATTTTCAGACATGACATTATCAACTTTACCCTGTATAACGAGGACAGCAATCCTTTTGAGAGGCGCAATGCATGGCCAACGCTGGAGGAGAAAATAATCTCACTAAAAACTTCAGAATGGTCAAAACCATTCAATTTTGGGTTGGGGGTGAAATACCAAAAGATGTGCTTATACATTCATTGGCTATGTCATAGCTAATTTGTAAACATACCTATCTATTTATATCTATATATAGGAGAAATGTCCTCTGGTCTGATGAAACAAAAATAGAACTGTTTGGCCATAATGACCATCGTTGTGTTTGGAGGAAAACGGGGGAGGCTTGCAAGCCGAAGAACACCATCCCAACCGTGAAGCACGGGGGTGGCAGCGTCATGTTGTGGGGGTGCTTTGCTGCAGGAGGGACTGGTGCACTTCACAAAATAGATGGCATCATGAGGGAGGAAAATTATATGGATATATTGAAGCAACATCTCAAGACATCAGTCAGGAAGTTAAAGCTTGGTCGCAAATGGGTCTTCCAAATGGACATTGACCCCAAGCATACTTCCAAAGTTGTGGCAAAATAGCTTAAGAACAACATTTGACCTCAATCCTATAGAAAATGTGTGGGCAGAACTGAAAGAGTGTGCGAGCAAGGAGGCCTACAAACCTGACTCAGTTACACTAGCTCTGTCAGGAGGAATGGGCCAAAATTCACTCAACATATTGTGGGAAGCTTGTGGAAGGCTACCCGAAAAGTTTGACCCAAGTTAAACAATTTAAAGGCAATACTACCAAATACTAATTGAGTGTATGTAAACTTCTGACCCACTGGGAATGTGATGAAAGAAATAAAAGCTGAAATAAATCATTCTCTCTACTATTATTCTGACATTTCACATTCTTAAAATAAAGGGGTGATCCTCACTGACCTAAGACAGGGAATTTTTACTAGAATTATATTTCAGGAATTGTGAAAAACGGAGTTTAAACGTAATTGGCTAAGGTATATGTAAACTTCCGACTTCAACTGTACATGCGTATACTTCAGATGCACCCCACCCACACACATTGTTTACCTTGAGGTCCTTGTTGAGCCCGATGATGGCGGTGGGGGTGAAGGCCAGGGAGAGGAAATGGGAAAGGGGGAACCAGAACCAGAACTGTGTGAATACCAGCAGGCCCACCACTGATGGCATGTGGGTGTGGCCCGTCCTCGACTGCAGCGAGATGGTGACGTTACGGCCACCTACACACACGAAGGAGAGGAGAGTTTTGACATAGTCGTGATAATACAGTTGTGATAATCTTTGTGCTTTGGCAACAATGATCTTCCACTTCAGTCAACCATAAATCAGAAAAATAGAGAGACAAAAAGACAGAGTTAGGCACAAAAGGGGGATACAATGAAACTAATCTCGTTCTCAAGACACTTCCGCCCAAATGCGCTAAGTGTCTGGTGGACCAAAGCGTCAAACTTGGCCTTCGTCAGCCAATACAGAAAGAAACTCCCGGCGCATAGACATTGGTTTAAATCTACCAACCAATCATCTCCTACAACATCTTCCCCCTAATCCTCCCCCGTACGTGTCTTGTGCTCCTTGGTTATGGAGCCACGCCACACAGTAGTGATTTGCAAAAATTGACAAATGCACAATTCTATAGTCACTCCTACTAATACCAACTTTGAATTGTTGATGTCCCAGACTTACAGTGCATTCGGAAAGTATTCAGACCCCTTGACTTTTTCCACGTTACAGCCTCATTCTAAAATGTATTAAATTGTCCCCCCCCCCCCCCCCTCATCAATCTACACCAAGCCTGGGCAAAGGCCAGCCCGGGGAACGTATACGGCCCGCGACGTGATTCAATACGGGCCACGGAATCATGCTCAGATCACATAAAGAATTTGCGATAGTAAAGTTTTGAAAAACGAATGTTATTCAAATTAAAAGCCCAATGAATACTCGCCTTTGTGTAACGATTTAACTCCCACCGCCTGTGGGACATTTATTTTGAAGGCACATATGAATAACTGCACGAGGACAGACAGTGACTGACAGGCTAACACACACACGTCAGTTACAAATAGTAGCTAGCTAGAAATTGTGCAAGAATGTGTTTTTGAAAGATTTCAAAGGAAAGGAAAGTAGACAATGAATGTAGGGTGTTCCAGCAAGAGTGGACATCGAAATATTTATTTATTGAAGTATCAGAGAAAGCTGTGTGCTTAATGTGCAAAGAGAGCATCCCTGTCTTGAAAGACTACAACTTGTCCCAACATTTCCAGACGAAGCATGCAGAAAAATATAGGAATATGTCTTCTGAGCAGAGGGCAAGTGCATTGAAAGAGTTGCTTTCTCAGTTGGAAAAGCAGCAAGGACTTTTCACAAAACTGCATTCAGCAAACAATGGAATTGCGAGAGATAGCTATGTACTGTCCCACAAAATTGCTAAACATAGCAAGCCATTCGCTGACGGTGAAATCATTAAAGAATGTTTAATTGACTCTGCAGCAATACTTGCCCCGACAAGAGCTGTTTGAAAATGTTTCCCTGTCAAGACAAACTGTGACACGGTGTGTTGAGGACATTGTAGAGAATATGGAACAACAGTTGAAAGACAGGGTAAAGGATTTCACGTATTTCTCCTTGGCCCCAGATGAGAGCAGTGATGCACGTGACAAGACGCGGTTGTTGATATTCTTACGAGGCATAACCCCAGACTTTGAAATTACAGAGGAGCTTGCTTCAGTGCAGTCAATGAAGAGCACAACTGCAGGGAAACATTTATTGGACGAGGTTAAATAAGTGTGCGGCAAAGCTGGGACTGAGTTTTGAAAAGTTATCCAGTGTGACCACTGATGGGTGCCCAAACTTGACAGGAAAAAACATTGGCCTTTTGAAAAGGATACAAGATCAAGTAGCTGAGCTGAACCCAGATCAGAAAATTATTTTCCTGCATTGCATTATTCATCAGGTGCTGCTCTGTAAATGTGTTCTGAAAATGAGCCATGTTGTGGATACAGTCACTAAAGTGGTAAACTTCATAAGAGCAAAATCTTTAAAATCACAGTTTGTCTCACTGTTGGATGAGACAGTCAGGTCATGTAGATCTCCCCTACCACACAAACGTGAGATGGCTGAGTTTGGTGAAGGTGCTTAAACGGGTGTTGGACCTGAAGTCAGAGATTGCTGAGTTCTTGCAAATGAAAGGAAAATGTGGATTTTCCTCAGCTGCAAGATACAGAATGGTTGGCTGATTTTGCCTTCACCGTGGACATCATGGCCCTCATGAATGAACTGAATTCCAAACTACAAGGGAAGGGCCTTTTTGCACATCAGATGTACAGCCTTGTCAAAGCCTTCAAGGGAAACTTACTCCTCCTGACCTGCCAAGTAGAAGTCAACAATCTCACCCACCTTCCGACACTACTAGTCTGTTCTAGAGGTCGAGCGATTATGATTTTTCAACACTGATACCGATTATTGGAGGACCAAAAAAAGCAGATACCAATTAATTGGCCGATTTTTATATATACATTTGTAATAATGACAATTACAACAATACTGAATGAACAATGTACACTTATTTTAACTTAATATAATACAACAATAAAATCTATTTAGTCTCAAATAAATAATGAAACATTCTCAATTTGGTTTAAATAATGCAAAAACAGTGTTGAAGAAAATAAAAGTGCAATATGTGCCAGGTAAAAAAGCTAACGTTTAAGTTTCTTGCTCAGAACATGAGAACATATGAAAGCTGGTGGTTCAATATTCCCAGTTAAGTTAAGAAGTTTTAGGTTGTAGTTATTATAAGAATTATGACGCGTCGACTATTTATTTCTATACCATTTGTATTTCATATACCTTTGACTATTGTATGTTCTAATAGGCACTTTAGTATTGCCAGCCTAATCTCAGGAGTTGATAGGCTTGAAGTCATAAACAGCGCTGTGAAGCTAAGAGCTGTTGGCAAACGCAGTAAAGTTTGAATGAATGCTTACGAGCCTGCTGCTGCCTACCACCACTCAGTCAGACTGCTCTATCAAATCATAGACTTAATTATAATATAATAAACACAGCAATACAAGCCGTTGGTCATTAATATCATCAAATCCGGAAACTATCATTTCGTAAATAAAACATTTATTCTTTCAGTGAAATACGGAACCATTACGTATTTTATCGAACGGGCAGCAACCCTAAGTCTAAATATTGCTGTTACATTGCACAACCTTCAATGTTATGTTAAAATTATGTAAAATTCTGGCAAATTATTTTGCAACGAGCCAGGCGGTCCAAACGGTTGCATATACCCTGACTCTGCATGCAATGAACGCAAAAGAAGTGACACAATTTCCCTAGTTAATATTGCCTGCTAACATGAATTCATTTTAACTAAATATGCAGGTTTAAAATATATACTTCAGTGTATTGATTTTAAGAAAGGCATTGATGTTTATGGTTAGGTACATTCGTGGAACGATTGTGCTTTTTTCGCAAATGCGCTTTTGTTAAATCACCCCATGTTTGGCGAAGTAGGCTGTGATTCGATGATAATTTAACAGGCACCGCATTGAATATATGCAACGCAGGACAAGCTAGTTATCCTAGTAATATTATCAACCATGTGTAGTTAACTAGTGATTATGTGAAGATTGATAGTTTTTTAAAGATAAGTTTAATGCTAGCTAGCAACTTACCGTGGCTCCTTGCTGCACTCGCGTAACAAGTGGTCAGCCTGTCACGCAGTGGCAGCAATATAAATCGGTATCCCAAAATGCTGATTACCGATTGTTATGAAAACTTGAAATCGGCCCTAATTAATTGGCCATGCCGATTAATCGGTCGACTTCTAGTCTGTTCCTATCAGATGACCAGCGGGCGAAGTATACATTGCTGCTGCGATCTTTGAACTGAGTTTTCTCGTCGTTTTGAGGATTTCAAAGTGTTGGAAAATGACATGCTGTTGGTTTTCTCTCCTTTCACCTTCAATGTGGATAACGCTCCCACTGACCTGCAACTTGAGCTTATCGATCTTCAGTCTGATGCAGTGATTGGAGAACTATACAAAACAATGTCACTGACGAGGTTCTATGCATCTCTCGATGAACAAAACCTTCCAAAGATTAGGAGTAATGCTCAGAAGATTTTTGTACTGATTGGGTCAACCTATGTATGTGAACAGACATTTTCAGTGATGAAATATAACAAGTCAAGGCACAGATCATCTCTTACGGACTCTCACCAATCCGGCGCATACGGACTTCACTGCTCTAGTCAATGCCCATCAGAGACTTCACTCCTCACACTGATTGAGTAGTTTAAATGTAATGTTGAGCTTCCTCTGTGTTTTGTGCATACCTGTTAACAAGAATTCTGTCCGTGGTGCTAAATGCACAGTGTACTTTTCCCTCCGTGTAGTTCATTGCATGTTTAATAATGAAAATACCTACCAAAAGGAGAACATGGATGTGGTTTATTTCTGTGCATGTTAAAAAGTAGCATATCTGGACGTGATTTACAGTAGATATATCTGTCAACACAGTCATACACATGTATAATCCTGTAATAGGATTCTGGCCCGCGATGGCAAAAATATATTCTAATGTGACCCTCCATGAAAAATAATTGTCCAGTCCTGATCTCCACACAAACACAGATAAAGCAAAAACAGGTTTTTAGAAATGTTAGCAATTAATTAGCACATTTACATAAATATATGGGGGATTGGAAATGATGCCGACAATTACATTGATGGAATCTACAATCTGCACTATTTCTGTCATTCTGAGCACCGTGGGTGGATGCCCACGTTGCTCATATGGGTCCAGTAAATCTCTCAAATGTCCGTGAAATAAAAATGCTTTCAGTCAAACGTCTGTAAACCCTGGTGTGCGCGCAAGGGAACAGTGAGCGCTTTTGTGTGTGCGTGCAAGCATACAGTCTACATTTGTGTGTGGGGTCCCAGAGAGTTGCACATCAAACACTTGACACACACACTCACAGATGTGTATACGCATACCCCAAACACAGGCTGGAGCAGAAAGGCATACGTCACACTGCTAACATTGGGCCTTGTGTATTACCTCGATAGAGACCAGCAGGTCCCTCTATGTGTTAAATGCTGTCTAAATACACATCAGGTGCGGGTGTATACACAACCAAGCCTTGTTTCATTTTGAAGAATACTTAGTCAAATTTAACACTGGCAACAAGTGTAAATCAGAATTATGCTGTGCATGTGCACTTTGTGTGTGTATGTGTGTGTCACATTATAGTAAACGAGCCTATATTGCACTCATACTGCAGTAGGATTAGTCTTTTGCAATATTTGTGTTCCCATAATGCTTTTAGCCGATCCGTGCCACTACAGCAACAGACAAGATCAAACCGGGAGCCCCCATTCTCCTGCCAAGATAAAGAACTCCCGAGTCCCCTCTGTTTTCTGTCGCATTAGACCGCCCAGACAAGATCTTAATATGGGATCGTTAGCCAGATAACACACTATCGCCTCTTCCTCTCACTCTACTACCCTTAACCGTCAGGCCACTGCTCCCAGATACACATCCATGTGTTGAGGCAGGCAGAAAGGCTATGTGTTGAGTACTGTAAAGGCCGCTTCCACCTAAAGAACCATCACTTCACTTCTGGTGTACCACTTTCATTTCAGATGTGGAGTATTAGTCTTAAGTTATGAGTGGGGTTGGATAATCATATGAAATGTGACAGGCGGAAACCATTAGGGTTCCATTTCATGATCTCTGGCGCTCATTACCGAGGGTTTAGCCTTCGAAAGCAGCTCTCGCAAAGAAACCGCACACCCAACCGTTCCCTCCGTCTCGCCAGACATTCCCTCATTCATTACGTAGAATTATACTCCTTTTAATCTCGGCCCTAAATGTGAAGCTTTTCAGTGTCTGTTCATGTATTCAGTTCTCAAAGCTCCTCCAAAACGTTTTTTTTTTTTTTTTTTTTTTTAATAATGTAGAAGATGCTCTTATCCAGGGCAACTTTCTAAAGAAATCCCTCTGCTCTGTACTGCCGAAGGACCTTATGCCACCACAAAAAAAAAATGGTAGTTGATCTAGCTAGTAATCACATAACACCTATGGATTCTGGGAAAAGAAGTCCCCTCCTAGGAAAATTACAATTCGATTCCCATATAGGTTGACAAAAACAGAGCACACCCCTCCTTCCAGAGGCGTCTTAAGTTTTAAAGAGACTTGTGTGACACTCATTTAGGCGCAGCAACTCGAATCTGTGAGTCACTCTGTCGACAAAATCCATTTGTTCGGGGCATTAGGAGGCACCGTTTCAGATGTCAAAATAAAGGAATTAAATAACCCACAAGTCATCATCACTGTAATTACAAAGAAAAAACTGGGCTGAAGCGGCACGTGATTTAACCACTATTGTCTGATCTGATTTTACATTGGAACCATTTCCAGTGTAACAATGTATTTTAAATCGAATGATTCCTCCAAAGTAACTCGTTTTGAAAGGACTTTTTACATTATTTATATGGGGAAGGACCTCCCCTTCTCCCAACACTGATTCCAATCACCCTGCTTTTCCCTTCATCCTGATACTCCTCTGCACCTCTTCCTCCGACTCCCTCCATCCTCCTCTCCGTATTTGTCTCCCAGAGGGCAATGGCAGTCCATTATTCTAACTCAGCACCCCCAGCCCTTGACCGCCTAATCACAGCAAACACCACCCACTCTTCTTATACTAGCCGTGCCAGGTCATTGTTTTACTGACATTTGTTCCCTTTTCACTTTTAAAAGCTTGTTACGCTAAAATGGTCATAAATGACTAATGGAAACGTTAGCGAGGCCCTTGGCCTGGGATTAAGAGAAATCAATGTGATTTAGTGAAACTGGTGGCTTTGTTGATTTAGTTACCCCCCCCCCCCAATCCTCAATTTTTACCTTGAAAGGGGTAACCATCCAACCTGACAGAGCTTGAGAGGATCTGCAGAGAAAAATGGGAAAAACTCCCCAAATACAGGTGTGCCAAGCTTGTAGTGATACCCAAGAAGACTTGAGGCTTAATCTCTGCCAAAGGTGCTTCAACAAAGCACTGAGTAATTTTTTATATATACTGTATTTGCAAAAAAAAAAAATCACTAAAAGTTTTATTGCTTAGCCATTATGATGTATTGTGTGTAGATTGACGAGGGGGAAAAACTATTCAATCCATTTTAGAATATGGCTAACAAAATGTGGAAAAAGTCAAGAGGTCTGAATGCACTGTATATATTTTAAAGCAATGAGGCTGATGCAACAGATCAGAACGTTGAGCTTAAAATGTTGATTAACTATTATTTCTTCACATTATACGTACAGCAATGCGCAGAAGGCAGTAGGCTACATGGGAATGTTCATTCCATAATGCAATTAGCAGGAAAACCCTTATCAAAAGCACACTGCACATGCCAGCAGTTTCATGTGACAGAGATCAAAATATCTGTTGGAAATTTAGAAAGAGGGGAGAGCTTAAGATGCAACAACTAGCATGGGTTGCTAATATAACTATGATTGTACCTTTGGCTAGTGGACAATGAAAGAAAGTGGACTTGAAAACCATTAGATGGGTTAGCTTACAACGTCACGAAAACGACGTGCGCGCTTCCATTGATTTCATATCAACGCTAATATGGCTACAATTCGCTAGCTAACCAACAACTTTAACAATGTATTTGAGAGACAGCAAGTGCTCATTCTGCAAATGTATTTATGTTTTCAATAAACATTAGAGACGAAATATAGCTTACATGAAGTCAACAATCTAAGCTAACCCAGTCTGTTTTGCCCCATAGTTGAGCATGCGTCAGTTTTGTTGCTAAATAGCCAAACAGTCTATAGAACATGAGAGAAATAGGCTAATGACATATGGAAGTCTATGAAATAATTGCCTCCCCGTTTCTATGGTCGGATTTGACTTTTAAGCAAGGTAAGACATGCATCATAATATGAAGTAAAACATTCAGGTTTCAAACAATTTAGTGTATGTTAAAAATGCATACTGTCTCCACCTCATTGCCTGCCTACCGTTGCCTATATGCACTTGAATGGCAAATGGAAAGCTTGCTTCAATTACCAGTTGAGAAATAAAAATAGATTATTATTATTTTTTTTTTATTATTTTTTTTTAATCGTGGCCATCAAAACTGTTTAACCACGATTGCATTTAGAATTGTTATGCAATGATTGGTCTTTTAAATACACGTTTCACTCCAGACAAATGAGCTGTTTATGAAGCTGTAGCAGCAGCTCTCGCGCTGTCTAACAGATTTCTGCTCATCATAGGCTCTGTATATGTATTCTGTGTGATAAACATAACGACTAACAAAAATACACACCCGCCAATTTAATTCCACTAAATTATAAACCTATAGACCAATTTTGACCGGTCAAATGTATTTACATTGACTGGTATTTCCATCAATGAATAGGCAAAAAATAATTATTTTACAATGGGACTTTATTTCTTCTCCCGGACAATTGGCCGACATCAGTTTTATTTATCGGCTTTTCATTTATAGATTTTCTGTCCAAAAGCGGGATAATAGTGATGACTGATGTGCTTTTTTAGGCCGGTTCGGTTTAGGTGCAATTATAAAAACATCACGGTTTTCGATTTCTATTAATATTTTAAACATTAAATGCATTATGAAATAATGACATTAAAATGATTAGAGCTTTTTAATAGAAATTCCAAAACCAAAAACAGTGAACATTCAATTGCCAAAACATTGAAAATATTCCATCGAAATAATCAAATATTTCAGTTGTGTATATTACTTAGTTTTATTTGATGACTTCATAATTGTTCATTCCTTAGTCATCATCTGATCTCTACTCAGGCAGTAGCAGCCAGCCAACCATCTAACATTACAGTCTCTCTGTTTTCCCCATACTGTACTGTCTTTAGTTATCCTATTTAGCTAGGTTAGCCTGTCTAAGTATGATGCAGAGCTGTCTGACAATAATTTTTACTTGTTTTTCAAAGTAGATCAGACATACTTTCAAACTTTCTCCATCCCTCTTGCCTGTTGTTGTGTTGTGAACATTCCTCTCATGTGGCCGTGTATGTGGTCTGTGTGTATCATCTAACTTAACGTAGCAGACGTAAAAGTGTATCCAACTAATTGACGTCGGTCAATTAGTTGTTTAATAACCAAAAAAAAAAACATTGACATTTTGGTTAATCTCAGCACTAATGGCTAACGGAAACCCTGGCGAACACACACACACACACACACACACACACACCGTCATACTAACAGTAATATCAAGAGTCATGTGGCTGTTCTCAGTGCTGAACAGCCAGGTGCTAATGCATCGTAGCATGATCGCTTCCAGAGAAGGAAGTCGGGGACACAGGGGTGTCAGGGGACACAGGGGTGTCAAGCCCTGAATCACAGGACACATGGGTGGTCAAGCCCTGAGGGGCGGCTGGAACTGGACCCCTTGTAAATCTTGCCAACACACACACACGCACGCACGCAGGCACACTTTCCCTAAAGAGCAGACAAACAGATACACCCACAAGTTTTCTGAAGAAATCCCACCGCTGCCACCAAATATCAGTCAAACACACTTGACACAAGACTGACCTGCATCCAGGATGCCCTGGGCCAGGATGGCCCCGAACTTGGCCATGATGTCATCATGCTTGTCATTGATGACCTTGGAGTAGAGCTGCCGGAACTGGTTCACCTGTGCCGGGAAAGCAACAAAAACCATTATGACTCAAACTCATTGTTCAGTTTATTTGGTGGGCCTCCACATTACAATCTAGCACTCGTATTCGATGAAATATACTTAAGTTCTTTGTTGTCTGGTTTTTCAGCTGCATATGGGAAACCTTTTGGCTACCAACGTCACTTTGGCTTTGATAAAGTCAATATGCATGCCAAGGCCCACACTTGGAACTGACGTGAAGTGAGAGCCACTATTAGCTGGTTAAAAACTCACTAGCCACACTTCTCGATAATAAATATATAAGAAGGGTTATATGGTTAAAACATTACCATTAATAATTCCATGTAAGATATTTAAAAAATGAGTTTTGTAAAGTAAGTGGCCCACCTGGGAGTGAGGCACCGAAGCACACACTCGACGAACACGATTTAACACAACTGCACCGAATCGCCTTCCTGTCTCGAGAACACTCGAAAATATCAGTGTGGCTTCACATTTAAACAGGCCCACCGCAATTAATGACAGCGTGGGCTTCAATCATAAAAAATGTCATGCAACGAAATAACCCAGAGAGGGTGTGTGTATGAAAGAAAAGTTTAGTTGAGCATGTGCGTTTACGTTATTGGCACTTATGTACCGTGTGTGGGGCACAAAATAAAAGTGTGCAGAGAAAAAAAAAACAGCAGGCGGGCAGTCCATAACAGTATGGCAGTGTAGGCCTACATAAACAACCTGCATGCCCAAGGTGTACTGACACACCCGCCGCACTGTGACGCTAACTGCCATGCCACCATCACCAGTGACAGAACACACCAAACAAAATCTGGAAAGACGCTGAAAATTACACAGGCACACGTGTTGTGCCTCCTGCCGTTTCCAATTTAAAATGAGAGTCTCTTGCACAATCTTTCACACCGCCCCGAGCTCAAAGGCTGTTGATGTACAGGCCGAGACCAGAGGACGCTTTGAAAATGAGTCTGGCATTTCTTAAACGGCTGTGACAGAGCTTGTTGTGCAAAAACGGGGAGAGAGAGCAGCTCCTTTTAGCTAGCCTCCCCACCCTTCTCTTTCCTACCCTCTGCTGACTGATATCCCTTTCAAACAGAACCGAACACCTGCCACCTTTTCTTTATATCTGAAAGGTATTACTGGCGTCAAAGCCTGTACTTTTATTTCCGCCAACCAGCATAGTCATGATTGCGGTAAGGTATTTCAAAGTCTCGCCAACCCCTCAGTATCAACATCGCCTTTCATCTTACCGTCTTAGGCATGGATTAAATCATGAACATTCTATTTTTGTTGTCCGACATAAAACTTGTCTTTGTCATTATGAAAAAGTATATCACCAAAACAGCAGTCTGCATGACAGCGCAGAAGACTGGTCCAAATAGCAACATAACCCGCATAATTTTTTGCACGCCCACCCCACCAACAAAAAAAACAAACGGTAAAAAAATATATTTAAGATATGTCAATCTAGCAAGCCAGGCAACGAAAAGTAACATTCTAGACAATGTTGAGAACATTTCAATAGGCTACAGTAGCATACCATGCAAACAGATAATTCCACCATCAGCCATACAACGAAGATATATTAAAGTCAGTGAATAACAAAGTTACTGGTCGCCAATTTCTCTCCTAAATGCGGGCTGTGAATGGGATGGACTGTTTCACTTCCACTCACCTTGGGACAGGTGACCTCGGTCTGCTGGATCATGATGAGGGCTGATGAGATGAGGGCGCCCTGTCTCACATAGTTCACCGGGTCATTAGTCATGGGCTCCAGCAGGTTGATGGCCTCCTGAGAAGAGAGAAAGAACAAAATAACTTTTCAATGATAATACAATACACAAACTAAACAAATACCTAGATGACAACTTCAACAGAAAACAGGTAAATCCTCAAGACGAGGTTATTGTGTTGTTTAGACTCCAAATAAATACATAGATAAAGTTGGGTGCTACTCGCTAAGTACGAGCACAGTACTTTGCTGTTCTACAGGAGGATAAGCCCCAGCTCCTTAAGGGAGAAGAGACTCAGGTGGGTAAACAGTGAGCTCTCTCAGTCCAGTTAGGAACTTCTAGGCCAGTGTTTGGACCAGCGCTCTCCTGGGTATTAAGAAGTAAGCCTGGCAGAGGGTGCCAGCTCAGCCGCTTGGCACAAGATACCAGGGGCTTCTGAGGAAGGGCGGGCTCAGCTGTGCCAGGGCAAACTTCAGCACTCAGCAGTGAGGACCCAAGATGAGGCCTACACTTGAGATCTCTATCAGATTCAAAGATTGAAAACACTTTAGAAAGTAAAGCTAAGCAAAGAGATGTATTCAATCCACTAATACGAAACAAGTGCATTTAACATGGAAACATCTGCATTTTTTGTATTTTGATTGTGAGCATTTACTATTAGAGGTATGGGTAGCGCCATCTTGAATTGTCATAGTAACAACTGATGCCAATGAGTCATTGGTAGGACTGAGCAAATTGTGAATTTTTGCACGGAGACTGAAAGTGAATGCTGCCACACCTCTACTAGACCAGAAATGTTTCTCACATCTTTTACAGCTCTGCAATGGAGATCAGAACAACAATATTAAGGTAAGAAACTGTATACAATCTGTTTTTATGTTAATTATTTGAGCACTTTTCCGATGAGTCTGTGATATTTTTTTTTTGATAACAAGCCGAGTAACGTTAGACAATTACTGAATCAGCCTAAACTAGACAAGGTAGCTAGCTAGACTACCTGATTTAGGTCTTGTCTTGTCTTTTTGATGTAATTGTTTCATTGACAACGGCACAAAGTCAAATGCTCATATTGACAATTTAAAAAGCATTTGTCATTAGGTATGCGCTAGACCATGCCTGGGCAAAGGCAGGCCCGGGGGACACATGCGGCACAGGACAAGATTCAATACGGGCCACGGAATCATGCTCAGATCAAAGAATTTGCAATAGTAAAGTTTCGAAAAACGTATTTGTTATTCATTTTAAAAGCCCAATACTCGCCTTTGTGTAACGATTTAACTCCCACCGCCTCTGGGACAGGATTTTTTTTTTTTTTTTAAGTTTTAAGGTATGTAGGCTCTTCCAGCAAGAGTGGACATCGAAATATTTCTTTGAGGTATCAGAGAAAGCTGTGTGCTTAGTGTGCAAAGAGAGCAACACCCCCAGATGAAGCATGCAGAAAAATATACGAATATGTCTTCTGAGCAGAGAAGTTTCTCAGTTGGAAAAGAAGCAAGGACTTTTCACAAAACTGCATTCAGCAAACAGAATTGCGAGAGCTAGCTATGTACTGTCCCACAAAATTGCTAAAAACATAGCAAGCCATTCGCTGAGGGCGAAATCATTAAATAATGTTTAATTGACTCTGCAGCAATACTTTGCCCCAACAAGAAAGAGCTGTTTGAAAATGTGTTGAGGACATCGCAGAGAACATGGAACAACAGTTGAAAGGTAAAGGAGTTCACCCATTTCTCCTTGGCCCTGGATGAGAGCAGTGATGCACGTGACAAGACGCAGTTGTTGATATTCTTAACTTCTTTGGGGTAGGGGGCAGTATTTTCACGTCCGGATGAAAAGCGTGCCCAGAGTAAACTGCCTGCTACTCAGGCCCAGATGCTAGGATATGCATATTATTAGTAGATTTGGATCGAAAACACTCGGAAGTTTCTAAAACTGTTTGAATGATGTCTGTGAGTATAACAGAACGCATATGGCAGGCAAAAACCTGAGAAAAAAATCCAACCAGGAAGTGGGAAATCTGAGGTTTTTAGTTTTTCAACTCTTTGTGGAAATTGGGTCATGTTGCACTTCCCAAGGCTTCCACTAGATGTCAACAGTCTTTAGAACCTTGTTTGATGCTTCTACTGTGAAGTGGGGCCGAATGAGAGGGGATTGAGTAAGGTCTGCCATGAGCTGAACATGCGCTGACCATGCGAGAGAGAGCTCTGTTCCATCGCATTTCTGAAGACAAAGGAATTCTCCAGTTGGAATATTATTGAAGATTTATGTTAAAAACATCCTAAAGATTGATTCTATACTTAGTTTGACATGTTTCTACGGGCTGTAATATGACTTTTCGTCTGAACTTTTGCCTAGACCTGCCCACGCGTCGTGAGTTTAGATTGTGTACTGAACACGCGAACAACAAGGAGGAATTTGGACAAAAATGATGGACATTATCGAACAAAACAAACATTTATTGTGGAACTGGGATTCCTGGGAGTGCATTCTGATGAAGATCAAAGGTAAGTGAATATTTATAATGCTATTTCTGACTTCTGTTGACTCCAACATGGCAGATATGTCTTTGGGCTGATTTGTCGTCTGAGCGCCGTACTCAGGTTATTGCATGGTTTGATTTTTCCGTAAAGTTTTTTTTTTATCTGACACAGCGGTTGCATTAAGGAGAAGTGGATTCCATGTATAACACTTGTATTTTCATCAACATTTATGATGACTATTTCTGTAAATTGATGTGGCTCTCTGCAAAATCACCGGATGTTTTGGAACTACTGAACATAACGCGCCAATGTAAACTCAGATTTTTGGATATAAATATGAACTTTACCGAACAAAGCATACATGTATTGTGTAACATGAAGTCCTATGAGTGTCATCTGATGAAGATCATCAAAGGTTAGTGATTAATTTTATCTCTATTTCTGATTTTTGTGACTCTTCTCTTTGGCTGGAAAAATGGCTGTGTTTTTCTGTGACTTGGCTCTGACCTACCATAATCGTTTGGTTTGCTTTCGACGTAAAGCCTTTTTGAAATCGGACACTGTGGCTGGATTTACAACAAGTGTATCTTTAAAATGGTGTAAAATACATGTATGTTTGAGGAATTTTAATTATGGGATTTCTGTTGTTTTGAATTTGGCGCCCTGCAGTTTCACTGGCTGTTGACGAGGTGGGACGCTACTGTCCCACACACCCTAGAGAGGTTAAGAGGCATAACCCCAGACTTTGAAATTACAGAGGAGCTTGCTTCAGTGCAGTCAATGAAGAGCACAACCACAGGGAAAGATTTATTGGAGGAGTGTGCGGCAAAGCTGGGACTGAGTTTTGAAAGGTTATCCAGCCCAAACTTGACAGGAAAAAACATTGGCCTTTTCAAAAGGATACAAGTGCAAGTAGCAGAGCTGAACCCAGATCAGAAAATTATTTTCCTGCATTGCATTATTCATCTGGAGGTGCTCTGTAAATGTGTTCTGAAAATGAACCATGTTTTACATAGTCACTAAAGTGGTAAACTTCGTAAGAGCAAAATCTTTAAACCACAGGCAGTTTGTCTCACTGTTGGATGAGACAGTCAGGTCATGTAGATCTCCCCTACCACACAAACGTGAGATGGCTGAGTTTGGTGAAGGTGCTTAAACGGGTGTTGGACCTGAAGTCGGAGATTGCCGAGTTCTTGCAAATGAAAGGAAAATATGTGGATTTCCCTCAACTGCAAGATACATAATGGTTGGCTGATTTTGCCATCACCGTGGACATTATGGCCCTCATAAATGAACTGAATTCCAAACTAAAAGGGCCTTTTTGCACATCAGATGTACAACCCTGTCAAAGCCTTCAAGGGAAAATTACTCCTCCTGACCCGCCAAGTACAAGCCAACAATCTCACCCACCTTCCGACACTACTAGTCTGTTCCCTATCAGATGACCAGCGGGAGAAGTATACGTCTCCGCTGCGTGCTTTGAACGGTGAGTTTGTTGGTTTCCTCTCCTTTCACCTTCAATGTGGATAACGCTCCCAACATGAGCTTATCAATCTTCAGTCTGATGCAGTGATTGGAGAACTATTTTAAAACAATGTCACTGACGAGGTTCTATGCATTTCTCGATGAACAAAACTTTCCAAAGATTAGGAGTAATGCTCAGAAGATTTTTGTACTGTTTGGGTCAACCTATGTATGTGAACAGACATTTTCAGTGATGAAATATAACAAGTCAAGGCACAGATCATCTCTTACGGACTCTCACCAATCCTGCACATAGCGACATCAGAAACTATACCGGACTTCACTGCTCTAGTCAATGCCCATCAGAGACTTCACTCCTCACACTGATTGAGTAGTTTAAATGTAATATTGAGCTCTCTCTTTCTTGTGTTTTTATGCAGACCCATTAACAAGAGTTCTGTCCGTGGTGCTGAATGCACAGTGTACTTTTCCCTTCGTGTAGTTCATTGCATGTTTAATAATGCAAATACCTACCAAAAAGGAGAACATGGATGTGGTTTATTTCTGTGCATGTTAAAAAGTAGCATATCTGGACGTGATTTACAGTAGATATATCTGTCAACACAGTCATACACATGATGTATAATCCTGTAATAGGATTCTGGCCCACGATGGCAAAAATATATTCTAATGTGGCCCTCCATGGAAAATAATTGCCCAGGCCTGAGCTAGAGCTAGCTAAAACGAACTGGCTAGTGATTAGATATGAAGCTGCTGTAGCTAGCAAGCCAGGAAGAGAGAACATCTGCAGGACTGCTATATTACCAGTAAAATGTAACGTTATGATCCCATATACAGTCATTTATAACAACTAGCTAGCTAACTATATAGCTAGCTAATATCTCATAATGTGTCGGTTTATCTGTGATATGATTCCTAAAAACTCAGTTTCTTCTTAGAAGCATGCCAGCAAAGCCACTACACAGCACATTAATTGCACTATAACGGTGACAAACGGTGCCCACAAACTGTTAGGGCCAATATTTTATTTTATTTATCTGTTATTTTACCAGGTAAGTTGACTGAGAACACGTTCTCATTTACAGCAACGACCTGGGGAATAGTTACAGGGGAGAGGGGGATGAAAGAGCCAATTGTAAACTGGGGATTATTAGGTGACCGTGATGGTTTGAGGGCCAGATTGGGAATTTAGCCAGGACACCGGGGTTAACACCCCTACTCTTACGATAAGTGCCATGGGATCTTTAATGACCTCAGAGAGTCAGGACATCCGTTTTAACGTCCCATCCGAAAGACGGCACCCTACACAGGGCAGTGTCCGCAATCACTGCCCTGGGGGACTGGGATACTTTTAGACTAGAGGAAAGAGTGCCTCCTACTGGCCCTCCAACACCACTTCCAGCAGCATCTGGTCTCCCATCCAGGGACTGACCAGGACCAACCCTGCTTAGCTTCAGAAGCAAGCCAGCAGTGGTATGCAGGGTGGTATATAATATAAAGCTGTCCCAACAACAAAGCTTTCTTTTCAGCACCATGGAGTGAATACGCACCACCGCTACACCTTGCTATCAGCGGAGCCTTGACGGTCAGCGAAACAGTTAATTCAGCCTCATTTACTGCCTTAAAAAAAAAAAAAAACATAGCTGACTTGGTTAAACAAATGTGGTTTCTACTGACATATGAGATGTACAAACTTTGTCATGGGAACGATGAGCTGATAAGAGGCAATTATTAATATCGATTAAGACATTAATGAGCGAGCTAAGATGGACGTGGTCAATATAACTATTTGTTCAGCACTTTTGAAATGTACAGCGACAGAATTCAGAACATGGACCGTTCTTACAGTATTGACCAAGTCAGAACCGTAGGATAAAAAGGGGGTTTATAAGCAGACAATGAAAGCACTTACAATATTTGATGATTACATCTCTCTAAAACAGGCTTTAGGCTACATGCGCACCACCAAATCCGCAGCGATTCTGCAGCGATACGACATTCATCTGGTTTGCGCTTAGAGGGACTATCGTTTTTTTTCAACAGGACAATGACCCAACATGTCCAGGCTGTGTAAGGGCTAATTGACCAAGAAGGAGAGTGATGGAGTGCTGCATCAGATGACCTGGCCTCCACAATCACACGACCTCAACCCAATTGAGATGGTTTGGGATGAGTTGGACCCCAAAATGAAGGAAAAGCAGCCAACAAGTGCTCAGCACATGTGGGAACTCCTTCAAGAAATAATTCCAGGTGGAGCTGGTTGAGAGAATGCCAAGAGTGTGCAAAGCTGTCCTCAAGGCATTTTTTATATTTTGATTTGTTTAACACGTTTTTGGTTACTACATGATTCCAAATGTGTTAATTCATAGTTTTGATGTCTTCAATGTAGAAAATAGTTTTTAAAAACTTGATAGGTGTGTCCAAATTTTCACTAGTACTGTATATTTTTTTAGCTAAACAGGTAGGGCTCTGCCCCACCTGCCCTGAATGACGGGTCGCCACTGTCACCATCATTTGAAGATGACTGATTTAATATTTTATTAATCAAATGTTTTTTTGTGATAGAAATTAGTAATGTTAAGATATTTCCCATTACATATTTTGTAATGACAGAATGTATTTTAAACTTCACTCAATGCAACTTTTGTATGACTTAATAAATAAATATTGATAAGATTGGGAAAAAAGTTGCTTGTCCATTGATAAGCACACAAAACACGGCATTAACGATAACTAATAAAGATGGCACTTCTAAAAGCCTAATTCACACCACAGCCTGCAGAATTTGCAAGATTACTTGTCTTTCATTTTGATTTCGGCACAAATGAAAATATGGTACTGACTCACCCATGGATTGATGTTTCAGCATTGTCTCAATGAAGAGTTCGGAGTTTGATTAGCCTTGTGTTAAATGCACACGCCGTTACAAGCCTGCTAGAGTTAGCAGCAGGCGGACGAGCAATATCAACCGTCATAGTACGGATGAAGCCGGAGCTTCATGTGAAACTAACTGAAGCTTCACATGACGAAAACCCTGAGTAGATCTAGCTTGCTTTGTAGGATACCCCTCTGGTCTAAGGTTAGCTGGTTCGTAACTTTGCTACTTAGTCACACATTATTTCATATATGGACTATCAGATATGAAATTACGTTACATGTTCAAATGTTAGAGTAAAAACCTTTCAATAATGAAATTTATTTTTGTCACCTGCAAGCTGATTGAGAACTTTAACTTTAATTCCCTTCCATTCAGGCGTCCCTTTTTTGTGTGCTGAAGGGTCCTTGCTACTTTGGTAAGACGAGGGTGAAGAGGATGGCCTCTTCTCCCTCCCCTAGATCCCTGACCACCAGTGGCGATATACCAACCAAACATTAAACCAAACTTCTCCTGAGTTGCGCAAAATGTATAATTTCTCATTCATTCCCTTTCTATATCATTTATTAGACTTGAACATAGTTTATTCAGAAAGTTTGTTCCACATTTTGTTACGTTACAGCCTTATTCTAAAATTGATTAAATCGTTTTTTCCCTTCATCAAGCTATACACAATACATCAATAAGAAAGCAAAAACAGGTTTAGAAATGTTTGCAAAAATTGAAATATGCCATTTACATAACTCAGTACTAAGTCAGTACTTTGTTGAAGCACCTTTTGCAGCGAAGGGATGGTGCCTGGTTTCTTCCAGACGTGCCGCTTGGCATTCAGGCTAAATAGTTCAATCTAGGTTATCAGACTAGAGAATCTTGTTACTCATGGTCTGAGAGTATTTAGGTGCCTTTTGGCAAACTCCAAGCGGGCTGTCATGTGCCTTTCTTTAACTGAGGAGTGGCTTCCCTCTGGCCACTCTACCATAAAGGCCTGATTGGTGGAGTGCCGCAGAGATGGTTGTCCTTCTGAAAGGTTCTCCCATCTCCACAGAGGAACTCTGGAGTTCTGTCAGAGTGACCATCAGTGTTTTGGTCACCTCCCTGACCAAGGCCCTTCTCCACCGATTGCTCAGTTTGGCTAGGCGGCAAGCTCTAGGAAAAGTCTTGGTGGTTCCAAACTTCTTCCATTTAAGAATGATGGAGGACACTGTGTTCTTGGGGACCTTCAATGCTGCAGACATTTTTTGGTACCCTTCCCCAGATCTGTGCCTCGACACAATCCTGTGTCGGAGCTCTATGGACAATTCCTTCGACATCATAGCTTGATTTTTGCTCTGACATGCACTGCCAACTGTGGGACCTTATATAGACAGGTTAGTGCCTTTCCGAAATTAACACAGGTGGACTCCAATCAAGTTGTAGAAACATCAAGGAGGATCAATGGAAACAGGATGCACCAGAACTCAATTTCGAGTCTCATAGCAAAGGGAATGTAAATACATATGTAAATACGGTATTTCTTTATTTTGCAAACATTTATAAAAAACAGTTTTTGCTTTGTCACAATGGGGTATTGTGTGTAGATCGATGAGGGGGGGAAAATTATTTAATCCATTTTAGAATAAGGCTGTAACGTAACAAAATGTGGAAAAAGTCAAGGGGTCTGAATTCTTTCCGAATGCACTGTATTACTCTTTTCGAAAAGTAATCACACATTTGCTTACTTCAGTGTCATTCATTCATGATATTTTTGGCACTGAAAACTCGGACAGAGGCTACAGAGGGTATAGGAACATACAGAGAATGAACTGCCAGATGTGTCATAATAGTCCGGAAGTAAAGTCCCACCGGGAGCCAAATTTGAAATGGAACACATGGAGCAGGGTGGAGAAGAAATTAACATCACATTAAAACAACATTTAAATGTATTTTCGGGGAAGGGATGTGGTCACTATTCATGTAATAGATATATACATCAAACGTATGCAAATATATATATCAGAAGTTATTGGGGAATTATTTCATAGTTTCTTCACAGATATATTATTTTCCCATTTCAGTCTTACAGCAACCCTATGCTTGGCGTGACTGTTATAGGAGAGGAGACCATCCGATATGCCTGGAAATATTTTGATATGAACCTTGAATGAAAATTAAAGAGGACCAATGCTTCTATATTGAAACAAATCTCACATAAGTTCAGTTTGCAAGCGATGTTAGGCTACATTGTAGAGGTCGACCGATTATGATTTTTCAACGTCGATACCGATTATTGGAGAACCAAAAAAAGCCGATACCGATTAAAATCGGCCAATTATTTTAATTTATTTGTAATAATGACAATTACAACAACACTGAATGAACACTTATTTTAACTTAATATAATACATCAATAAAATCAATTTATACTCTAATAAATAATGAAACATGTTCAATTTGGTTTAATTAATGTAAAAGCAAAGTGTTGGAGAAGAAAGTAAAAGGGCAATATGTGCCATGTAAGAAAGCTAACATTTAAGTTCCTTGCTCAGAACATGAGAACATATGAAAGCTGATGGTTCCTTTTAACATGAGGCTTCAATATTCCCAGGTAAGAAGTTTTAGGTTGTAGTTATTATAGGAATTATAGGACTATTTCTCTCTATACGATTTGTATTTCATATACCTTTGACTATTGGATGTTCTTATAGGCACTTTAGTATTGCCAGTGTAACAGTATAGCTTCTGTCCCTCTCCTTGCTCCTACCTGGGCTCGAACCAGGAACACATCGACAACAGCCACCCTCGAAGCAGCTTTACCCATGCAGAGCAAGGGGAACAACTACTCCAAGTCTCAGAGCGAGTGACGTCTGAAACGCTATTAGCGCGCACACCGCTAACTAGCAAGCCATTTCACATTGGTTACATCAGCCTAATCTCGGGAGTTGATAGGCTTGAAGTCAAATAGTGCAATGCTTGAAGCATTGCGAAGAGCTGCTGGCAAAACGCACGAAAGTGCTGTTTGAATGAATGCTTACGAGCCTGCTGGTGCCCACCATCGCTCAGTCAGACTGCTCTATCAAATCATAGACTTAATTATAACATAATAACACACAGAAATACGAGCCTTAGGTCATTAATATGGTCAAATCCGGAAACTATCATCTCGAAAACAAAACGTTTATTCTTTCAGTGAAATACGGAACCGTTACGTATTTTATCTAACGAGTGGCATCCATAAGTCTAAATATTCCTGTTACATTGCGCAACCTTCAATGTTATGTCATAATTACGTAAAATTCTGGCAAATTAGTTTGCAACGAGGCGGCCCAAACTGTTGCATATACCAGGACTCTGTGTGCAATGAATGAAAGAGAAGTGACACAATTTCACCTGGTTAATATTGCCTGCTAACCTGGATTTCTTTTAGCTAAATATGCAGGTAAAAAAATATATACTTCTGTGTATTGATTTTAAGAAAGGCATTGATGTTTATGGTTAGGTACAGTCGTGCAACCATTTTTTTTTTTTTTTTGTGTAATCATCCCCCGTTTGGCGAAGTTTGTCTTTGTTACGCTGTCTTTGTTAGGAAGAAATAGTCTTCACACAGTTCACAACGAGCCAGGCGGCCCAAACTGCTGCATATACCCTGACTCTGTTGCAAGAGAAGTGACACAATATCCCTAGTTAAAATAAATTCATGTTAGCAGGCAATATTAACTAAATATGCAGGTTTAAAAATATATACTTGTGTATTGATTTTAAGAAAGGCATTGATGTTTATGGTTAGGTACACATTGGAGCGACAGTCCTTTTTCGCGAATGCGCACCGCATCGATTATATGCAACGCAGGAGACGCTAGATAAGCTAGTAATATCATCAACCATGTGTAGTTAACTAGTGATTATGATTGATTGATTGTTTTTTATAAGATAAGTTTAATGCTAGCTAGCAACTTACCTTGGCTTATTACTGCATTCGCGTAACAGGCAGTCTCCTCGTGGAGTGCAATGAGAGGCAGCTGGTTAGAGCGTTGGACTAATTAACCGTAAGGTTGCAAGATTGAATGCCCGAACTGACAAGGTAAAAATCTGTCGAACCCACCGTTCCTAGGCCGTCATTGAAAATAAGAATTTGTTTTTAACTGACTTACCTAGTAAAATAAAGGTGTAAAGGTGTTTTTTTTTAAAGCGGCCAAATCGGTGTCCAAAAATAATTAATCGGCAATTCCGATTGGGTCATCGCCCTCTAGTGACTCATTGTGGCGGGCCGGGTGCCTGCAGTCTGACCCCGTCTGACCCCGGTAGCCACTTGAAAAGCGTTTCCTCTGACACATTGGTGCGGCTGGCTTCCGGGTTAAGCTGGTGGGTGTTAAAGAGCGTTAAAGAGTTTGAGGACACATGACTCCACCTTCGCCTATCCCGAACCCATTAGGGAGTAGCAGCGATGAGACAAGATCAAAAAAAAATTGGGGAGAACAAAAAAAATAAAAACAATTAGCGATCCACACGCGAGTGGTGGCTGCATCAACTAATCTTTTTTGTAATTTATCCAATTATATTCCATTCTCTTGTTTTTGTCACGAATATTACCGAAGGTGGCTCCCCTTCCCGTTCGGGTGGCGCTCGGCGGTCGTCGTCGCCGGTCTACTAGCTGCCACCGATCCCTTTTTCCTTTTTCGTTTGGTTTTGTCTAATTGTTTTCACCTGTTCATTGTTTGGTTGTTAGGGTGGTGTTATTTAAGTTCGTTTAGCCCGCTTCTGTTTCTGCGGGCTTGTCTTCTGTTTTGTGTGAGGTGTTCGTTGAGGTTTTTCGCTGTCCGGATTATTTTACCTGAGTGTACTGAAGTGGCGTTATTAACGCCTATGTTTGGTGTTACCATTTGTACCTTTTTTTGGTTGGACATTAAAGCGTGTTTTTCCCCGTATCCTTTGCTCTCTGCGCCTGACTCCACACCCATTCACTCATTGAGCGTTAGTTTTTATCATGGATATATTCCCACTAATATTGTAATTAAGATTTAACCTGTGTGTTTATTACTTTTTAACGTTATTCCTTTACAATTTTCTGTAGCGAATAGAGAAGACCATAATCCATCAAATCCCACATTATGTTAATCAAGTCCTCATGTGTGTCATTCAAATGTGTGTTTGGCTCTGGATTGTGAAGGTGTGAAATGTATCAATGCGAGAAAGAAGCCAATCAATCTTAAGTTCTCTACAGTTTATGAGCTTACGCTCCTCATGCCATGAAGGAGAAAATAATACCGGCATTAACCTTTGATTCATTGATTGAATTCAACTGTATCAATGCATTAGAATCATGACTGTCATATGATGGAAAAGTGAAAACAATTCCGATTCAGATTCATGTTTGTCCTACAAGAGGAAAATCTTCCCACTTCTCATGTAGGCCTAAACAACACATATAGAAAACACAGCAGGAAACAAAACAATAGGAAAGATACCTTTCCTTTCCTTTCCTACCCTCCCATCCCTGCCCATATGGGGAGTTGTTCATAATAAATTATTGCCCGTAGGATGAAACTCCTCCAAAAGCGTGCAGTGTGCGCCATTTAATTGTCCGATTTCTCTGACCTGATGGGAGATCAAAGCAGTGGTGGAGTGGGTGGTCTGGGCTGGAGATCATGTGGCGGGCTTTGCACTGTATAACGTGTTGGTTCAGTAGGTGAGGGGGATCCAATCAGGTTATATGCTGTAAAAAAAATGTCATAGCAGGCCTATAGGCTACACCAGTGATATGTAGTAGCCTACACACTCTTTTAATGCAAACCTTCAGAACCTGCTCCCAAACAGCACAGATGTAAGGTTTTATTTTTCACTGTTAAAGCACTGGTTCTCTTAAATTGTAATTCCAAGTAGCAAAAATATTTAGGGTCATATGACGGTCTACTCTGCCCTATCTCCCCTTCACACCAGGGCTGCCAACAATATAGGGTTGCTATAAGACAAATGGGAAAATAATGGATCTGTGAAAAAAGTATAAAATAGCTCCCCACTACCATTGTAATGTTTATATTTAATGTATTGTTTAAACGTTGACCACAGCCCTTCTGAAAATACATTTAAATCATGTTCTAATTAGATTTTTTCCAACCACTCCATGTATTCAATTTCAAATTTGGCTCCCAGTGCAGCTTTACTTCCGGGCTATTATGACACATCTGGCAGTTCCTTCTCCGTATGTTCCTAGCAGAGGTTGAGTCTTCTAGTAGTTAGCCTCGGTTAGCCTCAGATATTCGGTGGTGTCCATTATTTTGCTACACTCATGGTGTGTGTGAGGGATACAACACAGCCCTGTGGTAAGCTAGGAGGAGCTTTCGCAATACTTCATAGACCCTTTAAATTATTTTAGATTCATGAAGCTGCATTAAGAAGTGTCTACAGCTAAGCCTATGGGCTGATTTTGGACTGGACAATAGAATTTACAGGTTGTTCACAGAGAGGGGAGGGAGGGAGGTCGGGAAAGGATGTACAGTAATGAGGTGGAAGGGGCACTAACCTTGTTGCCTGTCCCGGCACAGCAGATGCCAAGGGCCATTGCGGCCCCGCAGCGCACATGGGGGTTGTAGCTCTCTGACAGGAGGGACACCACACTAGGGCACTGCTCTGGGGTCCTGTACACACACAAAGATAGAGAAAGACATTGTAATACAGTTACGCTCATTGTTATTTACATCAAACATCCGAGCAACGGTCTTGAGCCTTGCAAACAATGTAAATAGGCCTAACAAAAATCCATTACTAATCATCATCATCATTATTATTCTTATGATGAACTGTCTCAGCCATCTTTGAAGAGACTGGGGTTTTATCAACATTGCAGGTCATTCTATAAGAATTAATCCAATTGGCACCAGGTCCAAGGCTTTATTATCATTATAGAAATATATTTTTATTTCACCTTTATTTAACCAGGTAGGCTAGTTGAGAACAAGTTCTCATTTACAACTGCGACCTGGCCAAGATAAAGAAAAGCAGTGCGACACATACAACAACACAGAGTTACACGTGGAATAAACAAAACATACAGTCAATAATACAGTAGAACAAAAGAAAACAAAAAGTCTATATACAGTGAGTGCAAATGAGGTAAGTTAAGGCAATAAATAGGCCATGGTGGCGAAGTAGTTACAATATAGCAATTAAATACTGGAATGGTAGATGTGCAGAAGATGAATGTGCAAGTAGAGATACTGGAGTGCAAAGGAGCTAGATAAATAAATAAATACAGTATGGGGATGAGGTAGGTAGATAGATGGGCTGTTTACAGATGGGCTATGTACAGGTGCAGTGATCTGTGAGCTGCTCTGACAGCTGGTGCATGAAGTTACTGAGGGAGATATGAGTCTCCAGGTTCAGAGATTTTTGCAGTTTGTTCCAGTCATTGGCAGCAGAGAACTGGAAGGAAGGACGACCAACGGAGGAATTTGCTTTGGGGGTGACCAGTGAGATATACCTGCTGGAGCGCGTGCTACGAGTGGGTGCTGCTATGGTGACCAGTGAGCTGAGATAAGGCGGGGCTTTACCTAGCAGAGACTTGTAGATAACCTGTAGCCAGTGGGTTTGGCGACGAGTATGAAGCGAGGGCCAACCAACGAGAGCGTACAGATTGCAATGGTGGGTAGTGTATGGGGCTTTGGTGACAAAACGGATGGCACTGTGATAGACTGCATCCAGTTTGTTGAGTAGAGTGTTGGAGGCTATTTTATAGATGACATCACCGAAGTCGAGGATTGGTAGGATGGTCAGTTTTACGAGGGTATGTTAGGCAGCATGAGTGAAGGATGCTTTGTTGCGATATAGGAAGCCGATTCTAGATTTAATTTTGGATTGGAGATGCTTAATGTGAGTCTGGAAGGAGAGTTTACAGTCTAACCAGACACCCAGGTATTTGTAGTTGTCCACGTATTCTAAGTCAGAGCCGTCCAGAGTAGTGATGCTGGACGGGCGAGCAGGTGCGGACAGTGATCGATTGAATAGCATGCATTTAGTTTTACTTGCGTTTAAGAGCAGTTGGAGGCCACGGAAGGAGAGTTATATGGCATTGAAGCTCGTCTGGAGGTTAGTTAACACAGTGTCCAAAGAGGGGCCAGAAGTATACAGAATTGTACAGGCGACAGGTGGCTCAAAGATACAGCACATCAAAAGGAATTGCAACAACCAAACTCTGAACCGGTGTTGGAGGGGAGCACTGGTGGGGCGTGTGTGCTGTGTGAAATAGGGGCAGTGATTTATAGGTCTAACACAAAGTCTTCATGCATTTTATCTGGTTGTGCTGTATGGGAAAGGGAAAACATTGTGCTTAACCATTTTGCTAGATTGAAATCTTTGGCTTGAAGTATAATGGCATGAGTCTAGCGCAGAATGGAGGAAAAGAAAATTCTCTGCTAAGTATATATTGTTATTTCTTTGCTGACTTAAGTGAAGACTGAGCAAAGTCAATTATGACGTACAGCAGGGGCGACGCCAGCCTCTTAACTCGTTCACTTTGTCAAGATCCCTTTTAGTCTTACGAAAAGAACGAGCACACTGAAACATTTTAACATCCACCCAACAGTCAAAGTTAATAAAATAATGTTTTTCATTAAATAATAATAAAGAACACCATCATTTAGGTGATGGGATTTTTGCAGAAAACTGTGCCCCATGCCAACTTAGTGGATTTTGGCAGAATATTACATCAAGTCTAACACCACCAGGGTAATGAAGTGAATATTCTGGCTAACCCTTCCACTCCACTACCTTCGACCATCTTGTGTTTCACATGTAACTGCCAGGGCTTCTTCCCAATCACATTTTCCTGGCTTCCACGGGCCCAACCGTCTCACTATGAGGAGCCTCCTCACATGTTCGTTTTGAACCAAGACTCAAATACCTTTTACAAACTCTCCCAAGTCCAGGCAGCTGTATCAAGATGGTTTCTTTAAACAATTTACACAAGGTGATTATGGTCAATCTTCCTCCCATCCTAACCCACTGCCTTCCCTGTTCAGGTTGGGACATTAGAACCCTTACAGGAGTATGGGGTGAGAATATAGAGGTAAGAGCAGTGTGGGGTGTACGGGCGGAGACCAGGGGATGTAGATTTGGGACCCTAACCTCTCGTAACTGCATCTTTACTTAGCACTTAATGTGCCGTTAGGGTAAGTGCCATTTGCAATTAGGCGCTTGAGATGTGAAGTGAATTTAATGGGCTCTGTTCTAAGAGGAATGAAGCGGGACCAGATAGAGAAGGAAAATCTGGTCTACTCGACTCTTGCTGGAACAAGACAGGTAGGTCTTAGAGGACACACATGGCCGACGATCTGCCAAAAACAGTCAGTGGCCAACCATCACATGCGCGCAGTCTCCATCTTTCCCAATTCTTCTAAAGTTGCGGATGGCTTTCAACCTTGGACCACTCATAACTTGAGGGAAAATTAAAGTCTAACTTAAAAAAATACAAAATGTGCTGTTGATTGTAGCCTGTACGGTGTGTTCCAGTGTATCTTTTAGTGAAAACTCCTGCCAACGGTTAGCCAAACCTGTCAGCTAAATGAAATGTTTAATGAATCATATTTGGTCACAAAAAAAAGGGAATGCAATAAATTACAACTGGCATGGAATAATACTGCCTGAGAAAGAGAGGGATTTCCTCTGAAGTAATGACATAACTGTACAAGTCACCTCTTACTCAAATCAGTATAATGTGTGCTGTATTACCAGTGTTGGAAATGTATTACGGTATAGCCCGTTGTAATGTCTTGAATTAGGAAGTCTCTCAGGCACAGACATGGTTGAAACCATAGAGGAGAAAACAATTGACAATGGGATGAAGTAAGCACATCATATTGAGCGTGTTATACACCCTGCTATGCTATGAAAGGCGCTTGAGAAGACCAACGTTGCCTCGGCATGAACAGTGAAACCGATCAGATTACCATGTGCCTTCAGATTTCCCAGAACGATTCGGTTCCTTGTAATGGTAATTGGGAGTCTATCAGTCAGGTATTAATCGTCATTCACTCAAAAAACGCTAGGCGGTAAACCAATCCTCTATAAAAAAACAGACTCCTCAGCTTTCTCCAAAAAACAGGCATCATCGTTGATGACTCCCATGCCACTAACTCACAAAAACGTCACATTTGCCACTCTCTCCCAGAAATGTGACGCGTTGCGGGCAATTGAAGAGGTCCTTTGCTTCTCAGAGAAAACTAAACCTTATTGGTTTGATGGAGTGAAGAGGTCAGGAGGAATAAAGATGGATCCCTGTTGCAGGACACTGAATACAATGTACACATTCATACGGTTGCGCTCCCACTCAGAACATATTTTAGCCTGATTAGTAGACTTTTAAACCCGAAAACAACATAGGAGTAGTTCACGAAAACCGTCAGAATCCGTTGATGTCTGTGAGTTGCGCCGTCTTGATTTTACACACAATTAAAATACTAGCATCTAACCAACCCTAACACAAACAAGCAGGAAACATAGAGTGATTTGACTTCAGCTTTTATCGGAGTACAATCGGCTCGCTGTAATCAAACGCTAAATGAAGTACCTTAGGGTACTCGGAAAGGGTCTAAAACACTTTCAGTGTCAATGATAAAGCCCAGAAGGTTCTATGCACATACATCGATTAACCTCCCAGGGTCATTCATTCAGTCTTCTCCATTAATGCAGTGGTGAATTCCGGCGGCATAATGTCAACTGGCCTGTTTGGATTTAGCATCGCATTTCAACTGGCCAACCAGGGCTCTAATTGATCACAAATGGCAAATCTCTGGAAGATCTGGATTGCCTTTCAATTTCGCCAGCAGGGATATGAGATGCTACTCTGGTACATATATGACTACCACTAATCTATTCTTGGATCAACCGCAACCTGTAGAGAGTAGAGCGAGACCTGTGTCCAAACACAGGCTTTGTGGATGGGGTCGTCAGGTAGCCTATAAAGTCTATTGTATGGCAAAACAATACATTCCTGCCAGTGCCAAAATTGTCAATGCCACAATTCTCATCCATCAAGCTAATGTTTACAAAATATGAGGGTGTGGTAAAATAAGAACTTGCCAATGATCCAATGCTTTCTAAATGTAAGGTTACGACCATTGTGTGGCAATGCAATGGCTTGAAGTTGAATGTGCCTTTCGCTTTGCTACTGCAGAGAAATAATTCACATTTAGAGCCACTCATAAGCAGAGTTAAACGGAATGCCCCAGGAGTTAGCTGTACATTCTGACCATGAGTGTAAGATATGTCTGTGTGTGCGCGCACACTAGGGTTCAGCGATATTTACGATAGTATCAGTTATCGAATATGATTGACAGCCATCGTCGATGTTGACGACATTGTGATGTGACAGACGATGCACTTTATAACCTATTTCAACTTGACTAGCACCACGCAGTAGAGACATGACCTGGTAGTTCAAAGCTGGGCCATGCAAAGTGGCCTATTCCTTTGCAGCCTGCATAACATATCAATAAATATGTTACAAACAATTTACAAAAAGCAAGAGAACAATGTAGACAAAGCTAAGATTATCACCAAAGCAGTGCAAAATGTCCAGTCAGAAAATATGTAGTTTTTTTCCTCTCTCAATGTCAGATGATCTGGTCCATATAAACAAACACCATATAGCAGACACTCTATAAAAGCCCCATTTTGTATTTTCTGTCCATTTGATATGAATGACAATTTTTATGCATGCTGGGTTTCTCCCACCGTGCTACTTCATGATTAAACATGAAACACATCATTTTAGCCAACGGAGATCTACGGTCTCTCAGAAAGTTTTAGGTTGTTTCTGAATAACTTAAAAACATGATAGGGCTAAGGTAATAATGAGAGAGGTAGAACAAACAATAGCAAGATAGATTTTTCTAGCGAGTAGTTTGAACAAATCTTACAGTTGAGCAAAGCTTAGTCTATTACAAAATAAATGTATGCATCCCTCCTACTTGCAGTTGAAGAACATACAAAACCTACTAATTAAAATAGGTTATCAAAAGCAATACTTCGGGATTTTGGCAATGAAGCCCAATGATCTCATGGGTACCATTTTTATGTCTCTGTGTGCCATTTGAAGGAAGTCGCGTAATGACTGCAGGACATTAAAGCTTGTCCGGGGCAAGTAAAAAATAAATAAATTGCTGGACAACTAGAAAATTAAAAATTAAAAAATTCTACAAAATTGCACATAAATATCAAAGAATTACTCCAGTAATTTGGCAGTGCGTGGTTGACATTGAGTAAATTTCCCATATTCCTATAGTTTATTTCAATAAACATATTACATTTACACAAAGCAGAAGACAAATGATCTCTCTCTCAAATGATCTGGGCCAATAGCCGAAGTCAATTTTCTCTCCATTTGATATGATGACTGGCCTATTACACTACTCTTTCAATTTAAATCAGGGATGCAAACTGGTGAGGGCCCAAAAACTGAAACATGCAAAAGAAATCCCTGCTAGGGGGAAATGCAGGTTAACAAATTAAACAACAAAGAATATGATCTACATGATCAGTCTCTGTGTGTAAAATAAGTGGTTCATGTGAACCCAACTCACAGCTAAAAAATGTAAAGAAAGCAATCCAATGTTATTTTCGCCTAGACATTACTAAATGACACTCAAGTCTTGATAAAAAAGAATACATTAATATTGCAGTTAGCCATGACAGGCTTTATAATATAACACTTGTGACCACACACATCTAAATATTGCACTTGGGAAAAAAACATCTTAAGTAGAAATAGAATGAAACAAACAGGCATTCTATTTGCTCTATTATAGTGGCCACTAAAGTAGACATCGATCAAGTGCACAAGGCTACATGTGTGCAAAAATAACATTCACTGAGTAAAAAAATAAATAAATCCCCCTCACAAGTGTTACTGTCAAGTTCAACACAACAAAAGCAATATTTTTGGGCTCCACTGCACATTATTCCATTGTACACTTTCTGCCTGCTGTGGACACATGAGATGCTGTTGGCTATAGCGCACGTATAGCCTACGTGATGAGATGCTGTTGGTTACAGCGCACGTATAGCCTACGTGATGAGATGCTGTTGGTTACAGCGCACATATAGCCTACGTGATGAGATGCTGTTGGTTACAGCGCACTTAAAGCCTACGTGATGAGATGCTGTTGGTTACAGCGCACATATAGCCTACGTGATGAGATGCTGTTGGTTACAGCGCACATATAGCCTACGTGATGAGATGCTGTTGGTTACAGCGCACATATAGCCTACGTGATGAGATGCTGTTGGTTACAGCGCACGTATAGCCTACGTGATGAGATGTTGGCTATAGCGCACGTATAGCCTACGTGATAAGATGCTGTTGGTTACAGCGCACATATAGCCTACGTGATGAGATGCTGTTGGCTATAGCGCACGTATAGCCTACATGATGAGATTATGAACAAAATAAAAAATTATTTTTCGTAGGCAGACAGCAGCCGAGCATCGATTATCATGTCACCAGAATAAGACCCTCAATATTTACTGGAGTTGAACATCAAGCGCATCACCTTGCACTTTCATCACCCTGTGAAGTTCGTCCTAATTTATTTCATCGGTAACCTAACAGAAAACATGCTTTCCCAATCAGTGGTAGTGGGTGACTCACACGGCGTCGCATGACTTCAAGTTTACTTCGATATGATGGTTATTATATCAATATTTGAGCATGAAAGCATTTCCACCAACATTTTTCACATAATTAAATTTTAGACACAAAAAGATCCCACCGTGTGTAGCGTATTTTGTTTTGAGGAACATTTGGGAATTTTACCGAAAAAATGTTCTGTTTCCATCAGAACTGTCATTACATTTTTTTTATCCGACATGTACTTTACTATCTTAAAAAGGTTGGATGAAAACCTGGATAGTGTCATGATTCCTCTCCTCCCTCGCCCGTATATGCAAGTTTGAGCTCGCAGTCTTTTTTTGGGGGGGGGGGGGCAATCTAGGGGACGATAGCATCGTCTATGGGCAAGTGCAGAAAATTCTTTCAGATCCCTCCTATGTACTTCACAATTTTTTTGTCACCATTTTGGGCGATGATGTTAAAGTATTATTTTTGGGGTGGCGACTTCAGCTTTCAGACAAGTAAAGAATCTAACCTTTTTTAGGTAGGACAATGTCAAGCCCTGGACTGGAAGTGCCATCAGAGCCATGGTCTTGTGCTTTGCACACAAACAACATAAATAGGCCGAACAAAAATTCATTACTAATATATATTTTTTTTTTTCCTGACCCCTCATTCATCTTTGAAGAGAATGGGGCCATCTTTGAAGAGAATGGGGTTATATCAACATTGCGGGTCATTCTAGAAAAATTCATCCAATTGCACCAGGTCCGAGGCTTTAATATCATTATACAGGCGACACGCTAGCAGAT